>NC_056448.1:2671415-2996415 GCF_018296145.1 Oncorhynchus tshawytscha | reverse complement strand
TTGATCATAATGGCAATGCAAACTTGTAGTGTATTGAAGGTTTAAAAATGCTTCAAATTTCCACTTAAAAATATGAGACTGGATTCGATTTATTGGGATACCCATTAGCCGACGCCAATGGCGACATCTAGTCTTACTTGGGTCCGACAGTTTGTCATAATGAATTTGCACTAATGAAAAATGTATCAACCCCTACAACAACAAAAAATGAACATTCATTATAATCCACATAATAATTCACATTTCCTGTAGCTGCTGGATTATTGTCCTGCTGTGAGAAACTGGGTCAAATCAAGATACGGCATCTGTAGTTCAGCCTGACACTATAGCCTGTAGGCTATTCCCAGTACGGAGTCCTTCTCCCCGTCTCAAATCATCTTTCTATCAGCATCTAGCCAAACTGAACCAGAGGGAAGGGCTCCTTCTCTCCTTCCTGGGGGCTCTGGAATAGATCAACTGTGTATTTGATTTCAGATTAATCTGTATGGAGACCGATTTATGTCTGCTGTCAGAAAGAAAACAGATTTAGGACCAGTGTACATGAGCTTAATCCTGCGTAGACACACACAGATACACCCATGTTTTGGCTGGTGTGATCAAAACCGATACCAGCCAATAGGTGGGTGTGTGGCCAGAACAAAAACACCCACGTTTTGGCTGGTGTGGCCAGAACAGAACCCCCCGTGTTGGTTGGTGTGGCCAGAACAGAACCCCCCCCGTGTTGGTTGGTGTGGCCAGAACAAAAACACCCACGTTTTGGCTGGTGTGGCCAGAACAGACCCCCCTGTGTTGGTTGGTGTGCCGAGGCATACGGACAGACAGACAGAAACACAGACACCCACAGATACACCCACAAACGCAAAAATGCACACATGCATGCCTACCACATACACATACTAAAACTCATACTAGTGCAGAATGTATGCTTGTAAATGTTGCCACTAGAATTCCCAGCCAGCTGTTGTTTAGTGAAGGTGCACAAAATCTTTTAAGTCTCCAGAAATTCTCAGGACATTAAAACATTGTTTGCCAAGCCCCGTGGGAGTTTTTTCCCGCATTTGATAAATACCTTTTAAACCACACATTATATAAAAAAAAAACATTAAATATGTATGTGGGCCAGAGTAATTAAAAGCAGGCAAACATGATTTAATTCAAATGACTTTAGTAGGAGTGGGATTCGTTTAGGATTCAGGCTGCTTGTTGGAGTGTTTTCACTGTGATTCAAGCAGCACCAAGCCTCAGGCCAAAACACACTCTGGATATTTCCTTTTGTGATCCTGGTTTGGTATGTCCGTCTGGTGCTGGTCTGGGAACCCCCCCCACCCCTCTCTCTCTCTCTCTCCCTCTCCCTCTACATAATTCTATCCATTTTCCAGCCATCCTCAGTACTGCCATGTCAAACAAGCACAGGAAGGAGCTCCTGTCTGTCTGTCTGTCTGCCCTGTCCCGTCTTCTGCCTCCAGGGAGAGGAAATCTTCAACTAGGAGTTCAAGACCCCTCTCTGTCTACTGTTAACACCCTGAGGAGTCTCACTTCCTGTGTGTGTGCGCGTGTGTGTGTGTGTGTGTGTGTGTGTGTGTGTGTGTGTGTGTGTGTGTGTGTGCGCGCGTATGTATGTCTGAGGGAGAGCACTCACCGCCCATTTGTCTGACAGCCGGGGCCTCTAGTGTTTTGGAGGACCCTGGAGAGTTAGGATTCAGTAACATGTTTTGAAGAAACATCATCAGCACTGGTCATTAAAAATGTAGACGTGTGTAGACGCAGGCCTCAGGCAAGGCCCCATTAAGCAGGGCTGAAGTGGTTTTTAAGTGTGTGTGAGAAAGACAGAGCATAACGAGAGGCAGATTTAAATGTACTTTACGTGGATAAACATCAACATCAGCTTCCAGTTTCCTGAAAAGCCAAAATATTGCGTCATCCATATGAAATCCTACACTACCCTGTGATGAAGTTTTTGGTTGTTGTTGTTGAAAGGACGCAGTGCTTTGTCTGTCTCCCTGAGGAGCTGGTCCCTCTGTGGAGATGTAGGAATGGTGCATTAGCATTTACTGTGCGCCGTTAGCTGTTGGGCTGGTGTTTATGCTCTGAGGACATCTGTGGTTCACAGGCGCTCAGCTATCACCCTGGGCTCACAACGCTCTCCTCTCCTCTTCCGCTCTCTCCTCTCCTCTCCTCTCCTCTCCTCTCCTCTCCTCTCCTCTCCTCTCCTCTCCTCTCCTCTCCTCTCCTCTCCTCTCCTCTCCTCTCCTCTCCTCTCCTCTCCTCTCCTCTCCTCTCCTCTCCTCGCTCCCTCATGGACACTCATTTATTCATGTCTATGGATTCCCCCACTCTTCAAACAGCTCGGTGTGTCTCTGTCCATCTCAAACCGGAGTGACGGACAGTTAGTGGTGGAAGCGTGTTCGACATGATAATCGTGTCTCGTTGTCTGGTGCAGCTCACTAACATAGAGCATAAGGAATTCAACCTGCTCTGTCGCTCTACTCTGATGATGTGATTTAACTGACTTGGATACAGAGCTTGCCCCTATGATTATGAACACAAATCGTCTTTGGGTAGGGAAGGACGACTCTGATTTAGTCAAGGCAGAAGCAGCAGCAGCAGCAAGTGATCCACCCGGTGCCTGCTGTTGGAAACCGACATTGACATCACATAAATCAATAACCATTCAGACCAATTCAACAGAAAAAAAAGGAACAGGGAGAGATTGGAGTTTGGATGTTATCTTTCCCTCTAGGAGATCAGTGCTCGATTACAGTGCCTGATCCAGAGTCCGATGAAGTGTTACGTAACCATGGCGATTGACAACAGAGAGCTGTTTATAAGGTGACAAGAGGACAGACCGTGATTGGCACAGTAGATATGTTTGGCATCATGTGAGCTCCATCCTGAACTGTAGCAGACCGGGTTTCAAATAGTGTTACTTTGAAAGAGCGGGTTTCAAATAGTGTTACTTTGAAAGAGCTTGATTGAGTCTGCCTGGGGAGCACAGGGCAAGCTCAGAAAACACAGCTAAATCATTCGAAAGTACACAATTACTATTTGAACCCAGGTCTGATGTGAGCTCAATTGTGGGACTGTTATGGTTGCGAAGATACCGGCTATCAGAGCAATTGTGATACAAAAAGCCTAGCAAGAACGAGGGACTGTAGTGCTCAGTTGCCTGTGAACTAGGTGAGCGAGACTGTGCAGATAGCAGGTGTCAACATACGTCTTGTTACACGCAGGTGGTGTCTATGGTATTTTCTGCGAACAAAGCAAACACATCCTCCAAGGACCAACACAGCTCTTTCCCTTGCACAGTGAGACAACACACTAGCAGCGGAGGTCACTGTCTCAGAGACACAAGGACACCGTCTTGCCTGTCCCTTTTAACTATTCACTCCGTCACAGGCCATTCGCAGAGACATGAGAGCGGTTGAGAATGAGATATCTTTGAGCGAAAGACCTTGGCTCTCATCAGATTTCTCTTTCCAGACAATACTGTCTGCCTCGTTGTCATTGAGAGCAAGAAAGCGAGAGAATGAGAGAGAGAGAGAGAGAAAAAGAAAGCTGTAGTGTGACATCTGAAACCAGCTCAAAGCCTAGCATGAGGTGTGCAACTCTTTCTCTCCTTCTTTCTCTTTCTACCCCTGCAAACCATCCATCCGGACATTGGTGGGCACAGCGTCTCCATGGCAACCTACCAGATAATCAGCACATTACCAGAGTACCACGTAAACTCCTTTCACCCACAAGGCGATCTCAAATTGACCCTGGACCTGTAATTGTATCTGCGGGCAATACACTAATTTCACTGCGACCGCCGTCATCCCTGATCCAAGGCCTGTAATATCCGACACTGGCAGAGGTCACTGAGTGCCTCTGGGTGGCCACACTCCTACATTATTCATCAGACGGGGCTGAGGTTTCTGAGTTGCTAAAAAAGAGAGACAGGGAGTGTGTGTGTGTGTGTGTGTGTGTGTGTGTGTGTGTGTGTGTGTGGGGGGGTTGTACAGTGGGGTCCCCTTACCAAGAACCGGGTTGCCTTTCCCAGGAAGCTGACATTTGGCCGCAGGTGGATCTTCCAGCAAGACAATAACCCCAAGAACACATCATCATCCACACATAAATGGTTCATTGGCCACATCATTTACATTTTGTCCATCTCAGTCTCCGGATTTGGACCCCATTGAAACAGGGCAGGTTTGAATTGAACAGGGCAGTTCATAAGAGCAGAGGATATCAAGGATCTGGAAAGATTCTGAATGGAGGAATGGTTAAGATCCCTCCCAATGTTTTCTCCAATCTAATAAAACATTTTAGAAAAAGGCTCTGTGTCATTTTCCACGCAAGGGGAGGGTGCTGGAGTATTGAAAACAGGGGTGTCAATAATTCTGACCCCTATAATTTTTAGATAATTCCTCTTAGCAATTTTATGAATATAAAATAATATAATTTCCCAAATGTTTTTTACGCATACAGTCAGTCATGTCTGCTCATCTGTGCATGTGGTTACTAGTCCAACGTGTGGGTGTGTGGGTGTCTGCTCATCTGTGCATGTGGTTACTAGTCCAACGTGTGCATGTGGTTACTAGTCCAACGTGTGGGTGTGTGGGTGTCTGCTCATCTGTGCATGTGGTTACTAGTCCAACGTGTGGGTGTGTGGGTGTGCTCATCTGTGGTGTCTGCTCATCTGTGCATGTGGTTACTAGTCCAACGTGTGGGTGTGTCTGCTCATCTGTGCATGTGGTTACTAGTCCAACGTGTGGGTGTGTGGGTGTCTGCTCATCTGTGCATGTGGTTACTAGTCCAACGTGTCTGCTCATCTGTGGTGTGTGGGTGTGTGGGTGTCTGCTCATCTGTGCATGTGGTTACTAGTCCAACGTGTGGGTGTCTGCTCATCTGTGCATGTGGTTACTAGTCCAACGTGTGGGTGTGTGGGTGTCTGCTCATCTGTGCATGTGGTTACTAGTCCAACGTGTGGGTGTGTGGGTGTGTGGGTATCTGCTCATCTGTGCATGTGGTTACTAGTCCAACGTGTGGGTGTGTGGGTGTGTGGGTGTCTGCTCATCTGTGCATGTGGTTACTAGTCCAACGTGTGGGTGTCTGCTCATCTGTGCATGTGGTTACTAGTCCAACGTGTGGGTGTGTGGGTGTCTGCTCATCTGTGCATGTGGTTACTAGTCCAACGTGTGGGTGTGTGGGTGTCTGCTCATCTGTGCATGTGGTTACTAGTCCAACGTGTGGGTGTGTGGGTGTATGCTCATCTGTGCATGTGGTTACTAGTCCAACGTGTGGGTGTCTGCTCATCTGTGCATGTGGTTACTAGTCCAACGTGTGGGTGTGTGGGTGTCTGCACATCTGTGCATGTGGTTACTAGTCCAACGTGTGGGTGTGTGGGTGTATGCTCATCTGTGCATGTGGTTACTAGTCCAACGTGTGGGTGTGTGGGTGTGTGGGTGTCTGCTCATCTGTGCATGTGGTTACTAGTCCAACGTGTGGGTGTGTGGGTGTCTGCTCATCTGTGCATGTGGTTACTAGTCCAACGTGGGTGTGTGGGTGTCTGCTCATCTGTGCATGTGGTTACTAGTCCAACGTGTGGGTGTGTGGGTGTGTGGGTGTCTGCTCATCTGTGCATGTGGTTACTAGTCCAACGTGTGGGTGTGTGGGTGTGTGGGTGTCTGCTCATCTGTGCATGTGGTTACTAGTCCAACGTGTGGGTGTGTGGGTGTCTGCTCATCTGTGCATGTGGTTACTAGTCCAACGTGTGGGTGTGTGGGTGTCTGCTCATCTGTGCATGTGGTTACTAGTCCAACGTGTGGGTGTGTGGGTGTGGGTGTGGGTGTGTGCTCATCTGTGCATGTGGTTACTAGTCCAACGTGTGGGTGTGTGGGTGTGTGGGTGTGTGGGTGTCTGCTCATCTGTGCATGTGGTTACTAGTCCAACGTGTGGGTGTGTGGGTGTGTGGGTGTATGCTTATCTGTGCATGTGGTTACTAGTCCAACGTGTGGGTGTGTGGGTGTGTCTGCTCATCTGTGCATGTGGTTACTAGTCCAACGTGTGGGTGTGTGGGTGTCTGCTCATCTGTGCATGTGGTTACTAGTCCAACGTCTGGGTGTGTGGGTGTCTGCTCATCTGTGCATGTGGTTACTAGTCCAACGTGTGGGTGTGTGGGTGTCTGCTCATCTGTGCATGTGGTTACTAGTCCAACGTGTGGGTGTGTGGGTGTCTGCTCATCTGTGCATGTGGTTACTAGTCCAACGTGTGGGTGTGTGGGTGTCTGCTCATCTGTGCATGTGGTTACTAGTCCAACGTGTGGGTGTGTGGGTGTGTGGGTGTCTGCTCATCTGTGCATGTGGTTACTAGTCCAACGTGTGGGTGTGTGGGTGTGTGGGTGTCTGCTCATCTGTGCATGTGGTTACTAGTCCAACGTGTGGGTGTCTGCTCATCTGTGCATGTGGTTACTAGTCCAACGTGTGGGTGTGTGGGTGTGTGGGTGTCTGCTCATCTGTGCATGTGGTTACTAGTCCAACGTGTGGGTGTCTGCTCATCTGTGCATGTGGTTACTAGTCCAACGTGTGGGGTGTGTGGGTGTGTGTGGTGTCTGCTCATCTGTGCATGTGGTTACTAGTCCAACGTGTGGGTGTGTGGGTGTGTGGGTGTCTGCTCATCTGTGCATGTGGTTACTAGTCCAACGTGTGGGTGTCTGCTCATCTGTGCATGTGGTTACTAGTCCAACGTGTGGGTGTGTGGGTGTCTGCTCATCTGTGCATGTGGTTACTAGTCCAACGTGTGGGTGTGTGGGTGTCTGCTCATCTGTGCATGTGGTTACTAGTCCAACGTGTGGGTGTGTGGGTGTCTGCTCATCTGTGCATGTGGTTACTAGTCCAACGTGTGGGTGTGTGGGTGTGTGGGTGTATGCTCATCTGTGCATGTGGTTACTAGTCCAACGTGTGGGTGTGTGGGTGTCTGCTCATCTGTGCATGTGGTTACTAGTCCAACGTGTGGGTGTGTGGGTGTCTGCTCATCTGTGCATGTGGTTACTAGTCCAACGTGTGGGTGTGTGGGTGTGTGGGTGTCTGCTCATCTGTGCATGTGTGGGTGTGTGGGTGTGTGATTGTGTGGGTGTGTGGGTGTGCGAGCATGTGTGGGTGTGTGGGTGTGCGAGCACGTGTGGGTGTGTGGGGGTGTGCGATTGTGTGGGTGTGTGGGTGTGCGAGCACGTGTGGGTGTGTGGGTGTGCGAGCACGTGTGGGCGTGTGGGTGTGTGGGTGTGCGAGCACGTGTGGGTGTGTGGGTGTGTGGGTGTGTGGGTGTGCGAGCACGTTTGGGTGTGTGGGTGTGTGGGTGTGTGATTGTGTGGGTGTGTGGGTGTGTGATTGTGTGGGTGTGTGGGTGTGCGAGCACGTGTGGGTGTGTGATTGTGTGGGTGTGTGGGTGTGTGGGTGTGCGAGCTCGTGTGGGTGTGTGATTGTGTGGGTGTGCGAGCACGTGTGGGTGTGTGATTGTGTGGGTGTGTGTTTCCACCCACCTAGACGTGTTCTCCAGAGTGCTCCGGACTTCATTCATCTGGTCCTTCCCAAAATACACCACTGTGAGGTGGACACGCCCATCCTGCCGCACACACACCTCTCTGCAACAAACACAAACACATTAAGACACAATGAATCAAACAGAGCAGGGGACTTACTATACACAACCCAAGTACAGAGAGGGCCATGGGGCAGGTAGCCTAGGTTGTAATCATTTGTTTTGCTTTCAGCAGACGTTCGCTGCTTTTGAAGCTTTCCTGGCGCAACGGAACCGATGGAATAATCGCCAAGGTCCAAACCCTGCACATTTGCACTGAAGGTAGACCGAGACAAAAAGTTCAACATGTTTGAAAGAAAACACATATTGTATCAATAGAAGAAGTCAGTTCAAAATGGGGTTACAGCGAGATCAGACAGTACCCTCAAGGGTAGGCGGATACCAGAGGAGGCTGGTGGGAGGAGCTATAGGAGGACGGGCTCATTGTAATGGCTGGAATGGAATCAATGGAACTGTATCAAACACACTGCACTTATGGGAAACCACATTTTTGACTCCGTTCCATGGATTCCAATTCCAGCCATTACAATGAGCCCGTCTTCCTATAGCTCCTCCCAACAGCCTCCACTGGTGCATACGGTATATGCACAGGCTACATACAGTATGTTACGTTTTTATATAGGAGTCACACAACGAGGACCTGGCACCAGACAGAAGCCTAGAGCGATCGATCTCCAGCACTAGTGCGACATTCTAGAACTCTAGCAAGCAGACATTCTGATGGAGACTCGCCAAATGTATATGCTGTGCTCAGTAATTGAGTCACATGGCTTCTGAAAGACTGTCAGTTCGACCTCACATTCCTCTTCTCTCCACGTGAATGCACACACACACCACCTCCCCCTCCTCCCTTAAATATGGATGAGACCAAAGCATTTGCTCAGCGACTCAGGGAACCTTTGTACAGCATGAACAGCACCACTGTATCACAGGTTCCCTCTGAGTCCAGGGGGCAGTTTAACGTGCTGTGGGTTTAAGACTGCTACTAAGCAGGATTTGCCAGAAGAAAAAAAGCACCCTCAAAGCCTTGATAAGCAGCTGTGCAGGAGTGTAACAAATTAGAGGAATGAAAAGGTCTCTAACAGACAGACATGCCGTGGCTATCAGAGTACAAACAGAACCGTTACCTCCTATACTCTGAATCCTTACTGCCGCGACAAACTAGGAATGTCAAGCATGGATAACTACTGCATCTTCTGTTTCTCGTTCCCTTTAACTCGGTTATTGCCTAACATTATCCTAGTTAATACAAGTGAACATGCTTTTTAAAATGTCTTTATTAACCCTTATTTTACCGTTGTTGTTTTGGTAGGTTGCCGGAGAACACATTCTGATGTACCACAACAACCCGAGGAGAGGGGTGAAAGGCCCAATAACACGCATGTGTCTCTCACCTGAAGTTGTGCATGAAGTGTCTGAACTTGTCGGCCCTCTGGGAGAGGGGCACTATGATGTTGATGGGGACGTTAGCCGTGTCCACCCTCTCATTCTTCACCTTCATCAGGGGCCCAAAGGGACGGAACAGAACCAGCTTCCTGAACTCACGGCTCTGGTCCCCTTTGAAGGTGAGCTCATACAGAGTGCCTTTGTCCTTCTCCGTCCGAGCGATACCTGGGGAAGGGAGAAGAGTGAGCTTACCCATACACACACCAGGGCTGTCAAATGCAGACAGACACATGCACGCACGCACACACACACACACACACACACACACACACACACACACACACACACACACACACACACACACACACACACACACACACACACACACACACACACACACACACACACACACACAGCTGAACTGCAGTTCAGTTTATTTGTTGTTATAATGTTGATGGCTATCCAGTAGTGCATTGTGGATAATCTGCCTGGGTTTTGTCAGCTGGTGAATATTTTCTCCACTTTGCTGCCTGAATCTGAAAGTGTTTTGAAAAGAGAAGGATAGTCCTTGGCTGTGTGGCCATGGGAGAGAGAGACAGACCCAGAGAGACAGGGATATAGACAGACAGGGCATTTCAAGCTCAGGGAGAGAGAGAGATACAGGACAGGGAGAGAGGGACAGACAGGGCATTTAAGTGAGAGAGAATGCAACAGACCAGGCATTTCAGACCTTGGGAGAGAGTGACAGACGGGGTATTTCAGGCCCAGGGAGAGAGAAAGGGCATTTTAAGCCCAGGGAGAGAGAGAAAAGGCATTTCAAGCCCAGGGAGAGAGAGAAAGGGCATTTTAAGCCCAGGGAGAGAGAGAAAATGCATTTTAAGCCCAGGGAGAGAGAGAGAAGGCATTTTAAGCCCAGGGAGAGGGAGAAAGGGCATTTTAAGCCCAGGGAGAGAGAGAAAGGGCATTTTAAGCACAGGGAGAGAGAGAAAGGGCATTTTAAGCCCAGGGAGAGAGAGAGAGGCATTTTAAGCCCAGGGAGAGAGAGAGAAAGGGCATTTTAAGCCCAGGGAGAGAGATAAAGGGCATTTTAAGCCCAGGGAGAGAGAGAAAGACAAACAGGGCAATTCAGGCCCATGGAATGAGAAAGGGACAGACAGGCAGGCAGACAGACAGACAGACAGACAGACAGACAGACAGACAGACAGACAGACAGACAGACAGACAGACAGACAGACAGACAGACAGACAGACAGACAGACAGACAGACAGACAGACAGACAGAGACACACAGAGAGAGAGAAATAGTACCTGACCACTGTGACTGACCCAAAATGAAGGAAATCCTTGACTATGTACAGCAGCCGAAGGCAGACCTGGCTCTCAGGAGAAGATAAGCTATGTGCACACTGCCCACAAAATGAGGTGGAAACTGAGCTGCACTTCTTAACCTCCTGCCAAATGTTTGACCATATTAGAGACACATATTTCCTCAGATTACACAGACCCACAAAGAATTCGAAAACAAATCCAATTTCGATAAGCTCCCATACCTATTGGGTGAAGTACCACAGTGTTTCATCACAGCAGCACGATTTGTGACCTATTGCCACAAGAAAAGGGCAACCAGTGAAGAACAAACACTATTGTAAATACAACCTATATTTTTGTTGATTCATTTTCCCATTTGTACTTGAACTATTTGCACATCATTAAAACACGACTATTAGGTTCTAAATAACAGGGTAAAATGTGAAGGACAACTATGAAAAGCTGTTTTTTTAAACCTGTCTCCTTTGCTGAGTCTCCTCCTTACACATCTGGACAGCCAATACATCTCGGTTGCTAGGCAGGACGTTAGTGATGCTTCATCTGACCTGACCTCGGCCCAAATTCCTTACTCCTCCCCCAACTGACGGCTGTCCTCTTGACTTGTACCAGACTGTGGCCCTTCTCCTTTCCATAGGATACCTGATGTCGAACAATAACATGTTCTGCATTCTCCGCTCTCCCTCCCTTCAACATTTCAAGTTTAAAAGTCAGAAACCATCAGTACATAGACATAATATCACATTTGAAATGTCTTTATTCTTTTGGAACTTTTGTGAGTGTAATGTTACATTTTTATAGTATATTTCACTTTTGTTTATTATCTATTTCACTTGCTTTGGCAATGTAAACATGTTTCCCAATAAAGCCCCTTAAACTGACATTGAAATTGAATTGAGAGTGAGCAGGGGGGGGGGGGTCGAGAGAGAGACAGAAACTGAAACTGACAGAGAGAGAGAGAGACAGGGCATTATGACGGGCATTTTATGCCCAGAGAGAGATGGCCAGAAAGGGCATTTCAGGCCAATGTAAAGATCCCCGGCCTCTCCTCTCTGCTCCTAGGTGGACTTGGCTGGGGCCCTGGGCCATCTGCCACTATGACAGCTGAAGGAGACTGGTCATGCATAGAGATCCTACTCACACTGGATTTACATCGCCTCACAGTAGTTAATACCCAGACATATCACTCAACAACAATACCGTTTACTCAGTCCCCCCTTCACAGCTGTGCACTGTCAGTCAAAACCTCTTGTTCCAAAGATGACATGACTGGACTGGACAAAAACACAGCAAGAGTGTGAGGTTCGTCATCACGAAAGCAAAACTCTGTCCCAAAATAATTATTTGAATTTCTCTACAGAAAATGCATGTACTTTACTCCCATTTCAAAACATTCTACTTTCGATTACTTCAAGAATAAAAACGGAATATGTTAAGTCACGCAACAATGCAGTAGAATCTAGCACAGTAACAAAATCCTCATACTGCAGGCTACTGCATTCTCCCGATAGAAAACACAGGAAGCTGCAAAAGCCGAGCGGGAATAGCTTGTGATCCCCAGTCCGATAGTGGCAAGACTAACTTCCTGTGATAAGAGCCATCTTCTCTTAACTCTGGGGACAGGGTGGGCTGTGGCTCCTCAGCCAGACTCCATGTACCACATAAACATGTTTCTCACATTCACACAGCATACAGGATAGGATATTCATTTCATCACCCTGTTGCAGGATAACATTACTGCAAAAAATGTATAAACCCCTATGAAAATGTCCATTAACTGTAATCCACAGGCAGCCCAATTCTGATATTTTTTTCCACTCATTTTGACCAATCACATCAGCTCTTTTAGGGGCGGCAGGTAGCCTAGTGGGTAGCGCGTAAGGGCTAGTAAGCGAAAGGTTGCTGGATCAAATCTCTGAGATGTCATTCTGCCCCTGAACAAGGCAGTTAACCCACTGTTCCCCAGTAGGCAATCATTGTAAATAAGAATTTGTTCTTAACTGACTTGCCTAGTTACATAAAAAATAAAATAAAATTCACATCAGATCTTTTTCAGAGCTGATTTGATTGGTCTAAAGACCAATTAGTGAACAAAAGATTAGAATTGGGCTACCTCTCTAAAAGCAGCCATGATCATTCACATTTCCTCTTGCTGCATGATTCTTTTCCTGCTGTAGCAAACTGGCTCAAATTAAGATCCTACACCTGTACCACTCCATTTCCACCCAAACCCTCTCTTTTGCTTTCATATTTTTTTCTAGTTTGTCTCTCCCTCTCGGTTCCTTCGCTCTCTCTCCCCTTCTACTCTGTCCCTCTTATTCCTTGTTGTCTCGTTGCGCCACTCTCATACTTTCTGTGCGACAGCTGAGCAAACCCACCCGGGGCAGCTCCTGAAAAACACCATTCAGTACAGCCAATGGGTGGTGTTCAGTATTTGTGTTCAGTCGCGGCTTGCTAACTGAGAATTGGCAGGGCTCTTAATGCTCTCTTTGTAATTGTCAGCATCTCAACAAGCTTCAAGTTGTCTGGATGAATGAAAAGGTACTTGTCCACTCATTTAAAAGGACGGGCAAGGAGAACTTCATTGCTAATATAAAGACAGTTCATTAAGTAGCACGGCCGCTTTCATTTTTGTTGTTGAACAATGGTTGTTGTTTGCTACTTGCTACACAGCCACGTCCAACTACAGAGTACTCTTTGGATTACCCAGGAACAAATTGGCTAACTACAGGGTCAAAAAACACATTCAAAACGCTACCAATGTTTCACGTGTTTCTTCACCAGAAATGACTGCTTACGGATACCTTCATGTGTGTAAAATATTGCTGTTCTCAGATTTGTAAATCCTAGATTTTAGGTGTGTATTTTCAAAACGCTAGATATCCATTGTTGAGCTGGATTAGAATGTTCGTATACTCTACGTATATTTGACTGTGATCTGTGGTTGTCTCACCTAGAGATCTTAAGATGGATGCACTAACTGTAAGTCGCTCTGGATAAGAGAATCTGCTAAATGACGGAAATGTCAAATATAACCGTTTTACATACAGATCTCATATTACTGTATTGAGTCATTTTATTTTTTAAATATTGATGTTACAAATGTATCATTTTTCTACATTGTAGCATAATAGTGAAATCCATTTTTATTGGTCACATGTACGTGTAGTGCAATGCTTGTGCTTCTAGTTCCGACCATGCAGTAATATAACAAATTACAACAAATTGACAATGACTACCTTATACACACAAATGTAAAGGGATTAATAAGAATATGCACATATAAATATATGGATGAGCGATGGCCGTGCAGCATAGGCAAGTTGCAGTAGATGGTATGGAACAGTACATACAGTTGAAGTCGGACGTTTACATACACCTTAGCCAAATACATTTAAACTCAGTGTTTCACAATTGCTGACATTTAATCCTTGTAAAAAGTCCCTGTCTTCGGTCAGTTAGGATCACCACTTTACTTTAAGAATGTGAAATGTCATAAAAAAAGCAGAGAGTTTTCTTCGGGTGAAAGAGAGGAGGACCAAAATGCAGCGTGGTTAATTCGATACATCTTTAATGACGATGGACCACAACAATAAACGTGAAAAACGAAACAGCCTAAACTGGTGCAAACTAACACAGCGACAGGAACAATCACCCACCAAACACTCAAAGAATATGGCTGCCTAAATATGGTTCCCAATCAGAGACAACGAGAATCACCTGCCTCTGATTGAGAACCAATTCAGACAGCCATAGACTATGCTAGAAAACCCCACTAAGCCACAATCCCAATACCTACTAAAACCCCAATACAAAACACACCACAAAATAAACCCATGTCACACCCTGGCCTGACCAAATAAAGAAAGAAAACACAGAATACTAAGACCAGGGCGTGACAATAATTATTTATTTCAGATTGTATTTCTTTCATCACATTCCCAGTGGGTATGAAGTTTACATACACTCAATTAGTATTTGGTAGCATTGCCTTTAAATTGTTTATCTTGGGTCAAACGTTTTGGGTAGCCCTCCACAAGATTCCCACAATAAGTTGGGTGAATTTGGCCCATTCCTCCTGACAGAGCTGGTGTAACTGAGTCAGTTTTGTAGGCCTCCTTGCATGTACATGCTTTTTCAGTTCTGCCCACAAATGTTCTATGGGATTGAGGTCAGGGCTTTGTGATGGCCAGTCCAATACCTTGACTTTGTTGTCCTTAAGCCATTTTGCCACAACTTTGGAAGTATGCTTGGGGTCATTGTCCATTTGGAAGACCCATTTGCGACCAAGCTTCAACTTATTGACTGATGTCTTGAGATGTTGCTTTAATATATGCACATAATTTGTCTTCCTCATGATGCCATCTATTTTGTTAAGTGCACCAGTCCCTCCTGCAGCTAAGCACCTCCACAACATGATGCTGCCACCCCCGTGCTTCACAGTTGGGATGGTGTTCTTCGGCTTGCAAGCATCCCCCTTTTTCCTCCAAACATAACGATAGTCATTATGGCCAAACAGTTACATTTTTGTTTCATCAGACCAGAGGTCATTTCTCCAAAGAGTACGATCTTTGTCCCGATGTGCAGTTTTTTATGGCGGCTTTGGAGCAGTGGCAGCTTCCTTGCTGAGCAGCCTTTCAGATTATGTCGATATAGGACTTGTTTTTACTGTGGATATAGATACTTTTGTACCTGTTTCCTCCAGCATCTTCACAAGGTCCTTTGCTATTGTTCCTGAGCAGTATGACGGCTGCGTGGTCCCATGGTGTATATACTTGCATACTATTGTTTGTACAGATGAACTAGGTATCTTCAGGCATTTGGAAATTGCTCCCAAGGATGAACCAGACTTGTGGAGGTCTACAATTTCCTTTCTGAGGTCTTTGCTGATTTCTTTTGATTTTCCCATGATGTCAAGCAAAGACGCACTGAGTTTGAAGGTAGGCCTTGAAATACATCCACAGGTACATCTCCAATTGACTCACATGATGTTGATTAGCCTATCAGAAGTTTCTAAAGCCATGACATCCTTTTCTATATTTTCCAAGCTGTTAAAATGCACAGTCAACTTAGTGTATGTAAACTTCTGACCCACTGGAATTGTGATACAGTGAATTATAAGTGAATTATAAATGAAATAATCTGTCTGTAAACAATTGTTGGAAAAATGACTTGTGTCATGCACAAAGTAGATTTGCCAAAACTATAGTTTGTTAACAAGAAATTTGTGGAGTCGTTGAAAAACAAGTTTTAATGACTCCAACCTAAGTGTATGTAAACGTCCGACTTCAACTGTACATATGAGATGAGTATAATGTAGGATATGTAAACAACCACCTATACAACCACCTATACAACCACCTATACAACCACCTATACAAACACCTATACAACCACCTATACCATCACCTATACCATCACCTATACCATCACCTATACAAACACCTATACAACCACCTATACAACCACCTATACAAACACCTATACAAACACCTATACAACAACAAAACAACACTGACATAAAACAATCTCTGACAAAGACATGAGGGGAAACAGAGGGTTAAATACACAACAGGTAATGAATGGGATTGAAACCAGGTGTGTGGGAAGACAAGACAAAACCAATGGAAAATGAAAAAAGGATCAATGATGGCTAGAAGACCGGTGACGTCGACCGCCGAGCACCGCCCGAACAAGGAGAGGCAACGACTTCAGTAGAAGTCGTGACAACATTATTAAAGTGCCGTTATTTAAAGTGTCTAGTGATACCTTTATTACAGTAAGTCCATTTATTAAAGTGGCCAGATATTTGAGTCTGTATGTTGGCAGCCACTTTATGTTAGTGATGACTGTTTAGCAGTCTGATGGCCTTGAGATAGAAGCTGTTTTTCAGTCTCTCGGTCCCAGCTTTGATGCATCTGTACTGACCTCGCCTTCTGGATGATAGCGGGGTGAACAGGCAGTGGCTCGGGTGGTTGTTGTCCTTGATGATCTTTATGGCCTACCTGTAACATCGGGTGGTGTAGGTGTCCTGGAGGGCAGGTAGTTTGCCCCCGGTGATGCGTTGTGCAGACCTCACTACCCTCTGGAGAGCCTTACGGTTGTGGGCGGAGCAGTTGCCGTACAAGGCGGTGATACAGCCCGACAGGATGTTCTCGATTGTGCATCTGTAAAAGTTTGTGAATGTTTTAGGTGACAAGCCAAATTTCTTCAGCCTCCTGAGGTTGAAGAGGCGCTGTAACGCCTTCTTCACCACACTGTCTGTATGGGTGGATAATTTCAGTTTGTCCGTGATGTGTACGCCGAGGAACTTTCCACCTTCTCCACTACTGTCCCGTTGATGTGGATGGGGGGGGGTCTCCTCTGCTGTGTCCTGAAGTTCACGATCATCTCCTTTGTTTTATTGACGTTGAGTGAGAGGTTATTTTCCTGACACCACACTCCGAAGGCCCTTCCTGTAGGCCGTCTCATCGTTGTTGGTAATCAAGCCTACCACTGTAGTGTCATCTGCAAACTTGATGATTGAGTTGGAGGTGTGCATGGCCTCGCAGACACGGTGAACAGGGAGTACAGGAGAGGGCTGAGAATGCACCCTTGTGGGGCCCCAGTGTTGAGAATCAGCGGGGAGATGTTGTTTCCTACCTTCACCACCTGGGGGCGGCCCGTCAGAAAGTCCAGGACCCAGTTGCACAGGACGGGGTCGAGACCCAGGGTACTATGGTGTTAAATGCTGAGTAGTAGTCAATGAACAGCATTCTTACATAGGTATTCCTCTTGTCCAAATGGGTTAGGGCAGTGTGCAGTGTGGTTGCGATTGCGTCGTCTGTGGACCTATTGGGGCGGTAAGGAAATTGGAGTGGGTCTAGGCTATCAGGTAGGATGGAGGTGATATGATCCTTGACAAGTCTCTCAAAGCACTTCATGATGACAGAAGTGAGTGCAATGGGGTTATAGTCATTTAGTTCAGTTACCATAGCTTTCTTGTGAACAGGAACAATGGTGGCCATCTTGAAGCATGTGGTAAGAACAGACTGGGATAGGGATTGAATATGTCCGTAAACACACCGGCCAGCTGGTCTGCGCATGCTCTGAGGACGCGGCTAGGGTTGCCGTCTGGGCCGACAGCCTTGGGAGGGTTAACATGTTTAAATGTTTTACTCACGTCAGTTACGGAGAAGGAGAGCCCACAGGTTTTGTTAGCGGGCTGTGTCAATGGCCCTGTATTGTCCTCAAAGCGAGCAAAGAAGTTGTTTAGCTTGTCTGGGAGCAAGATGTCAATGTCCACGACGAGGCTAGTGTTCTTTTTGTAATCTGTGATTGACTGTAGACCCTGCCACATACGTCTCGTGTTTGAGCGGTTTGATTCCCAATGGAATAACACATTAGGAATCATGTAGAAACCAAAAAATATATTTTTGATTTTAGATTCTTCAAAGTAGCCACCCTTTGCCTTGATGACAGCTTTGCACACTCTTGGCATTTTCTCAACCAGCTTCACCTGGAATGCTTTACCAACAGTCTTGAAGGAGTTCCACATATTTATTTATTTATTTTTATTTTACCTTTATTTAACCAGGTAGGCAAGTTGAGAACAAGTTCTCATTTACAATTGCGACCTGGCCAAGATAAAGCAAAGCAGTTCGACAGATACAACGACACAGAGTTACACATGGAGTAAAACAAACATACAGTCAATAATACAGTATAAACAAGTCTATATACAATGTGAGCAAATGAGGTGAGAAGGGAGGTAAAGGCAAAAAAGGCCATGGTGGCAAAGTAAATACAATATAGCAAGTAAAACACTGGAATGGTAGTTTTGCAATGGAAGAATGTGCGAAGTAGAAATAAAAATAATGGGGTGCAAAGGAGCAAAATAAATAAATAAATAAAAATTAAATACAGTTGGGAAAGAGGTAGTTGTTTGGGCTAAATTATAGGTGGGCTATGTACAGGTGCAGTAATCTGTGAGCTGCTCTGACAGTTGGTGCTTAAAGCTAGTGAGGGAGATAAGTGTTTCCAGTTTCAGAGATTTTTGTAGTTCGTTCCAGTCATTGGCAGCAGAGAACTGGAAGGAGAGGCGGCCAAAGAAAGAATTGGTTTTGGGGGTGACTAGAGAGATATACCTGCTGGAGCGTGTGCTACAGGTGGGAGATGCTATGGTGATCACTTGTTGGCTGCTTATCCTTCACTCTGTGGACCAACTCATCCCAAACCATTTCAATTGGGTTGAGGTCGGGTGATTGTGGCTAAATCAGATTGTCATCTGATTTAGCACTCCATCACTCTCCTTCTTGGTCAAATAGACCTTACACAGCCTGGAGGTGTGTTGGGTCATTGTCATGTTGAAAAACAAATGATAGTGGGACTAAGTGCAAACCAGATGGGATGGCGTATCGCTGCAAAATGCTGTGGTAGCCATGCTGGTTAAGTGTGCCTTGAATTCTAAATAAATCACTGACAGTGTCACCAGCAAAGCACCCCCACACCATCACACCTCCTCCTCCATGCTTCACGGTGGGAACTACACATGTGGAGATCACCCATTCACCTACTCTGCGTCTCACAAAGACACGGTGGTTGGAACCAAAAATCCGAAATTTGGACTCATCAGACCAAAGGACAGATTTCCACCGGTCTAATGTCCATTGCTTGTGTTTCTTGGCCCAAGCAAGTCTCTTCTTATTGGTGTCTTTTAATAGTGGTTTCTTTGCAGCAATTAGACTATGAAGGCCTGGTTCACGCAGTCTCCTCTGAACAGTAGATTTTGAGATGTGTCTGTTATTTGAACTCTGTGAAGTATTTATTTGGGCTGCAATTTCTGACATGCAGTTAACTCTAATGAACTCTTCAGCAGATGTAACTCTGGTTCTTCCTTTCCTGTGGCAGTCCTCATGAGAGACAGTTTCCTCATTGCGCTTGATGGTTTTTGCAACTGCTCTTGAAGAAAGTTCTTGCTTATTTGAGCTGTTCTTGCCATAATATGAACTTGCTATTTTACCAAATAACTTTTAACCAGGCACACTTGTTAATTGAAAATAATTCCAGGTGAATAACTCATGAAGCTGGTTGAGAGAATGCGAAGAGTGTGCAAAGCTGTCATCATGGCAAAGGGTGGCTACTTTGAAGAATCTAAAATACATTTAGATTTGTTTAACACCTTTTTGGTAAATACAATGATTCCATATGTGTTATTTCATAGTTTTGATGTCTTCACTATTATTCTATATCACCTTTTGGAAAGAAACTCTTAATTCCTTATGAGTATGTTTAAGAGCCGATACCTGAACAAGTACTTCAAGGGAGAGATAGAGGTACATAAACAATTATGTGTTTTCAGTATATTTTTGGTATGTTGACACACACAGACAGACACAGATAGAAACCACATGCAAAGGCAGGCACACACACACACACACACACACACACACACACACACACACACACACACACACACACACACACACACACACACACACACACACACACACACACACACACACTTTCCCTCTCCCAGGTACACGTAGGAATTAGTCAGACATGGCCCCAGTAAAGATGTTGACCTTTCAGAGGAAGTGACCCCTCTCTCTGAGCTTGTAGAGATGCTACAAACTGAATGGAAAGCAGCTGCACTCATTTCCTACTCCAAATCATGCTAGACTAGCTGGATATCCTGGCTGTGGCTCTTCAGCACCTCTATTATGGCTATCACACAGCAAAGCAAGGCAACAACAACAAAAACCAAGAAGGAACACACGAACATGTTGGTTACGGATGTGGTTTACTGGAGAAAATACAGAAACAATCGTTCGATTTTCTTAGTTGGAAATGGGGATGTGCTGATTATTTATTTGTTCGGGCTGGAGTTCAATTTGGTGAATTAGTTGTTTTTACTCCATATCATTTTTATTCAAACCATGTCAGTATTCCAACTGCCACTCCACAATGTAGCTATTGTAAGCTATCATAGAGTAGTGTGGAGCAGAACCTTGTATATATGCCATACACAGGAGGCTTTTGAGAGGAGGATGGCCCATAATAATGGCTGGAACGGAGCAAATGAAATGACACCAATTTGATACCATTCCACTCATTCTGCTCCAGCCATTACCACGAGCCCGTCCTCCCCAATTATACATACACAGTATGTTTATCATTATCGCTGTATACATATGGCTCCGGTATGGAGCTTAGTGACTCACCTTCTATGAAGTCTGATGGGGAGTAGACCTTGGTGGTCCGGCCCTTGTCTGCTCCGTCTCGGGGTGTGTTGAGGCTCCGCAGGGCTGTCTCCAGCGCTTCACTCAGCTCATCCCTCCGGTCCTTCCTCACGGGCTTCTCCTCAGGGTGCCTGGTCAGGCCCATCTCCAGCTGGTACACCCTCTGCAGGGTGAAGCTCTCAAAGGGCACCACGGCATACTCATTGGGTAGTCTGGTCCCCTGGTGAACCTCCGCCCGGCCCAGCTGACTGCGAAGGAACTCCTGGAGGTCCGTGTGGCTCCTGTCAGCCCCAGGCCCCTGGCCCCCCTCCCCGAGGGCACCTCCTCCTGGGGACTGTCCGCCCCGGCCTCTCCCTGCCGCCCGTTCCATTGTGTCTTGAACTCCTTTGAGCTGCTCACTACGCTCCTGCAGTGCGTCTTTTAACTGGGCGATCTGCTTCTTCAGACTCGCCATGTGTAGCTTGTGCTGCTCCTCGCGTTCCGCTAGCATGGCCTGGTAGTCCTCCCGCCCCGGGGGTCCGCTCTGACCCGCCCCTATGCCCCCTGCTGCCCCTACCCCCAGCCCGGGGCGTGGCAGGGCGTGGCTCACTAGGTTGTCCTCGGAGTGGGGGCTGCAGGTCATCACGTAGAGGAGGGACAGAGAGCAGCACACTAAGACCAATAGCACGCCCACACGGGACACCCAGGCCAGCAGACCCCTCCGCAGCATCCTGCTATCCCCAAGAGGATCCAGGGATACACACACACACACACACACCTTACCCTCCAGCAGTCTCACCGCCCACTAAAATTTGATTGTCTTTGTGATTGATATTAATGTCTGACTAACCAAAGAAGATCCGCCTGAATGATCATTTGGGCCATTATAAGGGACATCTCAACATTGCTCATACCATTGTCTGGATTCCTCATCCTTATGTTTGCGGTCAAGGGTGAGGCCCATTGGTCACGTCCCCTTCTCCTTCCCCACTGGCTGGGGCCCAGTAAGGTTTGACGAGGTCCAGAACCTGGCTATTTCTATTTCCGATCCGGTCATTGGTAACAGACGCCATTCACCAGTGACTCACATCACATATGGTCCCACTACTTTCTCTGTGCACCCTGCTCTTTCCTTCCTGTCTGATGCTGCTGTTGCATTACAGGCCACTGAGAGAATGTCTGTCTGGGATTCGTTGTTTATTCCACTGGACTCATGTTGAGGGGTGATGACACATGACTAGCCTTCCTGGACCTGATTGAGTAAACTGCATAGAGTGAGAACACAAACCACATCCCTTAAAAGAAAGTGAATGAACATTTTTGGTTGTTCGCAGTTTCTTCATGATGTATATATCTTCCATGAGTTGCCTTCTGGGGAGAGAGATAGCAGGAGAGAGAGAAATATATCAGGAGAGAGAGAGAGAGATAGCAGGAGAGAGAGCGAGATAGCAGGAGAGAGAGAGAGATAGCAGGAGAGAGAGCGAGATAGCAGGAGAGAGAGAGATAGCAGGAGAGAGAGAGAGATAGCAGGAGAGAGAGAGATAGCAGGAGAGAGAGAGAGAGAGAGAGAGATAGCAGGAGAGAGAGAGATAGCAGGAGAGAGAGAGAGAGAGAGAGATAGCAGGAGAGAGAGCGAGATAGCAGGAGAGAGAGAGAGAGAGAGAGATAGCATGAGAGCAGGAGAGCAGGAGAGAGAGAGATAGCAGGAGAGAGAGAGAGAGACAGCAGGAGAGCATAGGGAGAGAGCGAGATAGCAGCAGGAGAGAGATGAGGAGAGAGAGATAGCAGGAGAGAGAGAGAGATAGCAGGAGAGAGAGAGAGATAGCATGAGAGAGAGAGATAGCAAGATAGCAGGAGAGAGAGAGAGATAGCAGGAGAGAGAGCGAGATAGCAGGAGAGAGAGAGAAAGCGAGAGAGAGTTAAAACTCAGTTGGTATGAAAGCGCCGTTAAGGTTCATGAGTATATGATGTCATCACTATCATTAACATCCCATAGTCATCAGAATCAATTTCTTCATATCTCCTTCATCTAGACATATGCCTTGGTATATACGATTGCTTGGCTCTCTGAAAATGAAGAGCTTCACTTTGTGGTAAAAGCTCTCGATATGCTGCAGTATAAAACTGTGACGTTGTATTTTCAGAGATACATTTTTTAAAAATCAGAAACCTGGGAGGGCTAGAGGTCTGCATGAGGTCTAATGTCTATTGCATGAGGATGTAGGGAAGGAAAACAGTTTCAATATCTAACTCAAGATTATAAAACATGCCACTCAATTTGAAATGTTCATATACTTTGATGTGAACTCAAAGCATGGGTTTCTACCTAGCGACACAGCCATGGGTTTCTACCTAGCGACACAGCCAAGCCAATGCCAAGCATCTTGCAATCCCTCTAACAATGTTGCCAGTGATGACAGTGTGGCACTATGTGGGCTGTTCTAAAAGCATTAGGGACTGTAGATGTATGTGGACACTTCTGCCTGCCTGTCCTCTCACTGTGGAACAACTGGATCAGTAGAAGACAAGCACAAGACAAGCAAGAAAAAAACAGGCCATTTACACACCCACACAAACGCTCTCTCTTTATCTCGGTCTCTCTGTCTTTCTCTCTCGTCCACAAGAAAAAACAGGCCATTTACACACCCACACAAACGCTCTCTCTTTATCTCGGTCTCTCTGTCTTTCTCTCTTGTCCACAAGAAAAAACAGGCCATTTACACACCCACACAAACGCTCTCTCTTTATCTCGGTCTCTCTGTCTTTCTCTCTCGTCCACAAGAAAATGTCCGTAATCACATGAAGGAAGACTGTATGGACAGAGAAAGAAAAAGACTGCTTGCATGTTAGGCCTATGTTTCCAAGCCTGTGGTGCACGTCTTGTGCAGGTTTATTTGTGTGTGCTGTGCAAAATGGAAGCGCGGGTCCACGTGTGTTTGTGAGTGTAGTTACTGTGTAGTCAGTGTGTCTGTACGCGTATCTCCCTGTTGACTCACCATACAATGATCTATTTTATACTGTACCAGTCAAAGGTTGAAACACCTATTCATTCAAGGGTTTTTCTTTATTTTACAATTTAAATTCATTAAAAATCCTACAATGTGATTTTCTGGATTTCTTTTCTTCTCATTTTGTCTGTCATAGTTGAACTGTACATATGATGAAAATTACAGGCCTCTCTCATCTTTTTAAGTGGGAGAACTTGCACAATTGGTGGCGGACTAAATACTTTTTTGCCCCACTGTATATGAAATCATGTAGTAACCAAAAAAAGTGTAAAAAAAAATTGAAATATATTTTTAGATTATTCATAGTAGCCACCTTTTGCCTTGATGACATCTTTGCACACTCTTGGCATTCTCTCAACCAGCTTCACATATGCTGAGCACTTGTTGGCTGCGGTCCAACTCATCCCAAACCATCTCAATTGGGTTGAGGTCGGGTGATTGTGGAGGCTAGGGCATCTGATGCACTCCATCACTCTCCTTCTTGGTCAAACAGCCCTTACACAGCCTGGAGGTGTGTTGGGTCATTGTCATGTTGAAAAACAAATGATAGTGGGACTAAGTGCAAACCAGATGGGATGGCAGAATGCTGTGGTAGCCATGCTGGTTAAGTGTGCCTTGAATTCTAAATAAATCACAGACAGTGTCACCAGCAAAGCAACCCCACACCATCACACCTCCTCCTCCATGCTTCACGGTGGGAACCACACATGCGGAGATCACCCGTTCACCTACTCTGCGTCTCTCAAAGACACGGCGGTTCATGCAAAATCTCTAATCTGGACTCATCAGATTAAAGGACAGATTTCCACCGGTCTAATGTCCATTGCTTGTGTTTTTTTGGCCCAAACAAGTCTCTTCTTCTTATTGGTGTCCTTTGGTAGTGGTTTCTTTGCAGCCATTCGACCATGAAGGCCTGATTCACGCAGTCTCCTCTGAACAGTTGATGTGGAGATGTGTCTGTTACTTGAACTGCTACTTGAAAAAATTGGGGCTGCAATCTGGAGGTGCAGTTAATGAACGTATCCTCTACAGCAGAGGTAACTCTGGGTTTTCCTTTCCTGTGGTGGTCCTCATGAGAGCCAGGTAACTCTAATGAACGTATCCTCTACAGCAGAGGTAACTCTGGGTTTTCCTTTCCTGTGGTGGTCCTCATGAGAGCCAGGTAACTCTAATGAACGTATCCTCTACAGCAGAGGTAACTCTGGGTTTTCCTTTCCTGTGGTGGTCCTCGTGAGAGCCAGGTAACTCTAATGAACGTATCCTCTACAGCAGAGGTAACTCTGGGTTTTCCTTTCCTGTGGTGGTCCTGTGGTGAACGTCCTCTACAGCAGAGGTAACTCTGGGTTTTCCTTTCCTGTGGTGGTCCTCGTGAGAGCCAGGTAACTCTAATGAACGTATCCTCTACAGCAGAGGTAACTCTGGGTTTTCCTTTCCTGTGGTGGTCCTCGTGAGAGCCAGGTAACTCTAATGAACGTATCCTCTACAGCAGAGGTAACTCTGGGTTTTCCTTTCCTGTGGTGGTCCTCGTGAGAGCCAGGTAACTCTAATGAACATATCCTCTACAGCAGAGGTAACTCTGGGTTTTCCTTTCCTGTGGTGGTCCTCGTGAGAGCCATATAAAATATATTTTGATTTGTTTAACACTTTTTTGGTTACTACATGATTCCATATCTGTTATTTCATAGTTGTGATGTCTTCACTATCATTCTACAATGTAGAAAATAGTCCAAATAAAGAAAAACCCTTGAATGAGTAGGTGGGCCCAAACTTTTGACCGGTAGTGTAGGCTCAATGCAGCCTGCTACTAATGAAAGGCCCAGTTATGTCAGAATAGCGGGCTGTATAGGTCCTGTGCTCTGTGCCTGGGCTGCTGGGTCAAACCAGTCGCTGATGCGTACATAAGCATTTACGAAATTAATGCATTATGTAGGGATTATGAATGTGTTACGGACGTAGACACCATTGAGAAAAAAGTTCCCAGATTACTTCCTGCAACAGCACCACGGCTACTTTCGGTCTCAAGAGTCTAAAGTGGCTTCCTCCTCTTGTCTCCTCTCCTTCATCGTTGCTGGTCTGAGGTTGACTGCATAAGTGAACACAATGTGGGGGAGCCTGAATGATAGGAATGAACTTTCACCTGCCTGGCTACGTTATAAACTGCAAAGGAGACGAGAGGATGTGACGTTAAGACTATTGAGATGTAGCCTACTCTATGAGTCCATATAGGCTGTAATTACCAGGCATCCTTCTAGCAGCAGAGATTCCCACCCCATAGAGCCAGGGACTGGGTGTTGGGAGGAGAGACTGAATGAATGGTGACTCACAGCCAAACCGCTGACTCTCACTGACTCTCAATGGATAGATCCACTGGTTGTCATTTAACTCCCCAAGGGAAGGGACTGGGCTGTCATACCACAATATATAACCTCTAAATCATATTACCGGATGACGGCTCTTCCCTAACATTCATAATTAAATTATGATTTATTATTAAATTACAGCATCCTTATACTGATTCTATCGACATTTAGCACAATGTAACCCTCGTGTGAAACTTGAATAAGATCAGTACGAAAAAGTAACATCTAAAGAACGCCTAACATCTACATCTACTTCTGGGACCTCGGGTAATTTCTCAACTGAGCTAACCTACAAGTCGTGACTTAATTTCCAACTGAAGTAAAACAAACTGCCATTGTACTGCAGTCAGGAAATGATGTGCCTTTTTTTCCCTCCTCATTTTGGCACGTCTCATCTCAGCAGTGGTCACTGTCCAATCAGAGAGAAGTAACTGTGGTGAGACAGTTTGCATGAGTTTACTCACCTCTGATTTGTGCTGCTGTGCATAAATAGTTACGTACCACAGTGGGTTCTGTCTTACAGTTACTGCTCTTACTTCTGCTCGTGTTTCTGACTTTCTTCCTGTATATTTTCATGACTATAAGAGTGATTGGTTTGTTCCTTTGGAGCAGTAAAGCCAGATTCATGTTTATGCAGAATCTTTAATTACACAGTGGCTAAATCTGAGTCATTATATGATCATTACGCAAACAGTGTTTATAAATATTTATAAACACTTGTATACAAATGTAGAACATGCAGAAGTGCGGTGACCGGAAATAACATTTCCTGATCTGACTGAGCTATGATAAATGGTGTATTTTTCCTCTCGGGGGGACTTGCAATCACTCTGAGAGACAGAAACAGACAGAAACAGACAGACAGACAGACAGACAGACAGACAGACAGACAGACAGACAGACAGACAGACAGACAGACAGACAGACAGACAGACAGACAGACAGACAGACAGACAGACAGACAGAGACAGACAGACAGACAGACAGACAGACAGACAGACAGACAGACAGACAGACAGACAGACAGACAGACAGAGCGAGGGAAAAGAGGGAACGACAGAAAAGAAAGCGAGGTGAGGAGGCGAGTCGGGCGGGCGAAGGTCAGATCAGACTGTCTCTGTGAAGTGTGAAGTATTTGAGGTATGATTCTGTGGCAGTCTCCAAATGTATAAACAGTAGTTCAATGTGTGACTGTGTGTGTGTGTGTGTGTGTGTGTGTGTGTGTGTACCCACGTGCGTTACTAAACACATGAAGCTAGAATGTACAAAAATTCACCATAGTGATAATTTCAACAAGGTGCATTCGTTACATTACATCCCCGTAAGGCATAAGCAGTGGTCGGTCTGCAATCACTAAAAACAAGAAAATGAACCACAGAAACACACCACAAGGCTTCTGACCCTATTAAAAATACTCTGTGATCTCTGTATTTCTTATTTTATTTTCCCTTAGGCTTTTTTTTGACATAGGCTTTTTACAGCGAATCGGTGTGAACTGGTCGTGGTTAAAGGAGGATGTTCTACTGTGACATACAGGAAAAGCTCCAGGTGGGGCTGCCCGGGCCACGCCACCTGGTTTCACTGCCTTACCATAACCCCATCATCAGGTCCATCCCTGAAAGAAAGGAGGAGAGCACGCAAAACCAGTCCCAGATGTCATTGGAGAGGAGTTCGGGGTGCACGTTCTGGACCAAGTTTGTGGGAAACCTGCTTTAGAGAGAAGGGAAAAAATGGAGGACAGGGTTTAGAGGAAGAAAGAGAGAGAGGAGAGAAAGAGAGCTAGAGGTAGAGTGATCTATAGAGAGAGGAAGAGAGGGAGGATTAGAGGTAGAGAAGGGGCTTTTTGATGTCCCTCTGGCCCTCAGGTGATTCTCCTTCCCCTTGATTAGGCTTACTGGTAGCTGGTTTCCTCAGTGCCAGACCCAAGCCGTATCCTCGCCTACCCTACCCACCATCTGGCCCACTCAGCTCTTAAAAAAACCCATCTGTTCTGCTACACACTAAACACATCTCTCAGTTACACACTCCACCTCTCTATCGGTGTACAGGACACACAAAAGCACACATTGACATACAACAAAGGCACAAAGTATTTCAAATGGTAGACCGATACTCAGTAAACACAAAGAGAACATTATACCTGGAAACATTCACATGTACTTCCAGATGCTCACAACTTCTCTCAACTAGGCTACGTCTTTATAGGTACTACAAATAGTGCAATTAGTTCTGCGTGTACATTGCTGTGAAAAAGTAGGTTCCCTTTATTTAATATTAGGTTTTGGTTGAAGATCTGATAACATTCAGTATCATAAAATATGCAAAAGTAGAGACAATTAGAAAGTGGTCAAATACTTTTCCACGGCAGCGTAAGTACTAATCTATGTTTGCCTAAAGCAATGGTACTTCAACCATAAACACTATAACATTGCCTTTCGTAAAACAATGCACAGATGAGGAAAATTAGAGGGTGCATCCTTAGTGCATCACCATAAAAAGTCACACTGTTTTTAAGCACAAAATCCATCCCTATAATTACAACTCTTTAAATAATGAGAAGGGATCGCTGGGCTTGATTTCTGTGTCTCTGGGCTTCAAACCCCACATCCTGCTCTCTTTTGGTTAAACTAGTGTCTTAAAAAGGTATTTACTTCCTTCCTATGTCCTTCAACCAGACAACTATTTTTAGTTTATTAGTGGGTTCTTAGCGTAGCGAGATCATGTGGTTCCTCTAGTCCCCTCAAACTCAACTCGATGCCTCAAAGCCAGTTCCACCGCGTTTTTTCATTGTTCCCCTCCAATCAGGGACTGATTTAGACCTGTGACCACAGGTGAGTGATTCCCCTCTAATCAGGGACTGATTTAGACCTGTGACCACAGGTGAGTGATTCCCCTCTAATCAGGGACTGATTTAGACCTGGGACCACAGGTGAGTGATTCCCCTCTAATCAGGGACTGATTTAGACCTGTGACCACAGGTGAGTGATTCCCCTCTAATCAGGGACTGATTTAGACCTGTGACCACAGGTGAGTGATTCCCCTCTAATCAGGGACTGATTTAGACCTGGGACCACAGGTGAGTGATTCCCCTAATCAGGGACTGATTTAGACCTGTGACCACAGGTGAGTGATTCCCCTCTAATCAGGGACTGATTTAGACCTGGGACCACAGGTGAGTGATTCCCCTCTAATCAGGGACTGATTTAGACCTGGGACCACAGGTGAGTGATTCCCCTCTAATCAGGGACTGATTCCCCTCTAATCAGGGACTGATTTAGACCTGGGACCACAGGTGAGTGATTCCCCTCTAATCAGGGACTGATTTAGACCTGGGACCACAGGTGAGTGATTCCCCTCTAATCAGGGACTGATTTAGACCTGGGACCACAGGTGAGTGATTCCCCTCTAATCAGGGACTGATTTAGACCTGGGACCACAGGTGAGTGATTCCCCTCTAATCAGGGACTGATTTAGACCTGTGACCACAGGTGAGTGAATCCCCTCTAATCAGGGACTGATTTAGACCTGGGACCACAGGTGAGTGATTCCCCTCTAATCAGGGACTGATTTAGACCTGGGACCACAGGTGAGTGATTCCCCTCTAATCAGGGACTGATTTAGACCTGGGACCACAGGTGAGTGCAATTAATGATCAGGTAGAACAGAAAACCATCAGACCGGACCTCGTAGGGTCAGAGTTGAATACCCCTGCCCTAGTCTATATGATCAATTTCCTATGCCATCGTCACAGACACTCAGAGGGGCTGGAGGGTGGGGAGGTGCTTGTGACAGCCTATAGTTTTCAGTGATAATATACGTGTACTGAATGTGTGTGTTCTGCTCTCAGTGCCTTGGCACTCACCACCCATGTCCAATGATTTGCCTGAAAACACATGAGCTCATCCAGCATGACCATCTAGCCTCAGGTCACATCTTATCTGCACAGATGGCATGGCTGTATGACACTCAAAGACATGCACGCAAGATCACACACGCGCGCAACACTGCCATGCACTCCCACACACTTCTTTCCCCTCCGCTTTCCAGCTGCCCGTGAAATACATGACGGACCGGATTTCTGGCAAATTAAAGCGCAGATTCCAGCGACCTTTTCCAAGAAAACGGTGTAATACGTTGGCCAGCGATGCCAGCCTCCATTCACTGATCTTGGAATAGGATCAGTGAATGGAGCCAGTGTGGATACATGTGCACTTGACTGGTAGCCAAGACTACTGGTTACATAACACAATGAGAGGTGGAGTTAGTGTATGTGGCCAGGGCTGGTGTGTGTGTGTGTGTGTGTGTGTGTGTGTGTGTGTGTGTGTGTGTGTGTGTGTGTGTGTGTGTGTGTGTGTGTCTGTGTGTGGAGCTGGGTCGATGAGGGCGACAAGTTTATTAGGTACACCCATCTAGTTGGACCCCCCTTTGCCTCCAGAACAGCCTGATTTCTACGGGGCATGAAAATGTTGCTCAATTGGTGGCAAGGGACCGAACGTGTGTCAGGAAAACATTCCCCACACTGTTACTCCACCATCACCAGCCTGTACCGTTGACACCAGGCATGACGGGGCCATGGACTCATGCTGCTTAGGCCAAACCCTGACTCTGCCATCAGCATGACGCAACAGGAACCGGGATGATGCAACAGGAACATTCGAACCAGGCATTGTTTTTCCACTCCAATCACTGGAGACGCTCCTTGTTGTCTGTAGGAGTGAATTATATTCTTGAACAGCGTGGTGTACCTAATAAACTGGCGATTGAGTGTATATCAGTGGACTGTACTTCAGAGAGAGGATGACTGACACCTGATCTGTGTAACATGAGCTAAACGTCACATCAGCACCACCAGCAGGCCAGTAGAGGACAAACTAGTGAATATTTCACACAGTAACAACAGAACATCTCTAACAGATGGACATTGGACTCACATACAGATGCAGACATATAATGTATTGTTGTATTAAGCATCTCACTAAGGTAAATCATACCCTCCTAAACAGAAAGTTAAGTGAACAACATACACTACATGGCTCGTTGAACATCTCATTCCAAAATCATGGGCATTAATATAGAGTTGGTCCCCCCTTTGCTACTACAACAGCCTCCACACTTCTGGGAAGGCTTTCCACTAGATGTTGGAACATTACTGGGGGAACTTGCTTCCATTCAGCCACAAGAGCATTAGTGAGGGCGGGCACTGATGTTGGGTGATTAGGCCTGGCTCGCAGTCAGCGTTCCAATTCATCCCAAAGGTGTTCAATGGGTTGAGGTCAGGGCTCTGTGCAGGCCAGTCAAGTTCTTCCAGACCAATCTCGACAAACCATTTCTGTATGGACTTCACTTTGTGCACGGGGGCATTGCCATGCTGAAACAGGCAAGGGCCTTCCCCAAACTGTGACACAAGGTTGGAAGCATAGAATCGTCTAGAATGTCATTGTATGCTGTAGCTTTAAGATTTACCTTCACTGGAATTAAGGGGCCTAGCCCGAACAATGAAAAACAGCCCCAGACCATTATTCCTCCTCCGCCAAAACTTTACAGTTGCCACCGTGCATTCTCCTGGCATCCGCCAAACCCAGATTCGTCCGTTGGCTGCCAGATGGTGAAGCGTGATTCATCACTCCAGAGAACACATTTCCACTGCTCCAGAGTCCAATGGTGATGAGCTTTACGCCATTCCAGCTGACACAGCCAGGAGTGGTGGGTGTGGAGTCAAGCGCAGAGAGCAGAGGATAATGGGGGAAACCAAACTTTATTACGGTATCCAAAAGTAACGCCAAAACCAACAGGCGAAAACAAATATGTCCAACCCAAAGCTGAGCTCCAAACAGTCAGTGAACATAACACGCAAGCAACCTAGACTAACAGAGAACAAGCCCGCACAAAAGCAGGCGGGCCTAACAGGCTTAAATAGTCCTGAATCAAAACTCAAACAAGAAACAGGTGCAACCAATAAGACATAACAAACAGAAAAGGGGATCGGTGGAAGCTAGTAGACCAGCGACGACGACCGCCGAGTGCCTCCCGAACAGGCAGGGGGGCCACCTTCGGTGGAAGTCGTGACACTTGGCATTGCGCATGGGGATCTTAGGCTTGTGTGCGGCTAATCGGCCATGGAAAACCAATTCACGAAGCTCCCGATGAACAGTTCTTGTGCTGACGTCCAGAGGCTTCACAATAACAGCAGTTGACCGGGGCTGCTATAGCAGGGCAGAAATCTGTCAAACTGACTTGTTGGAACGGTAACATCCGATGACGGTGCCACATTGAAAGTTGAAAGTGACTGAGGTCTTCAGTACGGACCATTTCACTGCCCATGTCTGTCTATGGAGATTGCATGGCTGTATGCTCGATTTTATACACCTGTCAGCAACAGCTTTGGCTGAAATAGCCAAATCCACAATTATTAAGGGGTGTCCATATACTTTTAGTGTATGTTTGGCAAGTGACTACTAGTCATTTCACTGCTACAGCGTGGGGTCTGACACAACTAAGGAAAATAGAATGTGGCTGATTTTTGACTGCCAGTGCTCATAGTTAAAATATTTGACTAAATCATTCATAAAAAACTAATTTCAATCAATCCCAGTTGGGTTTTTCATGGTTTAGAAAACAACAGGATTTTTTATGGACAAATATTTTAGCAGTGAGGGATTTAACCCCAACTTTCCTGACTAAAATCAAGAGGTTGAATTGTAAGAGAGCAGAATTGCGGCTATAGGCTATAGGAGATCTGATGTTGTGACGTGGTTAATCTATGGTGAAACAACCCAAATACTGACACTTTAGTCCCTCACGACTTTAATATTTTACTGCTAATCTCCCCAATTGTCATCAGAATTTAGCATGACAAGAGGCGGGTGGGCTGGCTGGATGAGTGTGTATGTACAGTGCCTGTCATGTTACAGCCATATTCTAAAATTATTATTTTTCCCTCAACAATCTACACACAATAAAACAACCCCATAAACCCACAACCCCATAAACCCACAACCCCATAAACCCACAACCCCATAAACCCACAACCCCATAAACCCACAACCCCATAAACCCACAACCCCATAAACCCACAACCCCATAAACCCACAACCCCATAAACCCACAACCCCATAAACCCACAACCCCATAAAGACAAAGGAAAAACTGTTTTTTAGAAATGCTTGTAAATTTATTAAATATAAAAAACAGAAATACCTTATTTAGATAAGTATTCAGACCATTTGAAATTGAGCTCAGACGTATCCTGTTTCCATTGATCATCCTTGAGATGTTTCTACAACGTGATTGGAGTCCACCTGTGATTGGACATGATTTAGAAAGGCTCACACCTGTCTATATAAGGTCCCACAGTTGGCAGTGCATGTCAGAGCAAAAACCAAGCCATGAGGTCGAAGGAATTGTGTGTAGAGCTCAGAAACAAGATTGTGTCAGGGCACAGATTTTGGGAAGGGTACCAAAACATTTATGCAGCATTGAAGGTCCCCAAGAACACAGTGGCCTCCAACATTCTTAAATAGAAGAAGTTTGGAATCACCAAGACTCTTCCTAGAGCTGGCCGCCTGGCCAAACTGAGAAATCGTGGGATAAGGGCCTTGGTCAGGAAAGTGACCAAGAACCTGATGGTCACTCTCAAAGAGCTGCAGAGTTCCTCTGAGGAGATGGGAGAACCTTCCAGAAGGACAACCATCTCTGCAGCACCTCACCAATTAGGCCTTTATGGTAGAGCGGCCAGGCAGAAGCAACTTCTCAGTAAAAGGCACACAACAATCCGCTTGAAGTTTGCTAAAAAGGTACCTAAAGGAGTCTCAGACCATGAGAAACAAGATTCTCTGGTCTGATGAAACCAAGATTGAACTCTTTGGCCTGAATGCCAAGCGTCATGTCTGGAAGAAACCTGGCATCATCCCTACAGTGAAGCATGGTGGTGGCAGCATCATACTGTGGGGATGTTTTTCAGTGGCAGGGACTGGGAGAATAGTCAGGATTGAGGGAAAGATGAACGGAGCAAAGTACAGAGAGATCCTTGATGAAAACCTGCACCAGAGCGGATCTCAGACTGGGGCAAAGGTTCACCTTCCAACAGGACAACGACCCTAAGCACACAGCCCAACCCTTGAGTGGCCCAGCCAGAGACAGGACTTAAACCCGATGGAATATCTCTGGAGAGACCTGAAAATAGCTATGCAGCGACGCTCCCCATCCAACCTGACAAAGTTTGAGAGGATCTGCAGAGAAGAATGGGAGAAACTCTCCAAATACAGGCATGCCAAGCTTCTAGCATCATACCCAAGAAGACTCAAAGCTGTAATCACTGCCAAAGGTGCATCAACAAAGTACTGAGTAAAAGGTCTGAACACTTATGTAAATGTGATTTCAAAAAAGTTTTTATACATTTGTCAAATTTTAAAACCCTTTTTCCGCTCTGTCATTATGGGGTATTGTGTGTAGAAGATGAGAAAACGAACACAAAAATCTATTTTAGAATGAGGCTGTAACGTAACCTAATGTGGAAATAGTGAAGGGGTCTGAATACTTTCCGAATGCACTGAATGTGTGTGGGTGCATGACTGCGCACAAAACTAATTGAAATCATGACCTCTCCCTGTTCAGTTATTGATTTACACTTCATCACTCTCTCCCCATATGTGTGTGGCGTGTGGTGTGTGTGTGTGTGTGTGTGTGTGTGTGTGCGTGTGTGTGTGTGAGAGAGAGAGAGGGAGAGAGAAAGGGATGGAGAAAGAGAGAACTAATAGGTAACCTGTGGTACCATTGACCGTTTCTAGTCACACAAGAAAAGGTAGGAGCGTTGCAACATAATGCCTCTAATTCAGAGTGCCCGTCTGTCTCTCCCACTGAAGAGAATGTGTCATTATGATGTCTATTAACATGAGAGAACCGTGCACACCACTCCTCTTCACTAAACCCCTTCCATTCTATCCCCAATAGCTTACTGCTGGAGAAGTGAGAGTAGGATACTGTCTCATCTCATTCCAACACTACCCTCTTTCATCTCATTAGACACAATCCCATTTCCACTCCAGGCTATCCATATTCTATTAGTCCATTCTCTTCTCAATATTATCTTGCCCTCCCATCGTTTAAAAAAAACATCCCACTATCCTGTCCCAATGAATAAGGCACCATTATTCAAGTCTCCTCTCTTTACACACACACACACACACACACACACACACACACACACACACACACACACAAGCCAAATAATTTTACAAATTTAAATGAAATGGCTGAACTGACTAGTTAAAATCAAAACAATTTCCTCACCAAATCTTACACTCAAGTAAAGAGACTCTAAACGTCCTAATGTGAACAGTTAATTGTGTGTACATGGTAACATGTGCTCACATCAACCGCAACTCTCAAACAATAGCCAACCAATGGCAAAGTGTACCCTACTTACCCACAGCATCGCAATCTCACGCTTTAGACAGACAATATTTAACAATAATCCTTGTAATCTCTACGTACCTTTCAGTTTCATTCATCCATTTCTCTTAATCCCAGCGGAGGGGTTCGCTGAAGCGCACGGTGCGGTACCCAAACCTGGACCGGTCTTCGAGCTCCTGAGTCCGTGAACACGAGCCTAAAGAGTGTGTATGTGTGTGTGTGTGTGTATGTATACTCTGACAGGAACAGGATCCGCGAGTCCGCCCCGGTGATTCCTCCGCCTCTCCTCTCGCAACTCACATAATGGATGTGTTGTTACCTGATTCAGCATGCCATTAGCATAAGAAACACTACTGGCTTTCATACCAGCCTGGTCTCATAGACTAGACTTAACATAGTAAACATAAATCCGGTACACTAAAATTAGCGTGATAAAGTAAGTTTGGTATGGTAACATAAAACAGATTGTTAGAGCAAATGCTAAAGTAGGTTAGTTGGTCAGAGTGGATGGGTAGGCATACAACCTGAATGTCTAGCAACCCAAAGGTTGTGGGTTCAAATGTCATCGCAGACAACTTTAGCATTTTAACAAATTAGCAACTTTTCAACTACTTAGCACTTTTTCTCTATTTTGTATGTTAGCTAACCCTTCCCCTATTGTACGTTTTGCAAATTCGTGACATATAATATGAATTGTAACATATCATGGAACAGCCCAGCCTCACATCCAATTCGCGCATATACGTACAAAATGTATTTCAGCCGATTTCGTGCGTTTTGGGCATTTTTGTGTGGTTCAATTAGTTCCAAAATACACAAATTTATGTGCTACTTAATTTGTGCGAAAAGACACGAATTTAACCAGTAGGCACACAAGCAACAACCATATACGCGACTATACCTAACCCTAACCTTAACCCTAACCTTAACCATTCTACTAACTATACCTAACCCTAACTCCAACTGGACCTAACCCTAACCCCCACCCTACGGACAGACGACTCTTTAACCCAACCAATGGGTCAATCTACAAGTGGGCAACCATGGGGCCCACCACAACTTTGGCCGGCCGCGCCCGGACCCCTCCGGCCTACGCGTATATGTGTGGAGTGCACTCCCTCCCTTCCCCCCTCCGGTTTCCACGTGTCAGAGATGGAAGTGGATCAACCGACTCAAAACTAGAAACCAAACTCCTGGGTTGCACTATGCTTTCCACTTCCGTTGACAAGCGGACCTAGACATCATGACCACACCACTCGATATGGACACATGGCAACCAACCAAGGACCAAACCTGCATAAGGTGCGCAACTCAAGGGATTTTGCCTGATCCTACACCGAGTTTAAGAACAAAAATTAAATACATGGCAACCAACCGAGGACCAAACCTGCATAAGGTGCACAACGCAAGGGATTTTGCCTGATCCTACATCGAGTTTAAGAACAAAAATTAAATATAAACTATCGCGTCTATATGGTTGTTGAAAAGGCTTGTGTGTAGCCTACTGGTTAAATTTGTGTCTTTTCTCACGAATTAAGCCAGAAAAACGCACAAAAACGCACAAAATTTGCTGAAATGCACGAATTGACTGTGAGACTGTGTTGCATGGAAATGGGTGAAGGACATCCACAAATTAAAACATAGGCCAACCACACAAAACGTAACATATCATACTAAATTGAGTATCTCGGATATACTTACAGAATAATACGAAATTCTATGAGACCAGGTTGTTCATACACAGACCAGCAAGAAAGTAGTCTTATTTGATTGAATCTCTAAATGCATTAGACATGTGGATCTGGATTTGTCTATGCACAATTTCAGTTGCGTAACTTGTGCTGTATTTTATTTGGTCTGGCCCTGAAATAGACATGACAATCCCATGTGAAGAAATCGGGGAGATGAGAGTTGAGATACGCCCCTGACACACAAGCATGCTATAAAGCGCTCCACACTCGATTCTGACCTTTGATCTAGTATGAACAAGTAAAACTGTGGTGGTGAAATATCAAACGTAGGCCAACTGTTCTTGGCTTAACATGCATGTGGAAATAAATCAAGATCAATTTGATGGATAAAAGCCTAATCCTTTTTGCTCCCAACATCAGGTCCATTATTTTCGGTAATATGAGTCTCTTGTCAGTTAAGGAAAGGATGTACTGAGGTCCTCCTGTTGCAACTCTGTTCTGTTGACAATGCGGTTTAGAAGAAGAGCAGAGCAGCGGTATGAAAACCACATCCGGTGGTTTATTCATCAGGGCTGCACTCACGACTCACACAATCCCAATGGCTGTGTCTCGAAGCACACTGAGAACCGGTCTCAGAGCAGTGGTTGCGGTCATAATATTAGATTGAGCAATGTCGGAGTGACACTGGCTAAAATACAGTAAAATAGAATACAGTATATACATATGAGATGAGTAAAGCAGTAAGTCTATGTATATAGGGCAGCAGCCGGTGCAGGGTTGCGTAACAGTGTGGAAGCCGGGTGGAAGCCGGCTAGCGGTGGCTATTTAACAGACGGATGGCCTTGAGATAGAAGCTGTTTTTCAGTCTCTCGGTCCCAGCTTTGATGCACCTGTACTGACCTCGCCTTCTGGATGATAGCGTGGTGAACAGGCTGTGGCTCGGGTGGTTGATGTCCATGATGATCTTTTTGGCCTTCCTGTGACATTGGGGCTGTAGGTGTCATGGAGGGCAGGTAGTTTGTCCCCGGGGATGCGTTGGGCAGACTGCACCACCCTTTGGAGAACCCTGCAGTTGCGGGCGGTGCAGTTGCCATACCAGGTGGTGATCCAGCCCGATAGGATGCTCTCAATTGTGCATATATAAAAATCTGTGAGGCTTTTGGGGGCAAGCCAAATTTCTTCGGCCTCCTGAGGTTGAAGAGGCGCTGTCGCGCATTCTTCACCACACTGTCTGTGTGGGTGGAACATTTCAGATCGTCAGTGATATGTATGCCGAGGAACTTGAAGCTTTCCACTTTCTTCACTGCGGTCCTGTCAATGTGGATAGGGGGGTGCTCCCTCTGCTGTTTCCTGAAGTTCACGATCATCTCCTTTGTTTTGTTGATGTTGAGTTAGAGGTTATTTTCGTGGCACCACTCTTCCAGGGCCCTCACCTCCTCCCTGCAGGCTGTCTCGTCATTGTTGGTAATCAGGCCTACTTATGTTGTGTCATCTGCAAACGTCATGATTGAGTTGAAGGTATGCGTGGCCACGCAGTCATGGGTGAACAGGTAGTACAGGAGGGGGCTGAGCACGCACCCTTATGGGGCCCGTGTTGAGGATCAGCGAAATGGAGGTGTTTTTTCTTACTTTCACCACCTGGGGGCGGCCCGCCAGAAAGTCCAGGACCCAGTTTCAGAGGGCCACGTTCAGACCCAGGGACCTGAGCTTAATGAGGAGCTTAGAGGGTACTATGGTGTTGAATGTTGAGCTATAGTCAATGAAGAGCATACTTACATAGATTCCTCTGGTCCAGATGGGATCGGGCAATGGGCAATGTGCAGTGTGACTGCGATTACGTTGTCTGTGGATCTATTGGGGCGGGGGGAGCAAATTGACGTGGGTCTAGGGTGTCAAGTTAGAGGTGATATGATCCTTAACTAGCCTCTCATTGTCAGTAAGAATTTGTTCTTAACTGACTTGCCTACTTAAGTAAAGGTTACATAAAAAACATTAAGAAGCAAAAGAAAGCCTCTCAAACCACTTCATGATGACAGAAGTGAGTGCTACAGGGCAATGGCCATTTAGCTCAGTTACCTTTGCTTTCTTGGGTACAGGAATAATGGTTGACATCTTGAAGCAAGTGGGGACAGCAGACTGGGACAGAGAGAGATTGAATACGTCCGTAAACACTCCAGCCAGCCGGTCTGCGCATACTCTGAGGACAGCGCAAGTGATTGTGTGCCATGCATTCAAGCAGTGTAAACTGGTCAAACAGCCAAAGGGGTTTTAGTTTGATCTCTGAGCAAAGTGATATATCATGGTCCCATCAAGAAGAGCTAACCAATATCGTATATTGTCAGTTTTGTCTAGCATCGGAGGGACTCTTTGCCTCATACCTGGTAAGACTATAGCTTCGCGGAAGCCTACATGAGCAAACTATGGCCTCTGCCGAGAGGTCTTGACCTATATGGCACAGGTTTGAGCTAGACCCGTAATCATACGCTCACTAGTTCAAGCCTCTTTAATGACTAAATTGGCGGCAGCTCGCTACAGTTACATAGAGCAGCTGTCAGACCGGTGAACAAGGTTGAAAGGTCGCTCTGATCACCTGTTGCCCACCTTGACAAATGAAAGAAACGTTCATCAAAGCCCAAATAGACATTTTCATGGTCAAGACGATGACCTAAAGGCACTTCAGTTGAGTAAGGACGGCACGTTTCTTCCACAGATCCACATAATTCCCCATTATTACATTAGAAGACCGAATGGCCCACTAAGCACTATATAGGCAGTATTTCAGTCAGACCATAATGTAATCGGAGGGGAGGAGCTTACTTGGCAAGGGCTATGCCTATGGCATTTTGAGAGATTTGTTTAACACAAAATTCCTCCAATTTGTAAAGCCTCATTTACTTCAAAGAGTCAAATTCAGCTTAACATTTGGTCAAATCCCCTTCAAACTATAGTTTCCCCTGTTTGACATACTGCAATATAAACTCTCTTAAAAGGTTATTTTAAAAGGGCATTGTTTCCAATAAATGTTCTCCCAAAATAAGGTTGAAAAACATGCAACCTAGGAGGCAATGAGAGGTAGTGCTGCTTCAAACAATCTATAGCTGAGGATGTACTCTCATAGGTGAGTCTATGGTGACATCTTGAGGTTATTAAGTGAACTTGCCATAAAATCCCTGAAATAAAGTGCAAAGATATTAGCATTATCTTGTTTGTTTACAGTCATCAAGAGGACATTTTTCAATTCACGTACATCAACATGATTTGTCATGATAGAATCTCTGGAGCCTGCTTTGCATGATTACAAGAAGGCCCTTAGGTAACCTTAAAAACAATCAAATCTACAGAGACTGGGATGTGTGCTGAGTGACTAGACTATCATAATCAAAGTTGAGGAGCTTGCCTATTTACAAGTAAAACAAAATGATGCTTAAATGCAAAGAGGTGCAAAGGCAATGAGGAGTGACACTCAGGTGTATTAGCCAAGGTGGAAATAGTATCCTATGGGCTTTCCTAGAAGCATACTAATGGCACACTGGGGAATGATAGTGACATGAATGTTCCATACATAACACAACAACACAAGACTCCACAGTCAACAATAACTACACTGTAAACAGACAGCAAAGGATTTAATTATTGTGCATTTTAAGTCATATAAAACAAAATATAAAAATAGCCGAACACCTCAAAATATGTATTCTGAAAATATAAGCCACTCATGTCTGTTAATCGTTTCTATTGTAGCTGGTATTATAAAAGCCTATTTAAGAAAAAAAAAGCCCTATTTTGTTGTAGTGCAGAAGTTTAGTATTGCCACTATTGTTCAAAAATAATAGTTTTTATAAGTCAGAAGAAGGAAGGTGCTCTATAATGTATAACTATGTACTCTAGAATGTCTATAAAGCTTTAAAGTTCTGGAACACTTCGGCCACCTCCAACCAGCTCCTGAAGCAGGCTAGTCCCTGGTCCCGGATCTGTTTCCTTCCCTTGTCTGTGATCACGTCTCCATTCTCCTTCACAATCACCAGTTTAGGGACCGCTGTGATATTGAATCTCTTCTTTAAATCACTGGAGGGAAAGTGGAAGAGCACAGGGCATAATCATGACTTTATAACTCTATGGATTATACCATACAAAATACAGGTCCCAATCTAGCAGAGGAATACAGTAGGCTAGCCTTGCTGAGCTCCAATCACTTGTCTCATCAGGCAGGTAGAGACATTGCCCTATTTTTAAACCTAATCCCTCAAAGGGTGACCCATAAACCTCTTACAAAGCCTGTTGCTTACAATCGCTGTACTATGGCTAGACAGTGGAGGAAAGTATATAGGCCTAAAACCAGTTCAACCATGGTTATCAATACTATCTCTTTCCAATAACTCAAATGGGAATAGGCTACATGAAAGATGAGACAGTCATAAGAATTTACTGTTTGTATTGATCCGCCCAAGGCAGGGCCAGCCAATCTCCGTGCATGTCATGATAATACTCCACCATATCATCACTCGACTTGTCAGAAGATATGAAAACGATTTCTAGCTGTGCAGGTGGTTCGCTCTCCTCGACAAGTTCCGTGTAAAAATCGCATAGAATAGGGGTGAAATCTCGACAAGGCGGGCACCAGCCGGCAGAAAAATATATTCCCACTACTTTATTCCTGAGAGCTTCTTCTGGGTCTATAAGATCCCCTTCTTTATTGAGGAGAGTTTTCCCAACAAATACCTCCACCATGGTCGGGGCAGTGAACACGCGCAACAGTAACGAACTAGGCAACTGTAGCCAAAACCAGTTCAGGACGGTCACCGTTGCAGCTTTACTCGCCGTGAACCGTTACTTTGAAGCACGACGCTTAATTACTCGTCCAAGTACAACACGGGCATAGTTTTCAGTGTTCAATCACTATTTGAATCACTTTACTCCCTGTTATAACCTGGTCATAACAAACTGTACTCACTGCTGTGTGGCGCTTGCTGATGTTGGTTGGCTTAAAAAAACAAAGTCAATTTGATTGACATCTCGTGAGGCCAATCAGTGTCCTCCGCCCTCTACAGAACTGTTTAAAGGTACAATCTGTAATAACACAATACAAATAGCCTCATGAATATTACAGACTATCAAGTCTGACTAGAGTATGACCGTAGTAAACTTCTTTAAAATAAATAAAGTCTGTCATCCCTAAAAGGAGAGAAACCACGAAGAGAGAGACCAACATACAACTTCACATAAAGTTTTAATTTGTTCAAATGTTATATGGATACTTACATAATAATTATATAAAAAGTATATGTTTTTAAATGTGTGTATACTTCTACATTCAAATAAAATTAACTATCTACATTCTTCAGAACAATAAAAGATGATGCGGTCAATAGAAGCCAAGAAGACAACAACGAACATGAAGAATCAACTATACATTACATGTATCTGCAACCATCCAATTGCACTGTATTTTACAAAGTTATTAAAGAGCAACATCATCCAAAGGGCCATATAAATCATATCGTTTTTATTTTTTTAAACACAATTAAGTGTAACTGAGAGATGAAAACCCTAATTATATATATTGAACAAAAATATAACGCAACATGTAAAGTGTTGGTCCCATGTTTCATGAGCTGAAATAAAAGATCCCAGAAATGTTCTATACGCACAAAAAAGCGTTTCCTATAAAATGTTGTGCACAAATTTGTTTACATCCCTGTTACTGAGCATTTCTCACTTGACAAGTTAATCCATCCACCTGACAGGTGTGGCATTTCAAGAAGCGGATTAAACAGAATTATCATTACACAGGTGCACCTTGTGCTGGGGACAATAAAAGTCCACTCTAAAATGTGCAGTTTTGTCACACAACACAATGCCACAAATGTCTCAAGTTTTAAGGTGGCGTGCAATTGGTAAGCTAACTGCAGGTATGTCCACCAGAGCTGCTGCCAGAAAATGTAATGTCCATTGCTCTACCACCGTCTTTTTAGAAAATTTGGCAGTACATTCAACCTGCCTCACAACCGCAGACTATGTGTAACCACACCAGCCCAGGACCTCCACATCAGGCTTGTTCATGTCGGATCGTCTGAGGAGTATTTCTGTCTCTAAAAAAGTCCCTTTGTGGGAAAAAAAAATTCGGATTGGCTGGGCCCTGGCTCCCCAGTTGGTGGGCCTGGCTCCCAAGTTGGTAGGCCTATGCCCTCCCAGGCCCATCCATGGCTGTGCCCCTGCCCAGTCATGTGAAATCCATAGATTAGGGCCTAATTAATGTATTCATATTGACTGGTTTCCTTACATGAACTGTAACTCGGTAAAATCTTTTAAATTGTTGCATGTTGCGTTGATATTTTTTGTTCAGTGTATTCACTACATGCCAGAAAGTATGTGGACACCTGCTCATCGAACATCTCATTCAAAAATCATGGGCATTAATATGAAGTTGGTCCTCCTTTGCTGCTATAACAGCCTCCACTCTTCTGGGAAGGCTTTCCACTAGATGTTGCATTGCTGTAGGGACTTGCTTCCATTCAGCCACAAGAACATTATTGCGGTCGTAGTCGGCATTCCAATTCATCCCAAAGGTTTTCATTAGGGTTGAGGTCATGGCTCTGTGCAGGCCAGTCAAGTTCTTCCACACGGATCTCGACAAACCATTTCTGTATGAACCTCGCTTTGTGCACAGGGGCATTGCCATGCTGGTACAGGAAAGGGCCTTCCCCAAACTGTTGCCACAAAGTTGGAAGCACAGCATCGTCTACAATGTCATTGAATGCTGTACCATTAAGATGTCCCTTTACTGGAACTAATGGGCCTAGCCCAAACCATGACCATTATTCCACATCCACCAAACTTTACAGTTGGCACTATGCATTCGGGCAGGTTGCGTTCTCCTGCCATTGCATTGCTTTGTACTCTATTTTATACACCTGTCAGCAACCTGTGCGGATTAAATAGCTGAATCCACTAATTTGAAGGGGTGTCCACATACTTTTGTAGTGTATTTTTCTGAAAAATGTCTATGTACATGATTTATTCCTCGGATATGTAACTAAGATGTGCTACCTACCTTATACATCCACACACATGCATACACTTACACACCATATATATATATATATACTATATTTATATATAAACATTTCCCCACCCCTACCAATTTCATAAGGCCTTTTTCTTTGAGTTCATATTTTCCTTGTGGCACTCAAAAGAGATACATATAAATAATTATTTTGGACAACATCAGTTTTGTATGTGAAAGACATAATCCCTCAAATACTGTGTAACACCACCACCCTGTGGCCATTCTGTTGTCACCATATACAACACATACAGCAGGGTAAAAAATTGAATACAAAAAAATGACTGTTTTTCTTTAGAAATGCAAAGAAAAGGGAATGAAAGGGAATGTCACAATAAGAAACACATTGAACATAGAACATTTAAAAAAAATGAGAGATACACACATGCATCTCACTTTTCACACTAACTTCCACTTACAGTTCTGTTTTCGCTACTCATGCAAAACGAATGGTCTTTTTTTCTATCCCACAATGAACTGACATCAAACACAGTACAACACTACAGTACGCAAGTGTGAAAGGCCAATTCATCAAACCCTTTCAATTGTTTTCTGAAGATGACATCTTGCATAAAACACAAATCAGTTTGCGGCTTGGAATACAACAGGATATAGAAGATATTTACTTGTGTGTAGCTTTTCTGGTATAGAGGGGCTTTATGCTGTATGCGGTCTTAAAATTATAATCTTTATTATAACCGATATACATACTCTCAGGTTTTTCTATCCATCCCTAAAGCTACCATTCAGTCATAGTTTGTGTATAACCTAGAGTAAGCATTAGCTACTCCTCTAACAGAGGGACTTAATCTCAAAATCAGTCACAACAGCTCATCTGTTCTGTTACTACGCAGAATACTGTAAAGGACAGTACTACCCCTCTTCGGAGACTGCATCTGAACATACACTGCTTCAGTGTCATGGAGGGCATGGAGAAAGCAGTAAAGGGTGGAGTGTCGGGAGTTACAGTCACATGGAACGTTTACGTTACTAAATAATTAACAACATCTGTATCTTAGAGGTTCTAGACCACTTAGTTGCCCACTGTTTCTCTGACAACAGGGGTAACGTCCCTAAAGGAGCATACTAAGAGGTCATCTGGTGGAACATGTATTTTGGTTACACACACACACACACACACACACACACACACACACACACACACACACACACACACACACACACACACACACACACACACACACACACACACACACACACACACACACACACACACACACACACACACACACACACACACATACACACACACACACACACACACACACACATACACACACACACACACACACACACACACACACACACACACACACACACACACACACACACACACACACACACACACACACACACACACACACACACACACACACACACACACACACACACACACACACACACACACACACACACACACACACACACACACACACACACACACACACACACACACACACACACACACACACACACACACACACACACACACACACACACACACACACACACACACACACACACACACACACACACACACACACACACACACACACACACACACACACACACATACACACACACACACACACACACACACACACACACACACACACACACACACACACACACACACACACTCACACTCACACACACACACACACACACACACACACACACACACACACACACACACACACACACACCTAACCTTTCTTCATGTATAGTATTTCATGCACTCCATAAAGTGGGTGTTGCATTTAACGTTTTGAATACTTCTTGTGTATTAGCAGTTGTGTGAAAATGTTTCGAAAATCACTCTAGTACTGTTACTGCTGAATTTAGAACACTTTTCAGGAGCTGGTATGGAATTTTCACTTCTAAATAATCGTCTTACTTTGCAGTGCTTTTACCATACCGTCTTCAGTTTTTAAAAGGCATGAGACATACAGTTTACTAAAATGTTACTATAACAGTTCAACAGAAAGTGTGTTTAACACAGAGGTCAAGAAGAATGTGATGATTAAGTAAAAAAGTAATGAAAATAGATTTTCCCAGCAAAACAAACTGTTGTAAACATATGAATACAGGAACAACAATAAACAATTATTATCTGAATAATTATTGCTGTTATTATGAATGAATAATCAATTATAAGGGTCGAGGGATTTGGCAAGGCATATTAAACAAAATCTTTCTCAGGACAACAGATTAACGCTCTCACTGGTTAACCATTATTGAATAGTGTTGTTGAGATGATCAAAATATAATTGTCCTTTCAGACAAAAAAAACAAGTGCTCTTAAATCCTCTATGTTTTCTAAGAAGATTTTTTGAAATTAGTGCTGTGATAGAACTAAATCTGTATCAAACTATTATTTTCTATGAATATACATTAAATACAGTATAAAGTAAACAAGTTTTTGGGAAAAAACTAAAACGTTTGAATCAAAGGGATTTTGGCGTTCAGTCATTATGCTAACGCTAGTTAGCAACTTCCTTCAAACTGCACGCAGAGACATACACATGGTATCCACGACTTCATCTGACTCTGGGGAAGTAAATGAGGGGCCTCATTGCCAAAATCCCAAAGCCTCCTTTTAAAACACTGGTCACCTCCCTCTCGTAACTTCCACACATTTCTTTGCTCACTGCATATGTTGTTGCATATCTTTCAACATCACAAAGAAACAAATGTAATCATAGTCAGGGTTTGAATGATTCTACGAGACTGAAACAAACCCAAGTACTGTAGTTACTGACCACTAAGATATGGGGACTCCAGAACTGCATGTGCAAAAAAAAAATGAACACAAGAGCTCATACACTCACACATATATAGGAGATACATTGCTATGACTGGCTTGGTCATCAAATCACTGAAAAACATCGAATGAGATGCCAACCAACTTTATATGCAGTGTGCAAATATAAGGCTTGATATCTTGTCCCTGTCCCTTCCCTTAGAGATTGATGGGATGTATCCATAGGATCACTCAACTACAGGGGATAGACAGTGGACGAAACAAATTGTGGCAGCTAATTCAGATGCACAGTGCCCCATTTTTCCTTCTCTGACTAGAGCTATCAGAGATGTTTCATGAGTAGAAATCCAAAGGCTTCAGTGAAATATCCAATCCAGCTGTCTGTCTGTCACATCTCAAAGAAGCATTTGCACGAAACGTTGAAGAGATATTTTGGGAAAATTGGTGGATAAGATAAGGTTCCATGTGGTGATGGTGGTGGTTGATCGTCTTTCCTGCATGGTAGAGTTTCCCCACAACCTCCGCATCCATCGTTAACTCCCCAGACAAGCCTCCTGTCCTCTGGGCCCAGCGACCCAGTAGCCTTTTCACACTACCGTGCTGACCCGAACCAGGCTATACTGGCTCGCTATGAAATATTTTCCCCCCACATAGTCCTTTTCAGCAATGGCGGATAGACACGTAAACAGACCATCACTGCTCGATTCGGCTCAGTAGTGTGAAAAGGGGGTCAGAGGTCAAAGGTGGCCCTTAGGAGGTCTTGACCAGGTCGTAGACGTAGATGTGGAAGTCGTCGTCGAACTTGATGAAGTAGACGGAGGGTTTGGCCTCCACCTGGTGGATGACCATGCCAGTTCGTTTGGAGCCGTCCTCTTTAGCGTACTCAACCTGTTTCCCCACCAGACTGTCCACCACCTCCCCCGGCTCCCGCTCCGCCGGCGTAGAGTCATCTAAGAGACAAACAACAACACAAGTTTAAGTTCATTTGCCATATGTAACTCATTCATGGGAAATCATTGGAAACTCAAACATGTTCACCTATCTATTTATTCAACCTGGTTCCTCTCTTTTACAAGAGAGACCTGGACAATGAAGAACACAACGCTTTTATCATGAAGAGAGAGTAGCCTGATATCATCATGACAAGCAACCCACCCATCATCAGGCGAGTATAGACATTATAAAGGCTCATGCATGCTTACAAAATGTTCATAAACTCGTACACACATCTTAGCTTTAAGCAGTCTTTACAATCAAGAGAGAGTGGTCTATTGTCATTTTGAAGTGCAGCCTAACTCTAAGGACAGGACTAACTTGAGTCAGGCATGATCCTCAGGTCTCCCTCCTTGTAGTCGTCTAGGAGCTGGTACATGTACAGGACGGGGTCTTTCTCGTAGGTGATAAAGAACCAGGTATTCATGATGGGTGCCCGGGCCAGAACCATGCCCCTCCACTCGTCTTTAGTTCCGTCCTCCGTCTCAAACATGTGCTCTACAGCCTTCCCTATCATCGTGTCAGCCAGGTTGACGTCGCTGATGCGCGTAGAGGCTGCAACAGAGTACATGGTACATGGTAATATCTAGTTTCAAGGTTATTTGCCACGTTTAACGTATATATTGGAAGACTATCAACGATCAAACTCACAATTCATATTATTAACATTTGAGGAGCACCATGAACGGTGTAGCACCATTAGAGCACAAACAGAAACTTGTCTGCGACTTTGCGTTAATCAATCAATACCAAATAACAATCAATACAAACAATATGTATACATAGACCAAGGTCTTACATTGACGGTCAGGGAGCACCTCGAGGCCCTGTACCCTCTCATCTTTATGCAGCTCCAGGCCATAGACACAGTCGAAGCCGTCGTACTTGATGAGGTAGAGCGAGGGGTTGACGGGCACCTGGTCCAGCACCGTGCCTTTCCACTGCGACTGAGAGGTAGCGCTCCCCTCCTTCCAGATGTGCTGGATACGACAGCCCACGATGTTCCGCCGCGGCGCCGACGACACTGCCTTGTTGGGGCTGTTCTTTTGTTTCCTGAACGATGTTTCAGATAACTTATGAAAAAGGGGAATTTGGGGAACAAACATCCACTTAGCCAATGAAAAGGGTGAAAACCTGATGGCTGTCAGTCCCTTACATTAGCTGCTAATCTAACTAGATCCATTTTATAGTACATCAAATAGACTAAAATATTGAATTGATTAAATATATACAGTGCATTTGGAAAGTATTCAGACTCCTTGACTTTTTCCACATTGTTACGTTACAGCCTCATTCTAAAATAGATGAACACTTTTTTTCCTCTCATCAATCTACACACAATACCACATATGACAAAGCAAAAACGGAAATATCACATTTACATAAGTATTCAGACCCTTTACTCAGTACTGTGATGAAGCACCTTTGGCATTGATTACAACTTTGAGTCTGGGTATGACGCTACAAGCTTGGCACACCTGTATTTGGGGAGTTTCTCCCATTCTTCTCTGCAGATCCTCTCAAGCTCTGTCAGATTGGATGGGGAGAGTCACTGCACAGCTTTTTTCAGGTCCCTCCAGAGGTGTTTGATCGGGTTCAAGTCCGGGCTTTGGCTGAGCCACTCAAGGGCATTCAGAGACTTGTCCTGAAGCCACTACTGCGTTGTCTTGGTATTCCCGTTGGAAGGTGAACCTTCACCCCCAGTCTGAGGTACTGAGCGCTCTGGAACGGGTTTTCATCAAGGATCTCTCTGTACTTTGCTCCGTTCATCTTTCCCTCGAACCTGACTGAGCTCAATTTCGAGTCTGAATACTTTTGTAAATAAGTTATTTCTTGTTTTATTTTTAATACATTTGCAAAAATTACACACCTTTATTTGCTTTGTCATAATGGGGTATGGTGCGTAGATTTATAAGGACTTTAAAAAATGTTTTGAATAAGACTGTAAGGTAACAATGTGGAAAAAGTCAAGGCGTTTGAATACTTTCCAAAATGCATTGTAGCCCATGGCAATATAATAGTCAAGTGTGTACTCTGATCTGCTTTCATTCCCTGGATCTGTCTACATGAGACCCGTAAAGACTGTGTACTTTGAAGTGTGAATATAGTACTGACCATACCATGGCAGTGTGTCACTGCACAGCTGATACTAGCCCAGTATTAGCTTCAGCAGGCCACTAAAGACCAGTGTCAGATATTCAGGTATTCAGCGTGGCACTACTAGACTAAATAATCTATGTATTTTACCAAGCACCACTGTTCTCTACATAGTCAAAAGTAGGCTGCAGATGGGTTTAGCCGTTCATTTAATAGGCCTACTAAGCAAAATGTCTATTCAAAACAGTTGAATGCTGAATGTTGTACAAATGCACAATCACAAAGGGTACATAATAGCTCGGTAAGTAGAGGATTCCTGGCTTACTTGTGGGAGTTCTTTTTCTTCATACTTGCAGAAACACCTGAGTGCCCTTAAAAACAAAAACATTTTAAAATATTATTCTAATGCAAATTAATGTAGTAAATCTTTTAAAAGAAGCTAGGCTACTCTACTCTTATAAGTAGGCTAAATGTACCTGATTATTATCTGAAGATAACAAAAGAAAACCACAAAGTCTGTCCCCTTCAAATGGCACCCTTTTCCCTATTATAGGCCTACCGAGTACTATGTTTGATCAAAGCCTCTATGGGCCCTGGTCCAAAAAAGTGCATTATTAAGGAAACAAAAGTAGTGCACTATAAAAGGGTGTCCAGGTGTTTCCAACATCACCAGGCAAGCTGGATCCTGGAACTCACAAGGCTGGCAAAAGGAAAGAAGGGAGTCGGGAAACACCTGGAGGTGGGAGCTTGAGGCAGATACAAAGAGAACCGGCTTAGAGTGGAACGATCTAGAGATAGCAGAAGAAAGAAGGGAGTCGGGAAACACCTGGAGGTGGGAGCTTGAGGCAGATACAAAGAGAACCGGCTTAGAGTGGAACGATCTAGAGATAGCAGAAGTTTGACTTTGATACCAGGTTAAGTATCATGACACTCAATACCATCACAACACTCGATACCAAAACGATACCACAGCAACAACAAAAACGCCAAAGTCACAGAATGGCACTTGACCCAGACAGATCTTTTGAGGTATAATTACATTTGACATTTTGATGTTCGTCTTTTTTCAGAGACAGTCGTGTATGCATTAATGAATCAATTATACAACCACTGACTTCTGTTTTTACCAATCTAATTACAGTTGAAATCAGAAGTTTACATACACTTAGGTTGGAGTCATTAAAACTCGTTTTTCAACCAGTCCATAAATTTATTGTTAAGTTAACAAACTATAGTTTGGGCAGGTCGGTTAGGACATCTACTTTGTGCATGACACAAGTAATTCTTCCAACAATTGTTTACAGATAAATTATTTCACTTATAATTCACTGTATCACAAATCCAGTGGGTCAGAAGTTTACATACACTAAGTTGACTGTGCCTTTAAACAGCTTGGAAAATTCCTGAGAATTATGTTTTTTATTTAATTTAATTTCACCTTTATTTAACCAGGTAGGCTAGTTGAGAACAAGTTCTCATTTGCAACTGCGACCTGGCCAAGACAAAGCATAGCAATTTGATACACACAACAACACAGAGTTACACATGGAATAAACAAAACATACAGTCAATAATACAGTAGAACAAAAGAAAACAAAAAGTCTATATACAGTGAGTGCAAATGAGGTAAGATAAGGAAATAAATAGGCCATGGTGGCGAAGTAATTACAATATAACAATTAAACACTGGAATGGTGGATGTGCAGAAGATGAATGTGCAAGTAGAGATACTGGGGTGCAAAGGAGAAAAAAATACATAAATACAGTATGGGGATGAGGTAGATAGATGGGCTGTTTACAGATTGGCTATGTACAGGTGCAGTGATCTGTGAGCTGCTCTGACAGCTGGTGCTTAAAGCTAGTGAGGGAGATATGATTCTCCAGCTTCAGTGATTTTTGCAGTTCGTTCCAGTCATTGGCAGCAGAGAACTGGAAGGAAAAGTGACCAGATGAGGAATTGGCTTTGGGGGTGACCAGTGAGATATACCTGCTTGAGCGCGTGCTACGAGTGGGTGCTGCTATGGTGACCAGTGAGCTGAGATAAGGCGAGGCTTTACCTAGCAGAGACTTGTAGATAACCTGTAGCCAGTGGGTTTGGCGACGAGTATGAAGCGAGGGCCAACCAACGAGAGCGTACAGGTCGCAGTGGTGGGTAGTGTATGGGGCTTTGGTGACAAAACGGATGGCACTGTGATAGACTGCATCCAATTTGTTGAGTAGAGTGGTGGAGGCTATTTTATAGATGACATCGCCGAAGTCGAGGATCGGTAGAATGGTCAGTTTTACGAGGGTATGTTTGACAGCATGAGTGAATGATGCTTTGTTGCGATATAGGAAGCCGATTCAAGATTTAATTTTGGATTGGAGATGCTTAATGTGAGTCTGGAAGGAGAGTTTACAGTCTAACCAGACACCAAGTTATTTGTAGTTGTCCACGTATTCTAAGTCAGAGCCGTCCAGAGTAGTGATGCTGGACGGGTGGGCAGGTGCGGGCAGTGATCGATTGAATAGCATGTATTTAGTTTTACTTGCATTTAAGAGCAGTTGGAGGCCACGGAAGGAGAGTTGTATGGCATTGAAGCTCGTCTGGAGGTTAGTTAACACAGTGTCCAAAGAGGGGCCAGAAATATACAGAATGGTGTCGTCTGAGTAGAGGTGGATCAGAGAATCACCAGCAGCAAGAGCGACATCACTGATGTATACAGAGAAGAGCGTCGGCCTGAGTATTGAACGCTGTGGCACCCCCATAGAGACTGTCAGAGGTCCAGACAACAGGCCCTCCGATTTGACACACTGAACTCTATCAGAGAAGTAGTTGATAAACCAGGCGAGGCAATCATTTGAGAAACCAAGGCTGTCGAGTCTGCCAATAAGAATGTGGTGACTGACAGAGTCGAAAGCCTTGGCCAGGTCGATGAATACGGCTGCACAGTACTGTCTCTTATCGATGGCGGTTACAACGACGTTTAGGACATTGAGCATGGCTGAGGTGCACCCATGACCAGCTCTGAAACCAGATTGCATAGCGGAGAAGCCATGTCATGGCTTTAGAAGCTTCTGATAGGCTAATTGACATAATTTGAATCAATTGGAGGTGTACCTGTGGATGTATTTCAAGGCCTACCTTCAAACTCAGTGCCTCTTTGCTTGACATCATTGGAAAATCAAAAGAAATCAGACAAGACATTTTATTGCATGACATAAGTATTTGATACATCAGAAAAGCAGAACTTAATATTTGGTACAGAAACCTTTGTTTGCAATTACAGAGAGCATACTTTTCCTGTAGTTCTTGACCAGATTTGCACACACTGCAGCAGGGATTTTGGCCCACTCCTCCATACAGACCATCTCCAGATCCTTCAGGTTTCGGGGCTGTCGCTGGGCAATACGGACTTTCAGCTCCCTCCAAAGATTTTCTATTGGGTTCAGGTCTGGAGTCTGGCTAGGCCACTCCAGGACCTTGAGATGCTTCTTACGGAGCCACTCCTTAATTGCCCTGGCTGTGTGTTTCGGGTCGTTGTCATGCTGGAAGACCCAGCAGTGACCCATCTTCAATGCGCTTACTGAGGGAAGGAGGTTGTTGGCCAAGATCTCGCGATATATGGCCAATCCATCCTCCCCTCAATACGGTGCAGTCATCCTGTCCCCTTTGCAGAAAAGCATCCCCAAATAATGATGTTTCCACCTCCATGCTTCACGGTTGGGATGGTGTTCTTGGGGTTGTACTCATCCTTCTTCTTCCTCCAAACATGGCGAGTGGAGTTTAGATCAAAAAGCCCTATTTTTGTCTCATCAGACCAAATGACCTTCTCCCATTCCTCCTCTGGATCATCCAGATGGTCATTGGCAAACTTCAGACGGGCCTGGACATGCGCTGGCTTGAGCAGGGGGACCTTGCGTGCGTTGCAGGATTTTAATCCATGACGGCGTAGTGTGTTACTAATGGTTTTCTTTGAGACTGTGGTCCCAGCTCTCTTCAGGTCATTGACCAGGTCCTGCCGTGTAGTTCTGGGCTGATCCCTCACCTTCCTCATGATCATTGATGCCCCACAAGGTGAGATCTTGCATGGCGCCCCAGACCAAGGGTGATTGACCGTCATCTTGAACCTCTTCCATTTTTGAATAATTGCGCCAACAGTTGTTGCCTTCTCACCAAGCTGCTTGCCTATTGTCCTGTAGCCCATCCCAGCCTTGTGTAGGTCTACAATTGTATCCCTGATGTCCTTACACAGCTCTCTGGTCTTGGCCATTGTGGAGAGGTTGGAGTCTGTTTGATTGAGTGTGTGGACAGGTGTCTTTTGTACAGGTAACGAGTTTAAACAGGTGCAGTTAATACAGGTAATGAGTGGAGAACAGGAGGGCTTCTTAAAGAAAAACTAACAGGTCTGTGAGAGCCGGAATTCTTACTGGTTGGTAGGTGATCAAATACTTATGTCATGCAATAAAATGCAAATTAATTACTTAAAAATCATACAATGTGATTTTCTGGATGTTTGTTTTAGATTACGTCTCTCACAGTTGAAGTGTACCTATGATAAAAATGACAGACATGCTTTGTAAGTAGGAAAACCTGCAAAATCGGCAGTGTATCAAATAGTTGTTCTCCCCACTGTATATATATAAAAATCCTCATCAATCTACACAAAATACCCCATAATGACAAAGCAAAAACTGTTTTTTAGAAGTTTTTACAAATGAAAAACAGAAACACCTTATTTAGATAAGTATTCAGACCCATTGCTATGTCATTATGGGGTATTGTGTGTAGATTGCTGAGGGGGAAAAATACTATTTCATCAATTGTAGAATTAGGCTGTAACGTAACAAAATGTGGAAAAAGCCAAGGGGTTTGAATACTTTCCGAATGCACTGTGTGTCTATGGTGTATGTAATCACCTGAGCTGAGCCATAGGGGAGACTAGCAGGCCTCTACCACCCCACTATCAGATTGGGGGGCAATATATTCTTTTTATTTCACATAATTTAATCACCATCAACCACTTCTCATTTTTCCAGATTGAAAGTGTTTGAGTTAGTAATGTATCAATATAATAGCCATGACAGCTATTACAATGAATACTGAATATAGCACAAATTTGGATTTCACCCCCGTCTCAAAATGAATGTTTTTGATCGTTTGGTAGTGTTTAGGGAGTGAGGATCTCCTGCATCAACCATGCGGCACTGCTTGCAAAACTGATTGCTGTCCTGATTATGAAATAATAAACTTTATATCTAAAAATGACCATATACACAGATTGTTTAATGCTGTAACTGGCACACCAACAAAAAATATAAACAAAGAAATGCTGCAAAATATGTGTATTTAGCCTCAGTATATGCCATAAGTGAAGATAAATATGTGTATTTAGCCTCAGTATATGCCATAAGTGAAGATAAATATGTGTATTTAGCCTCAGTATATGCCATAAGTGAAGATAAATATGTGTATTTAGCCTCAGTATATGCCATAAGTGAAGATAAATATGTGTATTTAGCCTCAGTATATGCCATAAGTGAAGATAAATATGTGTATTTAGCCTCAGTATATGCCATAAGTGAAGATAAATATGTGTATTTAGCCTCAGTATATGCCATAAGTGAAGATAAATATGTGTATTTAGCCTCAGTATATGCCATAAGTGAAGATAAATATGTGTATTTAGCCTCAGTATATGCCATAAGTGAAGATAAATATGTGTATTTAGCCTCCTCAGTATATGCCATAAGTGAAGATAAATATGTGTATTTAGCCTCAGTATATGCCATAAGTGAAGATAAATATGTGTATTTAGCCTCAGTATATGCCATAAGTGAAGATAAATATGTGTATTTAGCCTCAGTATATGCCATAAGTGAAGATAAATATGTGTATTTAGCCTCAGTATATGCCATAAGTGAAGATAAATATGTGTATTTAGCCTCAGTATATGCCATAAGTGAAGATAAATATGTGTATTTAGCCTCAGTATATGCCATAAGTGAAGATAAATATGTGTATTTAGCCTCAGTAAATATGCCATAAGTGAAGATAAATATGTGTATTTAGCCTCATAAGTATAAATGCCATATGCCATAAGTGAAGATAAATATGTGTATTTAGCCTCAGTATATGCCATAAGTGAAGATAAATATGTGTATTTAGCCTCAGTATATGCCATAAGTGAAGATAAATATGTGTATTTAGCCTCAGTATATGCCATAAGTGAAGATAAATATGTGTATTTAGCCTCAGTATATGCCATAAGTGAAGATAAATATGTGTATTTAGCCTCAGTATATGCCATAAGTGAAGATAAATATTTAGTGTATTTAGCCTCAGTATATGCCATAAGTGAAGATAAATATGTGTATTTAGCCTCAGTATATGCCATAAGTGAAGATAAATATGTGCCTATTATGCCATAAGTGAAGATAAATATGTGTATTTAGCCTCAGTATATGCCATAAGTGAAGATAAATATGTGTAAGATAAATGAAGATAAATATGTGTATTTAGCCTCAGTATATGCCATAAGTGAAGATAAATATGTGTATTTAGCCTCAGTATATGCCATAAGTGAAGATAAATATGTGTATTTAGCCTCAGTATATGCCATAAGTGAAGATAAATATGTGTATTTAGCCTCAGTATATGCCATAAGTGAAGATAAATATGTGTATTTAGCCTCAGTATATGCCATAAGTGAAGATAAATATGTGTATTTAGCCTCAGTATATGCCATAAGTGAAGAATTGTTGTTTACATGATTTAAACTTGGATAGATAATGCATAGAAAAGCACTCCCCTACACCCACAATAACATCTGCTAAATATGTGTATGTGACCAATAACATTTGTTTTGAAATACATGATTTAAACTTGGATAGATAATGCATAGAAAAGCCCTACACCCACAATAACATCTGCTAAATATGTGTATGTGACCAATAACATTTGTTTTGAAATACATGATTTAAACTTGGATAGATAATGCATAGAAAAGCCCTACACCCACAATAACATCTGCTAAATATGTGTATGTGACCAATAACATTTGTTTTGAAATACATGATTTAAACTTGGATAGATAATGCATAGAAAAGCCCTACACCCACAATAACATCTGCTAAATATGTGTATGTGACCAATAACATTTGTTTTGAAATACATGATTTAAACTTGGATAGATAATGCATAGAAAAGCCCTACACCCACAATAACATCTGCTAAATATGTGTATGTGACCAATAACATTTGTTTTGAAATACATGATTTAAACTTGGATAGATAATGCATAGAAAAGCCCTACACCCACAATAACATCTGCTAAATATGTGTATGTGACCAATAACATTTGTTTTGAAATACATGATTTAAACTTGGATAGATAATGCATAGAAAAGCCCTACACCCACAATAACATCTGCTAAATATGTGTATGTGACCAATAACATTTGTTTTGAAATACATGATTTAAACTTGGATAGATAATGCATAGAAAAGCCCTACACCCACAATAACATCTGCTAAATATGTGTATGTGACCAATAACATTTGTTTTGAAATACATGATTTAAACTTGGATAGATAATGCATAGAAAAGCACTTCCCTACACCCACAATAACATCTGCTAAATATGTGTATGTGACCAATAACATTTGTTTTGAAATACATGATTTAAACTTGGATAGATAATGCATAGAAAAAATATGCCCTACACCCACAATAACATCTGCTAAATATGTGTATGTGACCAATAACATTTGTTTTGAAATACATGATTTAAACTTGGATAGATAATGCATAGAAAAGCCCTACACCCACAATAACATCTGCTAAATATGTGTATGTGACCAATAACATTTGTTTTGAAATACATGATTTAAACTTGGATAGATAATGCATAGAAAAGCCCTACACCCACAATAACATCTGCTAAATATGTGTATGTGACCAATAACATTTGTTTTGAAATACATGATTTAAACTTGGATAGATAATGCATAGAAAAGCACTCCCCTACACCCACAATAACATCTGCTAAATATGTGTATGTGACCAATAACATTTGTTTTGAAATATCGCAACCAGCTGGTTGAGTTGCCCAATTAGACTAAACTAATTTTGTATTGGAATTTACAAATCATCAAAAAATATATACATGAATTTACATTATGTCTGCTTCATTTACTAATAATGGAAGGTAGGCCTGGTTAAATGGGGACTGATATCAAATATTTATAAAATGATATGTCAAAATATGAATATTAAATGAATTATATATTATATATGAATAATAAAATGCATGTAAATTCATTTGTTTACAGTTTATATGCTTAGAAAACCAGTCAAATTAAATGTTCTGAATGATATTGTGAAACATATTGTAGATAACATTAAATAATGATATGGATTTAAAAATACACATATACATATATATTTGCACAAAGACATCCCATAATATTTTTCCATTGTCCATTGTCACTAGCTTTGACTTAATAAACTCAACGCCCTTTTAAGGACCCTGTCCCTCACAGATAATTTGTAAAAATCCAAATAACTTCACAGATCTTCATTGTAAAGGGTTTAAACACTGTTTCCCATGCTTGTTCAATGAACCATAAACAATTAATGAACATGCACCTGTGGAACGGTCGTTAAGACACGGACAGCTTACAGACGGTAGGCAATTAAGGTCACAGTTATGAAAGCTTAGGACACTAAAGAGAGGCCTTTTTACTGACTCTGATAAACACCAAAAGAAAGATGCACAGGGTCCCCACTCATCTGCATGAATATGCCTTAGGCATGCTGCAAGTAGGCATGAGGACTGCAGATGTGGCCAGGGCAATAAATTGCAATGTCTGTACTGCGAGACGCTTAAGACAGCGCTACAGGGAGACAGGACGGACAGCTGATTGTCCTCGCAGTGGCAGACCACATGTAACAACACCTGCACAGGATCGGTACATCTGAACATCACACCTGCGGGACAGGTACAGGATGGCAACAACTGCCCGAGTTACACCAGAAATGCACATTCCCTCCATCAGTGCTCAGACTGTCCACAATAGGCTGAGAGAGGCTGGACTGAGGGCTTGTAGGCCTGTTGTAAGGCAGGTCCTCACCAGACATCACCGGCAACAATGTCGCCTATAGGCAAAAACCCACCGTCGCTGGACCAGACAGGACTGGCAAAAACTGCTCTTCACTGACGAGTCGCGATTTTGTCTCACCAGGGGTGATGGTCAGATTCGTGTTTACCGTTGAAGGAATGAGCGTTACACCGAGGCCTGTACTCTGGAGCAGGATCGATTTGGAGCTGGAGGGTACATCATGGTCTGGGGCGGTGTGTCACAGCATCATCGGACTGAGTTTGTTGTCATTGCAGGCCATCTCAACGCTGTGAGTTACAGGGAAGACATCCTCCTCCCTCATGTGGTACCCTTCCTGCAGGCTCATCCTGACATGATCCTCCAGCATGACAATGCCAACAGCCATACCACTCGTTCTGTGCATGATTTCCTGCAAGACAGGAATGTCAGTGTTCTGCCATGGCCAGCGAAGAGCCCGGATCTCTATCCTATTAAGCACATCTGGGACCTGTTGGATCGGAGGGTGAGGGCTAGGGCCATTCCCCCCAGAAATGCCCGGGAACTTGCAGGTGCCTTGGTGGAAGAGTGGGGTAACATCTCACAGCAAGAATTGGCAAATCTGGTGCAGTCCACGAGGACGAGATGCACTGCAGTACTTAATGCAGCAGCTGGTGGCCACACCAGATACTGACGGTTACTTATGATTTTAAACCTCCCCGTTGTTCAGGGACATATTATTCCATTTCTGTTAGACGCATGTCTGTAGAACTTGTTCAGTTTATGTCTCAGTTGTTGAATCTTGTTATGTTCATACAAATATTTACACATGTTAAGTTTGCTGAAAATAAGTGCAGTTGACAGTGAGGAAGATTATTTTTTTGCTGAGTTTAGCATTCCTTTAAATGGGCAACTATTACTACTAGCCCGGTAGTTCATATTTTTAAAGAGTTCCTAAAATTGCCAAACAAAAATATATTAGTAATTTAATTATGTTTTAGAAGTCAACAACGTGTTACAACCTTATATTTTCCCAATTCTATACACAACTAGTACAAACAAATTGTGGTAAATAAGTTTCGGTTTTGCTAATGTTCACCTCCTGGTTTTCAACCATCTTTGAATGCGTGTTTCAAAAAATATGGGAGTCCTATAATGAAAACTACATTATCATTTTACTACATGGCATTGGTTGAGATGACAAAATGTACCAAACAAAAATCAAATGTTTAAAACCTTTTCACATGTGAGTTCTAAATATATAAAGGTCGCCCCAGGACAGTGAACACGCGCTGCCTGTTAATTATCTATAGGCTATGTTTCAACTTGTCAATGTTTTTTTTATAACAACAGTTTGAATTGAGGTGTGTTCCACCTCATTAATTCACATTGAAGTAGCTCATTTCAGTGTTGCGGACAATTTATGTTTGAGGCTATACTGAGCCTCTTCGAGGACAGCCCAAGCACTTCACCAATGCTTCTGCAGATCAAGTATGCAGACGTTTGCACAGTTTTGCACGAATTGGAACATTTTCTGGCTGGCGCTCGCAATGCCTTACTTGTTATTTTCCTTACGAATAATAACTGGACATGTGTGCGTTCCTTTTAAAGTAAGTGCCTTATTTTCTGTAATTCGTGTTGTTTCTACTGTAGCATACATTATATATGTACAGTTGAAGTCTGAAGTTTACATACACCTTAGCCAAATACATTTACTCAGTTTTTCACAATTCCTGACATTTAATCCAAGTAAAAATTCCCTGTCTTAATTCAGTTAGGATCACCACTTTATTTTAAGAATGTGATACACTCAATTAGTATTTGGTAGCATTGCCCTTAAAATTGTTTAACTTGGGTCAAACGTTTTGGGTAGCCTTCCACAAGCTTCCCACAATAAGTTGGGTGAATTATGGCCCATTCCACCTGACACAGCTGGAGTAACTGAGTCAGGTTTGTACCCCTGCTTGCTCGCACACGCGTTTTCAGTTCCACCCACACATTTTCTATAGGATTGAGGTCAGGGCTTTGTGATGGCCACTCCAATACCTTGACTTTGTTGTCCTAAAGCCATTTTGCCACAACTTTGGAAGTATGCTTGTGGTCATTGTCCATTTGGAAGACCCATCTGTGACCAAGCTTTAACTTCCTGACTGCGGTCTTGAGATGTTGCTTCAATATATGCACATCATTTTCCTCCCTCATGTTGCCATCTATTTTGTGAAGTGCACCAGTCCCTCCTGCAGCAAAGCACCCCCACAACATGGTGCTGCCACCCACGTGCTTCACGGTTGGATGGTGCTCTTCGGCTTGCAAGCCTCCCTCTTTTTCCTTCAATCTTAACAATGGTCATTATGGCCAAACAGTTCTATTTTCGTTTCATCAGACCAAAGGACATTTCTCCAAAAAGTATTTGTCCCCATGTGCAGTTGCAAACCATAGTCTAGCCTTTTTATGGTGGTTTTGAAGCAGTGGCTTCTTCCTTGCTGAGCAGCCTTTCAGGTTATGTCGATATAGGACTCGTTTTACTGTGGATATAGATACTTTTGTACCTGTTCCCTCCAGCATCTTCACAAGGTCCTTTGCTGTTGTTCTGGGATTGATTTGCACTTTTCACACCAATGTACGTTCATCTCTAGGAGACAGAATGCGTCTCCTTCCTGAGCGGTATGACGGCTGCGTGGTCCCATGGTGTTTATACCTGCGTACTATTGTTTGTACAGATGAACGTGGTACCTTCAGGCGTTTGGAAATTGATCCCAAGGATGTCTCAGCCTCCAGTATTTATGCTGCAGTAGTTTATGTGTCGGGGGGCTAGGGTCAGTTTGTTATATCTGGAGTACTTCTCCTGTCCTATTCGGTGTCCTGTGTGAATCTAAGTGTGCGTTCTCTAATTCTCTCCTTCTCTCTTTCTTTCTCTCTCTCGGAGGACCTGAGCCCTAGGACCGTGCCCCAGGATTGCCTGACGTGATGACTCCTTGCTGTACCCAGTCCACCTGGCCGTGCTGCTGCTCCAGTTTCAACTGTTCTGCCTTCTTATTATTCGAACATGCTGGTCATTTATGAACATTTGAACATCTTGGCCATGTTCTGTTATAATCTCCACCCGGCACAGCCAGAAGAGGACTGGCCACCCCACATAGCCTGGTTCCTCTCTAGGTTTCTTCCTAGGTTTTGGCCTTTCTAGGGAGTTTTTCCTAGCCACCGTGCTTCTACACCTGCATTGCTTGCTGTTTGGGGTTTTAGGCTGGGTTTCTGTACAGCACTTTGAGATATCAGCTGATGTACGAAGGGCTATATAAATCAATTTGATTTGATGTACCAGACTAGTGGAGATCTACAATTTCTTTTCTGAGGTCTTTGCTGATTTCTTTTGATTTTCCCATGATGTCAAGCAAAGAGGCACTGAGTTTGAAGGTAGGCCTTGAAATACATCCACAGGTACATCTCCAATTGACTCACATGATGTCGATTAGCCTATCAGAAGCTTCTAAAGCAATGACATCATTTTCTATATTTTCCAAGCTGTTTAAATTCCCAGTCAACATAGTGTAGGTACACTTCTGACCCATTGGAATTGTGATACAGTGAATTCATTATAAAATAAATAATCTGTCTGTAAATAATTGTTGGAAGAATTACTTGTGTCATACTTAGTCAGTTGTACAACTGCATGCCTTGAAATGTGTCTTCCGCATTTAACCCAACCCCTCTGAATCGGAGAGGTGTTAGGGCTGCCTTAAATTGACATCCACTAATGTAGCCTACATTTTCCGGTTTGGATGATTGTGTATGCTGTCGCTACTGCATCCAAAAATAAACTGGTCACATTCAGGACATAACTTTGTAAGAACTGTGTTTGTAAAAAAACAGTGTGGCTAGCTCAAATCCTGACTGCTGCGTCACCCATGGACTTTTTCCACAGTTTGTGTTAAGGTGGGATTCAAATGTATTTAGCTGTAATTGTTTTGTCAATGATCTACACAAAATACTCTGTCAAAGTGGAAGAAAAATTCTAACATTTTTAAGAAAATACATAAAAAATAAAATATACTAATATATCTTAATTACATTCAACCCCAAGTCAATACATGTAAGAATCACCTTTGGCAGCAATTAGCATACCCATAACATGATGCAGCCAGTACCATTCTTGAAATATGAAGAGTGGTACTAAGTGATCTATTGGATTTGCCCCAAACATAATGCTTTAAATTAAGGACAAAGTTTTTATTCTGTAGAGGCTTCCTTCATTTCGCTGTGTCATTTACGTTAGTATTGTGGAGTAACTACAATGTTGTTGATCCATCCGCGGGTTTCTCCTATCACAGGCATTAAACCGAGTAACTGTTTTAAAGTCACCATTTGCCTCATGGTGAAATCCCTGAGCGGTTTCCTTCCTCTCCAACAACTGAGTTAAGAAGGACACCCGCATCTTTGTAGTGAGGGGGTGTGTTGATACACCATCCAGTGTAATGAATAACTTCACCATGCTCAAAGTAATATTCAATTTCTGCTTTTTAGGTGCCCTTCTTTGCGAGGCATTGGAAAACCTCCCTGGTCTTTGTGGTTGAATCTGTGTTTGAAATTCCCTGCTCGACTGAGGGACCTTACTGATAATTGTATGTGTGGGGTACGGAGATGGGGTGGTCATTCAACGATAATAGGGTTTAACATGATTTCACACAGAGTGAGTCCATGCAACGTGTTGACTTGTTAAGCAACGTTTTACTCCTGAACGTATTTAGGCTTGCCATAACAAAGGGGTTGAATACTTATTGACTTATTGACTCATTTCAGGTTTAATTTTTTATTAATTTGTAAACATTTCTAAAAACATATGTCCACTTTGACATTATGGGGTATTGTGTGTAGGCCAGTGACACAAAATCTCTATTTAATCCATTTTCACTTCAGGCTGGAACACGACAAAATGTGGAAAAAGTCAAGGGGTGTGAATACTTTCTAAAGACGCTGTATATAGGCTATAGCCAGATGAGAGATGTGTCTCTGGTCGCTTTCTTTTATTCCGGTAAAACACAATTTTCCAACAGCATTTGACAACAATAACCAAATACAGTGGTTGCCACTCAATTAATAAAGCCTAATATTACGCAACCATTTTACAAGCATTTTGAATGCTGGAGGTGCCAATGCGTAGATGTGCAAGGAATAGGAATAGGCCGCTTACCTCTCGCTTCGCACACTGACCAACAGCGCGCAGTTTGACTAGGCGACTAATATATTGCCTGGGGTTGTTCGGCATACGAAATGACTTGTAAATCAATGACTGCCAATGCAGTTACATGCTTAGTTCGAGACTGAATGAGAGGACATATCAGTTGTCACCACAGATGAGATGTATTTTCGGAAGGTGAACCGGCAGACCAATGCACTCATATCTTAAACATTTGAACCTACTGATCAACGACATTTGCATAGAAGAAGCAATCTCTTTTTTTTTTATAAAAGTGTGCGTTGTCTCTTTAAAGGGTAACTCTCAACCCCAATTTAAGCCTTTGCGCCTTAAAATGTACAATTAAAAAGTAATTCAGGTGAGAAGTTGTGGGTTGGGAGAATTGCACATAAATATTCATTTTGGGGGTATTTCATTTTTATTTATTTAACCTTTATTTAACTAGGCAAGTCAGAACAAATTCTTATTTACAATGACGGCCTACCAAGGTAAACTTTCTCAATAAAACATAGCCTACTTACCAGAGGTCCACTGGCACGCTCTGATAATACAATTATGTGCATTGCGAGCAAATACGGCACTGGGCAGTTAGGACAGTTAGCCCCTGTATGGGTCGTCACAAGTTACCACAGCCACAAAGACATACAGGCCAACTAATTCTACAACTTATCTTATTCAAATTTGAATTTAAACATAACCACACTGCTAACTTTTCCCTAACACAACCCTAACTTATGCCTAATTTTTGTTTTCATTCATTTTTATGCTACAGCCAACCTGACTTTGTGGCTGTGGTAACTAGTGGAAACCAGTGGTAAGGCGCCAAGTTCCTGAGGTCCCGACACCTATTGCCACTTGCAGTGTAAATTCGAATCCCCCATGGGGCGCAAAAAAAAAATCGTTGAAATGTGGACTAACATTTATTGTGTTGGAGAGAAAATAACAATCATACCTTGAAAATTACGATTTAGGGGCTCAAATGGGGGGGAGGGGGTCAGTTCAATCCAACCCGCATTGTAGTGTTTATGCAGTAGCTCTTTTTCCAATGGTCAAATTAACTCACAGATTGGTCGTGGGTACTACATAAAAACTACTACCAGGGCGACCTCTCTCACAGGTATGCTTTCACTTTTCAGAATTCAAAGTGTGTGGGCAAGGCATGAATATTGTAAATAAAGGATCAAATATAAGATATCTACCCCATGTGGGGTTAGAACTCGCGACCATAGACGGGTTGGTTGTTTAGCAACAAAACCAAGGCACGCGCAACTACTTGGAAAAAAATAGAGGGGGTTAGCTTAGGTTGTTGACATGTATAGTTCGTCTCCAATGTTTATTGAACACATAAATACATTTGCACAAACACATGGTTACAGGTGTTGGTTATCTGGCAAGCGAAATGTAGCCATATTAGCATTGATATGAAATCAGTCAAAACAAGACATCTATATTCGAATACTCATACCAACTACACTAAATGTACTATTTGTGACGTAAATTGAGTATGTAGTATGCTTTTTGGTCATAGTATGGATATAGTTAGTATTCCAAAAGTTCCCGGATGTCATACTAATTTCGCCAAAATACGAAGTATTCAAGCAGTTGACACTATTTCTGTGCTTTTAGGGCTCATAATGAAATTCTTCAGAAAATGGGCGTGGTTTCACAACGTTTTCAGATTTGAAGAAAATGGCGGAAAATATGCAGCGGAAGTTGAAGAGAGCAGATACAAAATTCATTGCTTTAACTAATTATGACACATGTTTAAGAACATGTTGAGCAATGTAATAAAGTAATGACTTTTCAAATAAGTTATTGATTGTTGTTATATGATTCCCCACATGGCAGTTTCTTGTCATTCTTTCTAGGAATCTGGCCATCCAAAATCACAACAACATGCTGGCTTCTGCCCCATGGAAGCGTGCATAAAGTTTTCGTGATGTTGTCAGCTAACCCATCTATTGAACTATGAGCCAACTGTCCTAGCGGACTGCGCCACCAATCAGTCATAGTAGTTGAGAAAAAATACAAGGAATCGAGATGACTACCATTGTTATCTATTTCTTATTACGATGGATGTAGCTATGATTATAAAAAGGTATAATCCTCATAGCCTACATTTTTTTCTTCTTCATAAAATCCCATAGATGTGTATGAAAGCGTAAGAAAGAATGTTGAATTTGGTCATATGCGGAAATGTGCCTTACTGCCTTTTGAATTTTGGTTAATGTCAGAAGTCTAGTCAAGGAAGCATCATGCAAAAATATATTTTCACACTCCACTTACAGAGACCATTACCAAATAAGGTGAGCTGTCACCTGCTTTATAGTAAGCCTTGAGGTGGTACCTTCACACACAAAGTGAGAGAGACAGGAAAGACGTAACCTAGCGCAGCAGGCGAGGGAGACAAAGTTAATAAAGTTTTGGGCAATGACTGTAGCTATGGTTTGTATTGACAATCAGCTTTGAAATCAGCATATTTTGCATTATGTATGGCATATTATCACAAACTAAGTACTAGGGTCGTGAATTGATGTTAGCTTCAGCTGTAAGCTAGCAAGGGAAGTTAGCCTACAAAGCTGGAAGCTACCGGTATCTTCAATATTGTATTGTAAAGTGCTCTCGCCTGTAATGCCATTGTTAAATACAGTTCGCAAAACAGTTACATTTCTAAATGCCGTTTTGCATTATTCAAGTGTGCTAACTTCTGTGCCGCATGAGTGTGGAGCTAACATGATGCAGCCCAGACTTCAGTGAGTTCAGTGGTTCCTCAGGATAGGCTAGAGCTAGCAATGAGTACGTGGAGCAGGCACAGTGCTCTCGCGCTATAAGGGCACCTCGATAGACAGACTTGATCCTCTTTCAAATCAGTAGACGCCATGAGACATTTGACAGAATTACCGAAAGTAATACAAATTCTAGTACTGAACCGTTTCTCATGTACTAGTATAAAAAAGTACAGACATTTCAGCTTACCATACAACACTAGAACAGAGTGCGATGGAGAGGAGTCATTGATGGCCTATGCTCCCAAAGTAAGTAATAAAGGGAATGGGATGCCATTTGGGATGCAGAAACACATCTATAAAGAGCCTGATTAAAGCCAAACTAACCTGCATCAGCTCTGGATCTCTGGCCCGGCGCGCTCTTCCTGAATGGGGTCTTCATTCATCAGCATATAGGGGAGCAGCCTAGCTGCCAGACTAGGGTGAAAATATCTATGGTACCAAGTCTGGGGTCTAAAAATATGAACGTAATGAAAACATTAATGATTTATGTTATAGCCCAGAGAGATGGACAACAGCCAGGGAATAAATCTTAATAGAATCCAGTGGGTCCAGTCAGAGGAAGTGAGAAAGTGAAAATCTATATGGCAACCAATTCAGAAAATGGAAACTGCCCACTGGGCACAGACGTCAGTTCAACATCTAGTTTTGATTTGCATTTGGTTGAGTTGTCAATGAACATGAAATCAACAAAAAATGTCACCATGTCATTGGATTTAGGTTCAAAGTTGGGTGAAAAAATTACGAAATGCCCTTATGTTGATGACTTTTTGAAAATCCAATTATTTCTCCACGTTGATTCAACGTCATCATATTGTTTTTTGGGGGGTTGAAATGATGAGGAAACAACTTTTATTCAACCAGTTTTTTGCCCAGTGGGAGGGAGGGAGTTAAAAAGTAAAGTGTCTATCTATGATACCCAGTGAAAGCTGAAAAAAGGGATAGGGACGGATTATAATATTCAACTCAGATTGCCCAATGATGGTTAAGGACTGACTTCGGAGCAGGCGGATGGCTCTGTTCAGGGATGACGGTCACGTCAGGTCTCTGCGAAGACCTGCAAACCAAAATAAATTATAAAGGTGATTATAAATTGGGTGGTCCGAGCCCTAAATGCTGATTGGCTGACAGCCGTGCTATATCAGACCGTATAGCATGGGTATGACTAAACATGTATTTGTACTGCTCTAATTACGTTGGTAACAGTTTATAATAGCAATAAGGCACATTGGGGGTTTGTGGTATATGGCCAATATACCACAGCTAAGGGTTGCATTCAGTCACTCTCTGTTGTGCCTAAGACCAACCCCTAGCCATGGTATATTGGCCATATACCACACGCCCTCGTGCCTTATTGCTTAATTCTTGAGTCACTTTTAAAAGACTAATTTTGCACATAATCTCAAAAAAGAGGAGAACATTGTGTTTCATATCCATTACATACCAAAGCAGACACCCCAAATATTGTGGGCTAAATCATCAAGATGTACAGTACCAGTCAAATGTTTGGACACACCTACTCATTCTAGGGCTTTTCTTTATTTGTACCATTTTCTACATTGTAGAATAATAGTGAAGACATCAAAACTATGAAATAACACATAGGAATCATGTAGTAACCAAAAAAGTGTTAAACAAATCAAAATATATTTTATATTTGAGATTCTTCAAAGTAGCCACCCTTTGCCTTGATGACAGCTTTGCACACTCTTGGCATTTTCTCAACCACTCCAGGTGACTATCTCATGAAGCTGGTTGAGAAAATGCCAAGATAATCACCTGGAATGCATTTAAATGAACAGGTGTGCCTTGTTAAATGTAAATTTGTAGAATTTCTTTTCTTCTAAATGCATTTGGGCCAATCAGTTGTGTTGTGACAAGGTAGGGGTGGTATACAGAAGATAGCCCTATTTGGAAAAAGACCAAGACTGTATTATGGCAAGAAAAGCTCAAATAAGCAAAGAGAAATCCATCATTACTTTTAAGACTTGAAGGTCAGTCAATCTGGAAAATTTCAAGAACGTTGAAAGTTTCTTCAAGTGCAGTCCCAAAAACTATCAAGCACTATGACGAAACTGGCTCTCATGAGGACTGCCACAAGAAATGAAGAGTTACCTCTGCTGCAGAGGATAAGTTCATTATAGCTACTAGCTTCAGAAATTGCAGCCCAAATAAATGCTTCAGAGTTCAAGTAACAGACACATCTCAACATCAACTGTCAGAGGAGACTGCGTGAATCAGGCCAGACTTGACTGCCCTTGACCAGCATAAAAACATCCTGTGGCGTTCTGCATTAGCATCGAATAGCCCCCTCGATATGCAACTTTTCAGGGAAGTCAGGAACCAATATACACAGTCAGTTAGGAAAGCTAAGCCTAGCTTTTTCAAACATAAATTTGCATCCTGTAGCACTAAATCCCAAAAGTTTTGGGACACTGTAAAGTCCATGAAGAATAAGAGCACCTCCTCCCTGCTGCCCACTACACTGAGGCTAGGAAACACTGTCACCACCGATAATTCCACGATAATCGATAATTTCAATAAGCATTTTTCTACGGCTGGCCATGCTTTCCACCTGGCTACCCCTACCCCGGCCAACAGCTCTGCACCCCCTGCTTCTCCTTCCCCCAAATCCAGACAGCTGATGTTCCCCCCCCCAAGTGGTAGACACTCTAGACCCAAACTGTTATAGACCTATATCCATCCTGCCCTGCCTTTCTAAAATCTTCGAAAGCCAAGTTAACATACAGATCATGCAATCTGGTTTCTATGCAATCTGTGCACTATGCAATCTGGTTTCCGAGCAGGTCGTGGGTGCACCTCAGTCACGCTCAAGGTCCCTAAACGATATCATAACCGCCATCAATAAAAGACAGTACTGTGCAGCCGCCTTCATCGACCTGGCCAAGGCTTTCGACTCTGTCAATCACTGCATTCTTATCGGCAGACTTAATAGCCTTGGTTTCTCGCCTGGTTCACCAACTACTTCTCAGATAGAGTTCAGGCCAGAGGGCCTGTTGTCTGGACCTCTGGCAGTCTTAATGGGGGTGCCACAGGGTTCAATTCTAGGGCCGACTCTTTTCTCTGTATATATATATATCAATGATTTCGCTCTTGCTGCTGGTGATTCTCTGATCCACCTCTACGCAGACGACACCATTTTGTATACATCTGGCCCTTCTTTGGACACTGTGTTAACTAACCTCCAAACGAGCTTCAATGCCAGACAACACTCATTCCATGGCCTCCAACTGCTTTTAAATGCTAGTAAAACAAAATGCTTGCTCTTCAACCGATTTCTGCCCGCACCTGCCTGCCCGACTAGCATCACTACTCTGGACGGTTCTGATTTAGAATATGTGGACAACTACAAATACCTAGGTGTCTGGTTAGACTGTAAACTCTCATTCCAGACTCACATTAAGCATCTCCAATACAAATTCAATCTAGAATCAGATTCTTATTTCGCAAACAAAGCCTCCTTCACTCATGCTGCCAAACATACCCTCGTATTCTGACTATCCTATTGATCCTTGACTTCGGCGATGTCATTTACAAAATAGCCTCCAACACTCTACTAGTAAACTGGAAGTAGTCTATCACAGTGCCATCCGTTTTGTCACCAAAGCCCCATATACTACCCACCACTGCGACCTGTATGCTCTCGTTGGCTGGCCCTCGCTACATATTCGTTGCCAAACCCACTGGCTCCAGGTCATCTATAAGTCTTTGCTAGATAAAGCCCCGCCTTATTTCAGCTCACTGGTCACCATAGCAACACCCACCCGTAGCACGCGCTCCAGCAGGTATATCTCACTGGTCATCCCCAAAGCCAACACTTCCTTTGGCCGCCTTTCCTTCCAGTTCTCTGCTGCCAATGACTGGAACAAATTGCAAAAATCACTGAAACTGGAGACTTATATCTCCCTCTCTAACTTTAAGCATCAGCTGTCAGAGCAGCTCACAGATCACTGTACCTGTACACAGCCAATCTGTAAATAGCACACCCAACTACCTCATTCCCATATTGTTATTTATCGTCTTGCTCTTTTGCACCCCAGTATCTCTACTTGCACATCATCATCCATCTGCACATCTATCACTCCAGTGTTAATGCAAATCTGAGATTTTTGGTTCCAACCACCATGTCTTTATGAGACGCAGAGTAGATGATTGGATGATCTCTGCATGTGTGGTTCTCACCATGAAGCATGGAGTAGGTGGTGTGATAGTGTGTGGATGCTTTGGTGGTGACACTGTCAGTGATTTATTTAGAATTCAAGGCACACTTAACCAGCGTGGCTACCACAGCATGCAGGAGCGATACGCCATCCCATCTGGTTTGCGCTTAGTGGGACTATCATTTGTTTTTCAACAGGACAATGACCCAACACACCTCCAGGCTGTGTAATGGATATTTGACCAAGCAGGAGAGTGATGGAGTGCCGCATCAGATGACCTGGCCTCCACAATCACCCAACCTCAACCCAATTGATATAGTTTGGGATGAGTTGGACCACAGAGTGAAGGAAAAGCAGCCAACAAGTGCTCAGTATATGTGGGAACTCCTTCAAGACTATTGGAAAAGCATTCCAGGTGAAGCTATTCGAGAGAATGCCAAGAGTGTGCAAAGCTGTCATCAAGGCAAAGGGTGGCTAATTTGAAGAATCTGATTGGTTTAATGATTGGTTTAACATTTTTGGTTACTACATGATAGTTTTGTTGTCTTCACTATTATTCTATAATGTAGAAAATAGTAAAAATAAAGAAAATACCTTGAATGAAGAGGTGTGTCCAAACTTTGGACTGGTATTGTAGCTTTAAAAAAAACAATTATTTCTTCCCACTGGTGTGGGGATGTCATGGCAACAGTGAGAGACCCTGATTTCATGTGTATTATTGGAATGTATCCAAGCCATGTATGTAGTCAGTTACATTGAAGTGATGATCACCAAGGTGAAGGAGAAGCCTGTTTTGTTACCATCCACCCTATGTCACTCAAATTTTACCATTAGATACCAGGACTAGGCTAATCAAAACACTAAATTAGCCCTGTTTTACACATATAATTAGAATGATTCATCAAATCAGTCATGAATCATTCAATCATTGAAGTGATGATCACCAAGGTGAAGGAGAAGCCTGTTTTGTTACCATCCACCCTATGTCACTCAAATTTTACCATTAGATACCAGGACTAGGCTAATCAAAACACTAAATTAGCCCTGTTTTACACATATAATTAGAATGATTCATCAAATCAGTCATGAATCATTCAATCATTGAAGTGATGATCACCAAGGTGAAGGAGAAGCCTGTTTTGTTACCATCCACCCTATGTCACTCAAATTTTACCATTAGATACCAGGACTAGGCTAATCAAAACACTAAATTAGCCCTGTTTTACACATTTAATTAGAATGATTCATCAAATCAGTCACAAATCATTCAATCATGAAGAGAATGGATGAATAATTTAAACTGTATGGTCCTTCTCCTACCACAGGGGTGCATGCTCAGCCCCCTCCTGTACTACCTGTTCACCCATGCCTGTGTGACCACGCACGTTTCAAGCTCAATCATCACGTTTGCTGACGACACAACAGTGGTAAGCACGATTACCAACAACGATGAGATAGCCTACAGGGAGAAGGTGAGGGCCCTGGGAGAGTGGTGGCAGGAAAATAACCCCTCACTCAACGTCAACAAAACAAAAGAGCTGATCGTGGACAGGAAACAGCAAAGGGAGCACGCACCTATCCACATTGACAGGGCCGCAGTGGAGAAGGTGGAAAGCTTCAAGTTCCACTGCGTACATATCACTGATGATCTGAAATGGTCCATCCACACAGACAGTGTGGTGAAGAATGTGCGACAGCTCCTCTTCAATCTCAGGAGGCTGAAGAAATGTGGCTTGGTCCCGAAAACCATCACAACCTTTTACAGATGCACAATTGAGAGCACCCTGTCGGGCTGTATCACCACCTGGTACGGCAACTGCACTGCCCGCAACCGCAGGACTCTCCAGAGGGTGGTGCGGTCTGCCCAATGCATCACCGGGGACAAACTACCTGCCCTCCAGGACACCTACAGCACCCAATGTCACAGGAAGGCCAAATATATCATCAAGGACATCAACCACCCGAGCCACGGCCTGTTCACACATCTATCATCCAGAAGGGCAGGTCAGTACAGGTGCATCAAAGTTGGAACCGAGAGACTGAAAAACAGCTTCTATCTCAAGGCCATCAGACTGTTAAATAGCCATCACTATCCGGCTTCGCAACCCTGCACCTTAGAGGCTGCTGCACTATATACATAGACATGGAATCACTGGCCACTTTAATAATGGAACACTACTCTTAATAATGTTTAAATAATGTTTACATACTGCTTTACTCATCTCATATGTATATACTGTATTCTATTCTACTATATTTTAGTAAATGCCTCTCCAACATTGCTCAATCTAATATTTATATATTTCTAAAGTCCATTATTTTACTTTTAGATGTGTGTATTGTTGTGAATTGTTTTATATACTACTGCACTGTTGGAGCTAGGAACACAAGCATTTCGCTACACCCTCAATAACATCTGCTAAATATGTGTATGTGGCCAATAACATTTGATTTCAAATACTGTCTGCTTGCATAACAGTGTCAATGATTACACATTACACACTCATTCACATTTTGTCAAGAGATACTGAAAGAAAAATATATATATTTCTCCACTCCTGTTCCCAAGACAAAATTAACATTTGTTATATAATTCCTCTGCAAGAATTGGATAAATCAGCAGGAGTTCATGTTATAGTACGTTACATGTGAGAGGTTATAGGACAACAGTCAGTGTCCATATATCAGTTACTATTCAATTTAACCCAAATACTTAAATTAGGAAAATTATGTTTATTCATGGAAACAGGGATACTCATGATCAGGATATCATGGGTTAATATAAACAGTATATCAAAGGTTCTTGTAACAGTGTATCCCGAATATGACCTTAAAAGGCTCTGATTGGTCAATCCGACGTCTGTAGCAGTACAGCATTTACTGAGATGCAGCCTCCGCAGATGTCAGGGCTTTCATACTTCTTGCGCTTAGCAGAGCAGAGCAATTGTGAAGGAAGTTGTCAGGGAAGTTAGTGTTTATACAGGATGTACCGCCCCCACCTACCGTCAACCAATCATGTCGATGCGGTCTTATACGGAGCCCTCCGCATAGTTCGGAAGGGCAAGGCGATGCGGTACAGAGTTTGTCTTGCCTCTGCATGACTACGCAATTGCGTCACGCCCTCCATACTAAGCCTCCGACTACATTTTGGGATCATGCCTAAATTGACTTTAAGCGGGATATGAGCTACTATCAGGAATACTGTGCGCATGTAAATGTGGTCATGGTCTTGAAATGGTAAGACAAATGCAGTCTGCAAACAGCGCATAATTAGCTACACTAGATAACGTTAGTGGCTGCAGCAGCCAATGTCAGCCATATTGCATTACTATTAACCGCACAGTCGAACAAAGGATGTACTGTACTCTGGCTGACAAGAAACACATTTTCAAATGACAACAAAAATGACTCAAACCAGCCTACTTCCCACTCGAATTTTGAAAACCCATGTTACGCGCGCATAGAGACCTTTTCGAATTCATATTTGTGGTTGGCTTCCTGTCTGACAATAGATGTTTGTCTGTCGGGATATCTTACCCGCTTTATTGTGAAATTATAGCAAGATATGAAGGATATTTTCGTCTCCCGTTTGTCCCCTGTGCCAAGCCAGTCTCCGTTTGATGGCAACACCGATTCTATGGCCAAAAACCTTCCCCTCTTCTTCCGCTGCCAAATAGTGTTACAGCAGGAGAAACAATTGGCGCAGTAAATTCCATCTTCCTGCAAAATAGTGAGTCATTGCGCGTTCTCCGAACCGACAGCTCTGCACCTGCGCATGTGTGACTGCGACAGGGCTCGGACAAGAAAACTATTTGAGTAAACTATTTAATTGACAACCAGTCTTGTCAATGTCTGATTAAATTAATAATGATCCTTTACCTATAGGCTACTTTTTTTGTATTATCTATACCCATGCACCTGCCAGGTTCGCCTAATTTGCCCACATTTAGAATAGAATGGAATATGCCCTAATTATTTAAATGTATTCTCTAAAAAGTGTAATCCTTCAGTGTGGCATTTGAAAGAAAAGGGAACAGAAGGTTTGTTTTATGCAGATATGACAAGACTACAAAGAGTATTGCATTGCCTTCCAACATTTTAATGTACATGATTAGGCTACATGAATCAACAACTCAGTTAATTATTCTCCTTCACAACCTATTCCCAAGGCCTATCCATTGGTGGTCTTAGCATGTAAATCTTGGTAGGGCAAACTCATTTATTTGTTTATGCATGCCAGCAAAGCCACTACACAACACAAAACAATTGATTAATTGCACTATAACGGTGGCAAACTGTGCCCACAAACTGTTTGGGCCTATAGAAAGCTGTCCCAACATTTACTGCCTTTTTAAAAACCATAGCTGATATGGCTGACTTGCTTAAACAAATATGGTTACTACTGACTCCATGTGGATTTGTGTAAGTCGATAAGAACCGCATTCTTCTTCAATAATAATGAACGCCAAAATTAGTTTTGACTTTTGAACCACACACAAACATTATTACATTTATGTTCAGTAAATTCATAATGTTTATTCTTATATCATTAACACTTAGCTCTAATTATAAGCAAGTGCAGGCAAACGAGCTGCAATGAGGTAGGCCTATTCGGTCAGCACTTTCAAAATGGACACCGACAGAAATTCCGATAGATGTTAGTTCAGATGAATTCAGAAATATGGCCTTAACTTTACTATTCTTTAAGTCACCACAGAGAGAGAGAGAGACTCTTGGTTAGCCTACCATTTGAGGTATTTTATTTGGCCTATGTCGTCTAAAAAGGAAGGAAAATACAATCATGAGGATCCACTTTATATGCAATATACAATATACAGACAGCGCATTGCACAAACAAAACAACCCTCACAATATCAACTTGAATTACATGGGTCTATTACTGATCTTTTTGTTGAAAACATTTTTTGAATGGGAAGAGACTGTCACTTGCAAACATGGTTACAGACCCAACCACGTTATGCAGTATCTCCTTCTCGTCAAGAAAAGCACAAGCTAATGATAATACACAACGTAAGGAAAACAATTAAATCATTCCAACGTTGCCTAAAATGATGAATAAGATGCTAATGAGATAGACCTACATTATATTAGCAATAGGCTTATAACAATTGAGATGTACAGACTATGGCATAAGAGGAAATATGTAATTTTGATTAAGACATTAATGAGCGAGCTAAGATAGACGTAGTCAATATAATTATTTGTTCAACTTTTGAAATGTACAGTGACGGAATTCAGAACATGGGCCATTCTTACAGTTTCTCCCTGTACACCAAGTCAGAACCGTAGGATACATTAATGGGGGCATATAAGCAAACAAAGAAAGCTTGTGAGTGAGAACAGTAGGCTAAGTTCGGAGGGGGAAAGGGACCAAATTACTACCCAACATACACATAGTATTACATTCTTAGCTACAGTATACATAACTCCCTAGCATATTACATCATATATGCAGCAGCATACAAGACATTTCTGGATTCACCATCGTTGTGCTGACCCCACAGGATGGGGTCCTTCTTGTGGGCAGATTTTGTCATCAAACTTTGTCATCAAAGTCTGTCTTCTTCTGGTTCCCAGTTATCTTGAACTCACTGAAGTCTGAGATTTCCCAGTTCCGAGTTTCCAGTTGTTTTGAATGCAGCAGAAGTCATGCTGGATTGACATGGTCAATGTATTCAACCTGTTCAGGCCCATGGTGTTGGGTGTGAATGTTTGTCCTTTTAAGCTTGGAAAAGACACAATTTCAGACAGATGTTTTAAATCCTTAAACCCAGACTTGGAGCACACACCCTCTAAACCAAATAGCAGGCAAGGGAAGCAAAATATTGATTGCTTTGCCACGCTTGCAGTTAGCCACTGATTCTTACCAAACCACTCATTGTTGAATTTGCGATTGCCGACTTGTTGTGTAATGTTTACTGTATGTCCAATGGTCGATGAACACCGAAAAGTTTAATCAATAATTTCTCGTCATATGACAAGGATTGAAAAGGATTTCCCAGGAGATTGTCGACGTGATTCATGATGATGACTGCTTGCTAGCTGAGATTTTGAAAGTGTGATGTTGACATTATCAGTACAATCAAAGCTATGGTAGATATAATGTGATTTGACGTCATTTTATCTGCGGCCAATGACCTTGAGCCTTTATGGATGGGCACTTCTCATGTAAATCTATGGCAGCACCCAAGGCGACTTGAACTGCCTAGCTCTCCCTGTAGATTCTGCAGCGACGTAGTGTCCCCATGAGTGACAGAACACTGATCCAATCAGGGCGCAACTAGAGGACATTACCAACGCCTATGCTCTGTATTTTCCCCTGGCTGCTGCTCCACCTGTCCTGAAGGAGGGGTAGCCACTGGGGAAATTATGATACAGACCTACTTTGAAATGCCCAAATAGGAATTCCAAAGATTTCAACATTATGCCATGAGTGATTTGTTCTTTTGACAAGGTCAAAATAATCCCTTTGTCCCCCATCTCAGCTACGGGCAAAATGCTAACTATTTAAACACACCAGTGGAAAAAGACAAATGAATGTCACATTTCCTTTTCACAGAGACTTTTGAGTTGACCCCTTTGGTTTTTCATCCTTGGGAAAGTAAACCACACCCACAAACATGGGCAATCTGCTTCCTCCAGGTGGGTGCCATGGAAACACATGTCTTTACATGCCTTTGAACTGTTGCATGATGGATAGGAGCTGATCACTGCATTTCTGTATGTTTCCCTGCTCTTCTTTCAGTTTCTCCTTCCTCCTTGAAAATCAGAAAAGGAAAATTAATTCACGATAGCCCCATGGCTTTTTACAGTACACTTCAGTTCAAAAGCACATTGATGTATTCATAGATGGACGGCTATCTTTTCTGAACAGGTGGGATTTTCTTGTAGCCCAGTGCTGGAAGGTACGACTGTCACACACTCCCCAAAGACCGATAATGCCGATAATCCACTATAAATAAAACTGAATAGAATAAATGTTTTCATAATCTGTCTCTTATGTTTCGTACCTAGATTTAGAATGGCCTGGAAATGTTACATGTCTGTTTATGTTTGTACTGCTGGGTGTGAAAGTGGTGTTACCACAAAAACACTGAGTTTACACAGCTCCTTTCTCTCCTTGTCATTCTCCTCTGCCTGAGCACATAGCCAGGTCTCGTTCTGGGCTCTGTGTCTCTCAAGCATTTCCTGTAGTTCCTGCAATACTAAACCACAAACAAAGCTTTTGTCATTCTTCCTGGAATAAAAAAAAAATATATATGTTGTACTGTCACCCACTGGATAGGTGCAGTGAACTGTGTTATTTTACAGGGTCAGCCATATTAGTACGGTGCCCCTGTGGCAAATTAGGGTTAAGGGCCTTGCTCAAGGCCCATTGCCAGATTTATCACCTTTAATTAAACATTTTTTAACTTTTACCCCTTTTTCTCCCCAATTTCGTGGTGTCCAATTGGTAGTTACAGTCTTGTCACATCGGGAGAGGCGAAGGTCGAGAGCCGTGCCAAGCCGCACTGCTTCGGAAGCCAGCCGCACCAATGTGTCACGAGGAAACACCATACACCTGGTGACCGTGTCAGCGTGCATTGCACCCGGCCTGTTATTCCAGAGAGGGAATAACACAAACATCTTTTAAATTCCCACCAAATATGTACACTGAGTGTACAAAACATTACGAACACCTGCTCTTTCCATGACAGACTAACCAGGTGAATCCAGGTGAAAGCTATGATTTCTTATTGCTGATACCTATTAAATCCACTTCAATCAAGAAGGGGAGGTGACAGGTTAAAGAAGGATTTTCAAGCCTTGAGACAATTGAGACATGGATTGTGTATGTGTGCCATTCAGAGGGTTAACAAATTATTTAAGTGCCTTTGATTAGGGTATGGTAGTGCATGCCAGTCACACCCGTTTGTGTCAAGAACTGCATCGTTGCTGGATTTTCAAATTCAAATACTCCAGGTATTTATACATAAATTCTAGTTGTACTTTATCAAAATCCTTTTCAAAATCAGCTATGAGTACTAGGCCCGTTTTCCCAATTTGTTCATAGTGTTCTATTGTTTCAAGTACTTGTCTTATATTATCTCCAATGTATCTCCATGTAAAAAAAACTTGATTAGGATGTATAATATCCGAAAATGCTTTTTTATTCTATGCGCTATGCATTTTGCTCTAATTTTTGCATCACAACACTGAAGTGTTTTTTTAGGTGGACTGGATCTTTATATGTACCCTCTTGCTGAGTATCAGATAGTCTACAATGGTTAAAACATGCTTAAAACGGACCTCTGAGTTCATGGGGAAATGTTTGATACACCTCAGCTGGTATTCAACCCAGCCCCAGAGTTTTCCCAGAGTGAAAGGAACAAACTACCAACAAGTTCCTCAGCTGGTATTCAATCCAGCCCCAGAGTTTTCCCAGAGTGAAAGGAACAAACTACCAACAAGTTCCTCTTCTGGTATTTTCCTTCAGTCTTTCTGTACAGCTGTTAATTTTACGTTATTAATAGAAAAATACATCCTTACAATTAACTTCAGTTAGCGTTAAGGGAATTTTTATCTATAATGACTAATTATGTATACATTTCAATCAGGATGTACTAATCAGAATACTATTATGTTACTGTATATGTACTAATTATCTTTTTAATCCTATTACTGAGTATAATGTGTGTAAATATAATCAAGAATTAGGACAATGACTGTCTGTTCCTTGGTAGAAATGAATGAATTATATCTCCAGTCTGGCTGTAAGGCTTATCTACACAAGCTGTCTTAAGCTCGGTCGTATATTATCCTAATAGGGAGAGACGATGTGAGAACCATACAGCCCTTATACTGGAACGGAGATGGCACAGGTTGGTGCTGAAACTAATGACGTCATTTTCAGTTTATAACCTGTGTTAAACTGTATCGTGTTCAGTACTCTCGTGAATAAACTCTGCTGATTGACTTTAAGACTGGGCTCTGTCCATTATTATAGAATAAGGGTCTTACAAATCCTTATGAATTGACAGAGTGTTTAATTTTAATTGGGTGTTAAAACATAGAGCAATTTAATTCCTTTAACAGTTAGTGGCGATGGAGGAGACTGAAATGATAACATATGCTTAAAATATTTTGCTTCCTCTAGTTTTGGCAAGTCAGTTAGGACATCTACTTTGTGCACGACACAAGTAATTTTTCCAACAATTGTATACAGACAGATTATTTCACTTATAATTCACTGTATCACAATTCCAGTGGGTCAGAAGTTTACATACACTATGTTGACTGTGCCCTTAAACAGCTTGGAAAATTCCTGAAAATTATGTCATCAAATCAAATTTATTTATATAGCCCTTCGTACATCAGCTGATATCTCAAAGTGCTGTACAGAAACCCAGCCTAAAACCCCAAACAGCAAGCAATGCAGGTGTAGAAGCACGGTGGCTAGGAAAAACTCCCTAGAAAGGCCAAAACCTAGGAAGAAACCTAGAGAGGAACCAGGCTATGTGGGGTGGCCAGTCCTCTTCTGGCTGTGCCGGGTGGAGATTATAACAGAACATGGCCAAGATGTTCAAATGTTCATAAATGACCAGCATGGTCCAATAATGATAAGGCAGAACAGTTGAAACTGGAGCAGCAGCACGGCCAGGTGGACTGGGGACAGCAAGGAGTCATCATGTCAGGTAGTCCTGAGGCATGGTCCTAGGGCTCAGGTCCTGGCATGTCATGGCATTAGAAGCTTCTGTAAGGCTAATTGACATAATTTGAGTCAATTGGAGGTGTACCTGTGGATGTATTTCATGGCCTACCTTCAAACTCAGTGCCTCTTTGCTTGACATCATGGGAAAATCAAAAGAAATCAGCCAAGACCTCAGAAAAACATTCATCTGTACAAACAATAGTACGCAAGTACAAACACCACGGGACCACGCAGCTGTCATAAACTTAGGAATAAGACGTGTTCTGTCTCCTAGAGATGAACGTACTTTGGTGCGAAATGTGCAAATCAATCCCAGAACAACAGCAAAGGACCTTGTGAAGATGCTGGAGGAAACAGGTACAAAGGTATCTATATTCACAGTAAAATGAGTCCTATATCGACATAACCCGAAAGGCCGCTCAGCAAGGAAGAAGCCACTGCTCCAAAGCCGCCATCAAAAAGACAGACTACAGTTTGCAACTGCACATGGGGACTAAGATAGTACTTTTTGATTTGATTTTTGATTTGATTTAATTTTGGAGAAATGTCCTCTGGTCTGATGAAACAAAAATAGAACTGTTTGGCCATAATGACCATTGTTATGTTTGGAGGAAAAAGGGGGTAGCTTGCAAGCTGAAGATCCCCATCCCAACCGTGAAGCACGGGGGTGGCAGCATCATGTTGTGGGGGTGCTTTGCTGAAAAGTATCTATATCCGAAGTAAAACAAGTCCTATATCGCTATAACCTGAAGGCCGCTCAGCAAGGAAGAAACCACTGCTCCAAAACTGCCATTTAAAAAGCCAGACTACGGTTTACAACTGCACATGGGCACAAAGATCGTACTTTTGGAGAAATGTCCTCTGGTCTGATGAAACAGAAATAGAACTGTTTAGCCATAATGACTATTGTTATGTTTGGATGAAAAAGGGGGAGGCTTGCAAGCCGAAGAACACCATCCCAACCGTGAAGCACGGGGGTGGCAGCATCATGTTGTGGGGGTGCTTTGCTGCAAGACGGACTGGTGCACTTCACAAAATAGATGGCATCATGAGCAAGGGAAATTATGTGGATATATTGAAGCAACATCTCAAGACATCAGTCAGTAAGTTAAAGCTTGGTCGAAAATGTGTCTTCCAAATGGACAATGACCCCAAGCATACTTCCAAAGTTGTGGCAAAATGGCTTGATGACAACAAAGTCAATGTATTGGAGTGGCCATCACAAAGCCCTGACCTCAATCCTATCGAAAATTTGTGGGCGGAACTGAAAACGCGTGTGCGAGCAAGGAGGCCTACAAACCTGACTCGGTTACACCAGCTCTGTCAGAAGGAATGGGCCAAAATTCACCCAACTTATTGTGGGAAGCTTGTGGAAGGCTACCCGAAATGTTTGACCCAAATGAAACAATTTAAAGGCAATGCTACCAAATACTAATTGAGTGTATGTAAACTTCTGACCCACTGGGAATGTGATGAAAGACGTAAAAGCTGAAATAAATAATTCTCTCTACTTTTATTCTGACATTTCACATTCTTAAAATAAAGTGGTGATCCTAACTGACCTAAGACAGGGAATTGTTACTGGGTTTTAAATGTCAGGAATTGTTTAAAAAAAAATGTTTAAAAAAAAACGGAGTTTAAATGTATTTGGCTAAGGTGAATGTAAACTTACGACATCAACTGTATATTTGGGTGAATCATGGGTGATTCCGTCATTTGTAACAAATTTCTATAATTTATATTTGGTAGAATTTCTATGTCGCGTGTGTGCATCTATCAGTTACACATACATTTCAGTACATACACACAACAAGTAGGTCTCATGGGGGAGAGGCGTTGTATAATGTGACTGTGTATCAGACTGTATAGTTTTAGCAATGATAAATTGCACAGCAAACTCAGTAATGAACATTACAATCCCACCCTAAATATCCTGAATATAAGGCTTGTGGAAATAATGAATGCTATAGGTACTACTCTTTCAAAGTGGCTGTTATTCATTTGGGAAGTTAAGATCCATCATCCCATCTGTTGACATTGGCAAAAATGAAGTAGCAAAGAAGCTGGGTTTTAATCAGTTATTTTAGCCTTCATCTTTGAGAGTTGAGGCTGTGTTCTTCCTATCATCTACATTCCTTCCCTTTATTAACCCAGGGGTAGACAGACTAGACTCCCTGCCCTGTCCTGTAAGCTTACCTATGTCAAAGCAGTAGACTCCACACTGAAAAAAAGTTGTGGGGTTCTTGATGTCGAGTGTTCTTCAGAATTCTTAGGTTCTTGAAATGTTTGGAAGCCTGCAGAGGTGTCCCTTTCATAGAAATTGGCCAGTATAAACAAACGGGTGTTGATTTTCAGTGTAACAATAAAAAAATAATCATATTTTATTTGTCACATGCACAGAATACAACAAGTGTAGACTTTACCATGGAATGCTTACTTACGAGCCCTTTCGCAACAATGCAGTTAAAAGTAAGAAAATGAACAAATACATAAAGATAAAATAGTAACACAATGAAACAACAATAACGAGGCTATATACAAGGAGTACCGGCACCGAGTCAGTGTACTGGGGTAAAGAGGTAGTTGGGAGATTGATTGACGTAATATGTACATGTAGGTTTGGTTAGGTGATTAATTGAAGTACTATGTACATGTAGGTAGGGGGTGAAAAACAGAAAGTCAGGGTAGCCATTTAATTAGCTGTTCAGCAGTCTTATGGCTTTGGGGTAGAAACTTTTCGGGTGCATTTTGGCTTCAGAGTTTGTGCTCCTGTACTGCTAGCTGTGCTATAGCAGAAAGTGTTGACTCAGAAGTCAAATTAACACTGTAAAGAGTTAAATTAACACTCAGTAAAGAACCCTAGTGTTGGCATTAATAACCAGACGTGAACTAAACCCATGCCAATTATTATCATATTTCCCAGCATGCTGTATTGGAGGTTGATTTTTAGAATAGTTTGTTTCATGATCTATGTTTTTGCATGTACATTGATTTATTAATGAATCTAATGCTACTCAAATATACAGTATATAGTATAATTCTTTTTTTTTACTATTCCAATCTGTTACTTATTGCACCCGTTACTGAAATTGTTGTTCCAGTTTAGATGTTTAAGGTGGTCTCATGTTGATGTTTACCCAACTCTGGCAGTAATTACTTTTAAGAATAGAGGAAGACATTCGCCATCCTGCAGCTTGGACACTAAAAATGCTAAGTGTAATACAAAAAAAAAGAAAAGCAGAACTTAATATTTGGTACAGAAATCTTCGTTTGCAATTACAGAGATCATACGTTTCCTGTAGTTCTTGACCAGGTTTGCACACACTGCAGCAGGGATTTTGGCCCACTCCTCCATACAGACCTTCTCCAGATCCTTCAGGTTTCGAGGCTGTCTCTGGGCAATACAGACTTTCAGCTCCCTCCAAAAATGTTCTATTGGGTTCAGGTCTGGAGACTGGCTAGGCCACTCCAGGACCTTGAGATGCTTCTTACGGAGCCACTCCTTAGTTGCCCTGGCTGTGTGTTTTGGGTCGTTGTCATGCTGGAAAACCCAGCCACAACCCATCTTCAATGCTCTTACTGAGGGAAGGAGGTTGTTGGCAAAGATCTCGCGATACATGGCCCCACCCATCCTCCTCTTAATACGGTGCAGTCGTCCTGTCCCCTTTGCAGAAAAGCATCCCCAAAGAACGATGTTTCCACCTCCATGCTTCACGGTTGGGATGGTGTTCTTGGGGTTGTACTCATCCTTCTTCTTCCTCCAAACACTGCGAGTGGAGTTTAGACCAAAAAGTTATATTTTTGTCTCATCAGACCACATGACCTTCTCCCATTCCTCCTCCGAATCATCCAGATGGTCATTGGCAAACTTCAGACGGGCCTGGAAATGCGTGCGCTGCAGGATTTTAATCCATGACGGCGGCGTGTGTTACTAATGGTTTTCTTTGAGACTGTGGTCCCAGCTCTCTTCAGGTTATTGACCAGGTCCTGACGTGTAGTTCTGGGCTTATCCCTCACCTTCCTCATGATCATTGATGCCCCACAAGGTGAGATCTTGCATGGAGCCCCAGACAGAGGGTGAATTACCGTCAACTTCTTCCATTTTCTAATAATTGCGCCAACAGTTGTTGCCTTCTCACCAAGCTGCTTGCCTATTGTCCTGTAGCCCATCCCAGCCTTGTTCAGGTCTACAATTTTACCCCTGATGTCCTTACACAGCTCTCTGTCCTTGGCCATTGTGGAGAGGTTGGAGTCTGTTTGATTGAGTGTGTGGACAGGTGTCTTTTATACAGGTAACGAGTTCAAACAGGTGCAGTTAATACAGGTAATGAGTGGAGAACAGGAGGGCTTCTTAAAGAAAAACTAACAGGTCTATGAGAGAGCCGGAATTCTTACTGGTTGGTAGGTGATCAAATACTTATGACATGCAATAAAATGCAAATTAATTACTTAAATCCAGAAAATCACATTCTATGATTTTTATGTGTGTAAAATCGGCAGTGTGTCAAATACTTGTTCTCCCCACTGTATATCCCCACTCTGGCTGGATTCCAATATGAATTATATATCAGTTTGCAAGCCAGCATAATGTGGCCTGTAAACTAAGTTTCAGGTCACTGTGTTAGGGTAAAACTAGGCCCTCAAAAGAAGTCCTTATGAAATATGTATTGCTTTGTGTTTAAGAATAAAAAATGTATGACAACGTATTTACTTAGGATCTCACTTCAGCCACAGGACTGAAAATGAATGAATGTAACAACCATGTTTCTGTCACTAGCAAACAGACTCATGAGTGGTACTGGTAACTTTAAAATTAATTTTAAAATTAATTTGAAAGGCACCCTGGGAAATATGCAAATAAGGCTTAAACCCCTAAAGCAGGGCTATTCAATTCTTGTCCTGGAGGGCAGAAATATTTCTGACATAGATTTTTAGTATGGTTCTTCAAAAAGAAACCATCCCATCCCATTTCTGGTTCTTCAGAGATCATAAAATGGTTCCCCTATGGCAGTGGTTCCCTACTCCGGTTCTCGAGTATCCCCAACAGCACACATTTTTGTTGTATCCCTGGACAAACATACCTAATTCAAATCATTGAGGGCCTGATGATTAGTTGACAAGTGAAATCAGGTGTGCTTGTCCAGGGCTAAAATAAAATGTGTACTGCAGGAGGTACTCAAGGACTGGAGTTGGGTTCCAATTTGTCCAGGGCTAAAATAAAATGTGTACTGCAGGAGGTACTCAAGGACTGGAGTTGGGTTCCAATTTGTCCAGGGCTAAAATAAAATGTGTACTGCAGGAGGTACTCAAGGACTGGAGTTGGGTTCCAATTTGCACCTTTATTTTAAGAGTGCAGAAAGACATTCTCCAGCTTGCAGATTGGACATCTCCTCCAAATAGGACAGTGCTTGCCTTTAACCCCACTGTGGAGGGAGGGAGAATAGATATCAGCCGTACATTCTCCAGCTTGCAGATTGGACATCTCCTCCAAATAGGACAGTGCTTGCCTTTAACCCCACTGTGGAGGGAGGGAGAATAGATATCAGCCGTACATTCTCCAGCTTGCAGATTGGACATCTCCTCCAAATAGGACAGTGCTTGCCTTTAACCCCACTGTGGAGGGAGGGAGAATAGATATCAGCCGTACATTCTCCAGCTTGCAGATTGGACATCTCCTCCAAATAGGACAGTGCTTGCCTTTAACCCCACTGTGGAGGGAGGGAGAATAGATATCAGCCGTACATGTACAGTATATGGCTGTGTAAGGTATGTAGTAGAGGTTGACCAATTATGGTTTTTCAACGCCGATACCGGTTATTGGAGAACCAAAAAATGCCAATGCCGATTTAAAAATATATATATTTGTAATAATGACAATTACAACAATACTGAATGAACACTTATTTTAACTTAATATAATACAGCAATAAAAATATATTTAGCCTCAAATAAATAATGAAACATGTTCAATTTGGTTTAAATAATGCAAAAACAAAGTGTTGGAGAAGAAAGTAAAAGTGCAATATGTGCCATGTAAGAAAGCTAACGTTTAAGTTCCTTGCTCAGAACATGAGAACATATGAAATCTGGTGGTTCCTTTTAACATGAGACTTCAATATTCCCAGGTAAGAAGTTTTAGGTTGTAGTTATTATAGGAATTATAGGACTATTTCTCTCTATAATTATAACATAACACACAGAAATACGAGCCTTTGGTCATTAATATGGTAGAATCCGGAAACTATCATTTAGAAAACAAAACGTTTATTATTATCGCATATACCCTGACTCTGCGTGCAATGAACACAAGACAAGTGACACAATTTCACCTGGTTAATATTGCCTGCTAACCTGGATTTCTTTTAGCTAAATATGCAGGTTTAAAAACCTTAAAGGCATTGATGTTTATGGTTAGGTACACGTTGGAGCAACGACAGTCCTTTTTCCGTGAATGCGCACCGCATTGATTATATGCAACGCAGGACACGCGAGATAAACTAGTAATATCATCAACCATGTGTAGTTAACTAGTGATTAGGATTGATTGATTGATTGTTTTTTATAAGATACATTTAATGCTAGCTAGCAACTTACCTTGGCTTCTTACTGCATTCGCGTAACAGGTAGGCTCCTCGTGGAGTGCATTCTGCCCCTGAACAGGCAGTTAACCCACCGTTCCTAGACCAGTTAACCCACTGTTCCTAGACCAGTTAACCCACTGTTCCTAGACCAGTTAACCCACTGTTCCTAGACCAGTTAACCCACTGTTCCTAGACCAGTTAACCCACTGTTCCTAGACCAGTTAACCCACTGTTCCTAGACCAGTTAACCCACTGTTCCTAGACCAGTTAACCCACTGTTCCTAGACCAGTTACCCCACTGTTCCACTGTTCCTAGACCAGTTAACCCACTGTTCCTAGACCAGTTAACCCACTGTTCCACTGTTCCTAGACCAGTTAACCCACTGTTCCTAGACCAGTTAACCCACTGTTCCTAGACCAGTTAACCTACTGTTCCTAGACCAGTTAACCCACTGTTCCTAAACCAGTTAACCCACTGTTCCTAGACCAGTTAACCCACTGTTCCTAGACCAGTTAACCCACTGTTCCTAGACCAGTTAACCCACTGTTCCTAGACCAGTTACCCCACTGTTCCACTGTTCCTAGACCAGTTAACCCACTGTTCCTAGACCAGTTAACCCACTGTTCCACTGTTCCTAGACCAGTTAACCCACTGTTCCTAGACCAGTTAACCCACTGTTCCTAGACCAGTTAACCCACTGTTCCTAGACCAGTTAACCCACTGTTCCTAGACCAGTTAACCCACTGTTCCTAGACCAGTTAACCCACTGTTCCTAGACCAGTTACCCCACTGTTCCACTGTTCCCACTGTTCCTAGACCAGTTAACCCACTGTTCCTAGACCAGTTAACCCACTGTTCCACTGTTCCTAGACCAGTTAACCCACTGTTCCTAGACCAGTCAACCCACTGTTCCTAGACCAGTTAACCCACTGTTCCTAGACCAGTTAACCCACTGTTCCTAGACCAGTTAACCCACTGTTCCTAGACCAGTTAACCCACTGTTCCTAGACCAGTTAACCCACTGTTCCTAGACCAGTTAACCCAGTTAACCCACTGTTCCTAGACCAGTTAACCCACTGTTCCTAGACCAGTTAACCCACTGTTCCTAGACCAGTTAACCCACTGTTCCTAGACCAGTTAACCCACTGTTCCTAGACCAGTTAACCCACTGTTCCTAGACCAGTTAACCCACTGTTCCTAGACCAGTTAACCCACTGTTCCTAGACCAGTTAACCCACTGTTCCTAGACCAGTTAACCCACTGTTCCTAGACTGTTCCTAGACCAGTTAACCCACTGTTCCTAGACCAGTTACCCCACTGTTCCACTGTTCCCACTAGACCACCAGTTCCTAGAACCCACTGTTCCTGTTCCTAGACCAGTTAACCCACTGTTCCACCAGTTAACCCACCGTTCCACTGTTCCTAGACCAGTTAACCCACTGTTCCTAGACCAGTTAACCCACTGTTCCTAGACCAGTTAACCCACTGTTCCTAGACCAGTTAACCCACTGTTCCTAGACCAGTTAACCCACTGTTCCTAGACCAGTTAACCCACTGTTCCTAGACCAGTTAACCCACTGTTCCTAGACCAGTTAACCCACTGTCCCTAGACCAGTTAACCCACTGTTCCTAGACCAGTTAACCCACTGTTCCTAGACCAGTTAACCCACTGTTCCTAGACCAGTTAACCCACTGTTCCTACTGTTCCTAGACCAGTTAACCCACTGTTCCTAGACCAGTTAACCCACTGTTCCTAGACCAGTTAACCCACTGTTCCTAGACCAGTTAACCCACTGTTCCTAGACCAGTTAACCCACTGTTCCTAGACAAGTTAACCCACTGTTCCTAGACCAGTTAACCCACTGTTCCTAGACCAGTTAACCCACTGTTCCTAGACCAGTTAACCCACTGTTCCTAGACCAGTTAACCCACTGTTCCTAGACCAGTTAACCCACTGTTCCTAGACCAGTTAACCCACCGTTCCACCAGTTCCTAGACCAGTTAACCCACTGTTCCTAGACCAGTTAACCCACCTTTCCACTGTTCCTAGACCAGTTAACCCACTGTTCCTAGACCAGTTAACCCACTGTTCCTAGACCAGTTAACCCACTGTTCCTAGTTCCACTGTTCCTAGACCAGTTAACCCACTGTTCCTAGACCAGTTAACCCACCGTTCCACTGTTCCTAGACCAGTTAACCCACTGTTCCTAGACCAGTTAACCCACTGTTCCTAGACCAGTTAACCCACTGTTCCTAGTCCGTCATTGAAAATAAGAACATGTTCTTAACTGACTTGCCTAGTTAAATAAAGGTGTAAAAAATATATATATATATTAAAAATAAAATCGGCCAAATCGGTGTCCAAAAATACAGATTTCCGATTGTTATGAAAACTTGAAATCGGTCCTAGTTAATCGGCCATTCCGATTAATCGGTCAACCTCTGGTATGTAGTACATCTCAACTGATGTGTCAATGAATGTGTCCGTGATTGATTTGAAGACAGATTGCATACAGTAATAGTATGGTGTGACAATTGTATTTAATTGTTCAGATGCTGTATACACTATATAATTTACCATTCTGTGGCATCACCTCGCATGTGATGAGTGGGTGAAACTACAACACAATACAACTTGTTAAGTGAAGTGAGTAATCATGGGTATAATCATATCACAGTGCATTTTTAAGAAGGCTGGAATTATGATTTAACCAGGCCATCACCATGGGTATTAGTCATAGCCTACATGTGTTTTATTTAGCTTATAGAGTAGAATTATACTGAAACTGTGAGCATGTAGAAGTTATTCAGATATACTGACAGGTCATCCTACAAAAGACAGGGAAATACATTTTTAGGTTCATTAGCATGTTCTACTGATACCAATTGGTAAAATAAAAGTAGTGGGATTTACTTAATGGAACATGGAGGATACCTCTCCAAACAGGAAAGCTGTATTCCCAGCCACTGCTAGTGCATGGCCTTGCCTGGGGAGGTAGAGACGTGGTAATGGAGAAATCACATGGAAACAACTTTCTCCATCTGCCTCTAACAGTGCTTCCCAACTCCAGTCCTCGAGTATCCCCAGCAGCACACATTTTTGTTGTGGTCCCGGACAAACATAACTCAACTCATTGAGGGCCTGATGATTAGCTGACAAGTTGAATCAGGTGTGCTTGTCCGAGGATACAATAAAAATGTGTACGTTTGGGGGTACATGATCCTCTAGAACAGTGTTTCCCCAAACTCAGTCCTGGGGCAGGGGGAACCTTAATCCAAGCTTGATGATGGGTTGGTTACTTGAATCAACTGTGTATTGCTAGGGCAAAAAAATGAAATGTGCACCCAGGGAAGGCCCCAGCCTTCGGACCGAGTTTGGGGAAACTCTGTTCTAGAGGATCATGTTCTCTCATGTTTCAGACGGACAGACAGACAGACAGTTCATCTTTGGTTTCCTTGTCAACCCTGTGTCCACTTGCTAAGGCCATTCTGTCTATAGAAACAGACACAAGTGGCTCGGTCTAAAGATGTTATTTGATTTTATTTGCTTTACCATAAGTATTGTGGAGGGGGAGGCATTTGCCTTAGGATATCCTAGTATAGTTTGTTGGCTAAACCCTAGCAATGACCACAAACAGACCCCATGGAGCAGAAAGTAAAGCCATTTATTTCACATGACGTACCCACCTAGTACACACTTTATGGGCATGGGATATAAATATATCAGAAGAAAAAATGACCTTGTGAATGCAGAATGCTACACTTGATAGCCTAGAATGCAAAAGCTGGAAGAAAAACAGACACTGCATGATTTGTCAATACAATGCAAGTGGATATAACCTTTTTTTGACAGTGAATGTAAGACTAAAACAATAGAATTCAATGCAGCATATTTCATAGAGTCGTCATATAGCCTCCCAATTATATTATTTTAAATAATTGATCACAGCTCAAGTTTTCTCAGAATAGGCCAAAATTAGGTCATGTACTTTCAGTTCAATACATTTAACCACAAATTAATGTTTTATTTGTACCAGAGGGAGAATAAACCTTAATAGACAAGTGCCACGTGGTTTCCCGTAGTCTACTGTGGCTGCAGAAAGAAGCGCTGCTTAGCCATAAATCTGATTTCAGACCAGTTTTTCCAACCCTCAGCCTACATCAAGCCGATGCATAAAATGACGCCATTAAACCGCGCACTGATCCACAGTCAGTCCTTCAGCACCTCTCTAAAATTCAATCGCATAGTGCGCTGTCCTAGGCACAGAGAGACATTCGAGAGGACGTGTGCAATATCCATTTTGTACATTTGCCGGTGTTGTCAATTCGGTTTGGGCTACTGGGTTATAAACACGTCATTTAATAACCGCTAGCCTTTCAAGGCTAAATCAGAAGGCATCCTGGACGAAACGGGTGCACCGAAGATCCCTACGCAGCATGGATTCTATGTAACTCCGGTAAAATGTAATGAGGAGATGGCTCCGGGAGAGAAAGATCATCAGGGTACCAGCCGTATAGTGTTGGTCAAGAAAATTATCATGAAAGATGGGCCCACGGTATGTGAATTAATTGTCTTTATTTCGGTATCCTACCAATTGTAACCAGGAATGTGTATGTAACAATGTAACTGATTTTCACATAAACGGCAAAGGATGCAACATCAGCTGTGAGTGCGCCTGCGGTAGCGGCAGGTTATGACATAAACGGACATTATGCGCTCGAGATACTGTACCTTGTGAAACATTTTACGGCTCTGTCAGCGTACAGTGCACCACAGTTTACCGTAATGCTATTGCCAAACAGCTTTGAAATTTGTATCCATTTGTTCATAGATAGTGATAGGAGATGGGTACATTGCAACCTCTATTGGAAGGACGCGTCCGGTAATATATCGGGGTTGCGTCTTTCAGTCGGCCTAGCTGCACATAGCGAATTGAATGAAGACTGTATAACATTGTCATGCGGCTGCCATTAGCCTACTGTATTACATAACACCCTCTCAACGCAATCTGTTTGCATGATAATTCCATAATCATATTCATTGACTGGTGCATTATCATGATAATGCCATAAAAATGCTTAAAGCCTATTTGTTTATTTTATGTATAGATAATAGAGTCCAGATCCCCTGCAATAAAAATAAGACACTTTTTTTATTGCAGTAACCTCTATCCTTTCATGAACTGTTGGTGTTGATGATGTTGGAGGTGCTCCAGGCAAGTTGTGTGTCCCACAGTGCCCTCGGATTTAAACCTCCTCATAGGCTAAACACTAGCCAATAGCCAGCTGTGAGGACCATAGAAGGTGTTACCATGGTGTTTCCTTGGAAAGGGGACCTGGACCAAAAACAAAATTACAGATGGCCTAATTTAAAAATAAACAAGATTCTATTCTATTATGTAATCTGAGCTATCACAGCAAAGTGGATTGGGACATTCATTTTAGATCAGTGGTTTAATTTGTAGCAAACAACACAAATTAACGTTTAGGCCTAAATCTATTTTTCACAGCATGGTAAAAAAACAGTGATTCAATCTCCATTAGGCCTGGCCACAATGTACAGTGGGGCAAAAAGTATTTAGTCAGACACCAATTGTGTAAGTTCTCCCACTTAAAAATATGAGAGAGGCCTGTAATTTTCATCATAGGTACACTTCAACTATGACAGACAAAATGAGAAAAAAAATCCTGAAAATCACATTGTAGGATTTTTAATGAATTTATTTGCAAATTATGGTGGAACATAAGTATTTGGTCAATAACAAAAGTTTCTCAATACTTTGTTATATACCCTTTGTTGGCAATGACAGAGGTCAAACATTTTTTGTAAGTCTTCACAAGATTTTCACACACTGTTGCTGGTATTTTGGCCCATTCCTCCATGCAGATCTCCTCTAGAGCAGTGATGTTTTGGGGCTGTTGCTGGGCAACACGGACTTTCAACTCCCTCCAAAGATTTTCTATGGGGTTGAGATCTGGAGACTGGCTAGGCCACTCCAGGACCTTGAAATACTTCTTACGAAGCCACTCCTTCGTTGCCCGGACGGTGTGTTTGGGGTCATTGTCATGCTGAAAGACCCAGCCACGTTTCATCTTCAATGTCCTTGCTGATGGAAGGAGGTTTTCACTCAAAATCTCACGATACATGGCCCCATTCATTCTTTCCTTTACACGGATCAATCGTCCTGGTCCCTTTGAAGAAAAACAGCCCCAAAGCATGATGTTTCCACCCCCATTCTTCACAGTAGGTATGGTGTTCTTTGGATGCAACTCAACATTCTTTGTCCTCCAAACACGACGAGTTGAGTTTTTACCAAAAAGTTATATTTTGGTTTCATCTGACCATATGACATTCTCCCAATCTTCTTCTGGATCATCCAAATTCTCTCTAGCAAACTTCAGACGGGCCTGGACATGTACTGGCTTAAGCAGGGGGACACGTCTGGCACTGCAGGATTTGAGTCCCTGGCGGCGTAGTGTGTTACTGATGGTAGGCTTTGTTACTTTGGTCCCAGCTCTCTGCAGGTCATTCACTAGGTCCCCCCGTGTGGTTCTGGGTTTTTTGCTCACCGTTCTTGTGATCATTTTGACCCCACGGGGTGAGATCTTGCGTGGATCAGATCAAGGGAGATTATCAGTGATCTTGTATGTCTTCCATTTCCTAATAATTGCTCCCACAGTTGATTTCTTTAAACCAAACTGCTTACCTATTGCAGATTCAGTCTTCCCAGCCTGGTGCAGGTCTACAATTTTGTTTCTGGTGTCCTTTGACAGCTCTTTGGTATTGGCCATAATGGAGTTTGGAGTGTGACTGTTTGAGGTTGTGGACAGGTGTATTTTATACTGATAACAAGTTCAAATAGGTGCCATTAATACAGGTAACGAGTGGAGGACAGAGGAGCCTCTTAAAGAAGAAGTTACAGGTCTGTGAGAGCCAGAATACTTATTTTGAAAATAAATTCATAAAAAATCCTACAATGTGATTTTCTGGAATTTTTTTCTCATTTTGTCTGTCATAGTTGAAGTGTACCTATGATGAAAATTACAGGCCTCTCTCATCTTTTTAAGTGGGAGAACTTGCACAATTGGTGATTGACTAAATACTTTTTTGCCCCACTGTATGTCTAATTTCTCAGTTTAAACTAGGCGACGATGACGTGATTTGCTCTTTGCGTGACAGCGAGCTGAGAACACAACCACGTCTCAATCTCCTCCAGTCCTCACTCACGCATACATATTACATACACACAGCAAACTTGGTGCACTCAAGTTGTGAGGACTAGGGAATTGGGGGGCCCATCTCGTCTCCACTGTTATGTAACGGCCATGTCCCAAGCTTCCCAAGCTGCAGGCTGCCTCACGCTGTGCTGTGAAGTAGCTAGGGGCCTGTGCTAATCTATCTATCTTTTCTATGCCACTGTCTTCCTCAAATACCACTGCTGTCTGTCCTTGCTCAGGGGTGTCCTGGGAGACAATGGCCACGTGGATGTCTTCAAATAGCAAAGTGACTGATTCATATTGACAGAGAAGCAGTGGGCTTTTTTTATTGATAATTTTTGTTTGGACTCCTCTTGACCATCCCATTCAGAAGAACGATCTACAGTATAGAGTGGAGATCAATAAATGGTTGCCTTAGTAAATTGTTTTCCTAATAGTACATATTGTATGTCTGCTTCCCAAAAGAATAGACTGCATTTGTCAAAATAAGTCTAGGCACTCAAATACAGCAAACCGATTTACAGGGTCCTGATAATGTTTTTTTTTATATGCTTTGTGATTATGGTGAAATGGTGGATGTTGATCATCTCAAAGTTACCTTTTTGAAAAGCTGTTTACATTTTTCTAACACTGTAAGAGCTGCTCATTTACATAGTGTATGTTTTAACATGGAATACAATATGTTCCAAAATGGCTGACTTTGTTTACTGTGTGTTGCAGCCGGGCCAGGGTATTGGCAGACCCAGTGTTTCCCATGCTGTGGTGGTCATCTTCCTGGAGTTCTTTGCCTGGGGTCTCCTTACCACTCCAATGCTGACAGTGAGTTCCATCTCTATCTGGCTTGCCTGCCTATCTTTCAAATGGGTATTTTGACCAACCAGATCAGCTTTGAAAAAGAGCTGATGTGAAAACATCTGATGCGATTGGTCAAAATACAAATTTGTGTAATAAAACATCAGAGTTAGACTGCCTCTGCCTAATTATGATCTTTTTCCATTTACACATCAGCCTAATTCAGATCTTTTTCCAGTAATTGGTATTTTGATGAATCAGATAAGCTCTTTTGACTGTAATTTGGCAAAATATCAGAATTGGGCTAGCTAGGTCTCTCCAGGTCTATTTACACCAGGGGTGTCAAACTCATTCCATGGAGGGCCTACTTTCTGCAGCTTTTTTGTTTGTCCTTTCACTTAAGACCTAGACAACCAGGTGAGGGGAGTTCATTACTAATTAGTGAATTTAATGAATGAATCAAGTACAAGGGAGGAGTGAAAACCCGCTGACACTCAGCCCTCCTTGGAATGAGTTTGACATGTGATCTGCACTGAAAAAAAATTAAGGTTCTTAAATGTTTCTTCCTCAGCTCTTAAGGTTCCTTTATGAACACTTGTGCGATAAATATTCTTTGAGTTAAGTGTGGGGTGCTTGATGTGGCATCTACGGTTCTTCAGAATTTGGAAAGGTTGTTGAAATATTTTGTATTGATTCAAGAATTCAATGAAGGCTGTAAAGATTTAAATTAACACTTAAAATATCCTCAGTACTGGTGTTAATAACCAGAGTTGAACCAAAACCATGCTCATCATTATCATATTTCCCAGCATGATCTATACGGTTGATTTAAAAATATATATTTGTTTCAATATCTATGTATTTGCATGTACATTGATTGATTAATTCATATCAAGCTACTCAAATATAAATAACATAAATTGTTCTAAACTATTCCAATCGGTTACTTGGACTTATTGCATATGTTACTAAAATGGTTGTTCCAGTTTAGATGTTTAAGGTAGGCTCATATTTTAGTCTTCCCAACACTGGAAATAGTTCTGGATGCAGGTTGCAGATGGATAAAAAGATCCCACATGTTGGTTAGCCCCACTGTGGCTGGATTCCAATGGGAATTACATATCACTTTGCAAGCCAGAATCACACATCTCTTTCCAAGCCAGCATAATGTAACTTGCAGGCCTAATGTGGCCTGTAAACCAAGAGTTTCAGCCCACTGTATTAGGGTAAAACTATGCCCTGAAAAATAAATCCTTATGAAATGTTTTTAATAACATTTTATGAAAACATATTCTCTTAGGATCTCAATTGGTAAAAAGGCGAAGGAATAAAATTGGATGAGTACAATAACCATGTCTCTGTCAATAGCAAACACATTCATGGGTACTAACTCAAAAATTGACCTGAAAGGCACTGTGGGAAATATGCAAATAGGCCTTGAAACCCTACAGCAGGTCTATTGAATTCTGGTCCTGGAAGGCCGAAACATGTCTGGTTTTGCATTTTTGTATGTTTATTCAAAGAACCATCCCATGTATGGTTCATTCAGACACCCTCAAATGGTTCTCCTATTGCATGTTTATTTTTAAGAGTGTAGGGCTCTTTCTAAAACAAAATGGCCTTGATTCCTCGCATCCATCTTTTCATATCTTGTGGACAGACGACATAAACATACAGTTGAATCGGAAGTTTACATACACCTTAGCCAAATACATTTAAACTTAGTTTTTCACAATTCCTGACATTTAATCCTTGTAATTATTCCCTGTTTTAGGTCATTTAGGATCACCACTTTATTTGAAGAATGTGGAATGTCAGAATAAGAGGAGAGAGCATGATTTATTTCAGCTTTTATTTCTTTCATCACATTCCCAGTGGGTCAGAAGTTTACATACAATCAATTAGTATTTGGTAGCATTGCCTTTAAATTGTTTAACTTGGTTCAAATGTTTCGGGTGGCCTTCTACAAGCTTCCCACAATGTGTTGGGTGAATTATGGCTCATTCCTCCTGACAGAGCTGGTGAAACTGAGTCAGGTTTGTAGGCCTCCTTGCTCGCTCCATAGGATTGAGGTCAGGGCTTTGCGATGGCCACTCCAATACCTTGACTTTGTTGTCCTTAAGCCATTTTGCCACAACTTTGGAAGTATGCTTGGGGTCATTGTCCATTTGGAAGACCCATTTGCGACCAACTGATGTCTTGAGATGTTGCTTCAATATATCCACATAATTTGTCTTCCTCATGATGCCATCTATTTTGTGAAGTACACGTGTCCCTCCTGCAGCAAAGCACCGCCACAACATGATGCTGCCACCCCCGTGCTTCACGGTTGGGATGGGGATCTTCAGCTTGCAAGCCACCCCCTTTTTCCTCCAAACATAGCAATGGTCATTATGGCCAAACAGTTCTATTTTTGTTTCATCAGACCAGAGGACATTTCTCCAAAATTAAATCAAATCAAATCAAAAATCAAATCAAAAAGTACTATCTTTGTCCCCATGTGCAGTTGCAAACTGTCTTTTTGATGGCGGCTTTGGAGCAGTGGCTTCTTCCTTGCTGAGCAGCCTTTCGGGTTATGTCGATATAGGACTCATTTTACTGTGAATATAGATACCTTTGTACCTGTTTCCTCCAGCATCTTCACAAGGTCCTTTGCTGTTGTTCTGGGATTGATTTACACATTTCGCACCAAAATATATTCATCTCTAGGAGACAGAATGTGTCTCCTTTCTGAGCGGTATGACGGCTGCATCGTCCCATGGTGTTTGTACTTGCGTACTATTGTTTGTACAGATGAACGTGATACCTTCAGGCGTTTGGACATTGCTCCCAAGGATGAACCAGACTTGTGGAGGTCTACAATTTTTTTCTGAGGTCTTGGCTGATTTCTTTTGACTTTCCCATGATGTCAAGCAAAGAGGCACTGAGTTTGAAGGTAGGCCTTGAAATACATCCACAGGTACACCTCCAATGAACTAAAATGATGTCCATTAGCCTATCAGAAGCTTCTAAAGCCATGACATCCTTTTCTATATTTTCCAAGCTGTTTAAATGCACAGTCAACCTAGTGTATGTAAACTTCTGACCCACTGGAATTGTGATACAGTGAATTATAAGTGAATTATAAATGAAATAATCTGTCTGTAAACAATTGTTGGAAGAATTACTTGTGTCATGCACAAAGTAGATGTCCTAACCCGACTTGCCAAAACTATAGTTTGTTAACAATACATTTGTGGAGTGGTTGAAAAATGAGTTTTAAAGACTACAACCTAAGTGTATGTAAACTTCTGACTTCAACTGTAAATGGTACCGGAGGTCTGTCATGATACAAGAGGATGCGTGAGATAATTAGCAGCATTTGTTCTGGTGCTTTGGACAAATCATGACTTCGCAGGTGTTAGTATCTTTTCAAATTTTGGAAGTGGAGGGGACATTTGGCCCATAGACTTTCCCTTAACTTGCAAAGAGACAGGGTGGAGCTTTTTACTCCTATTCCGTTCTCATTCTATCTCTTCTCTTAACACATATGGACCCAGAGTGTTCTGGGTTAACTGAGATAAATCTTCTCAAAACTCATTGGGACGGAGGGCCCTTGGCCTTTCCCTCCAATACGGTTGAGAAGGAGGGGAGAAAGGAGGTAATGAGGAATTACAGAAATACCAATTGTCTATCGCTCTCTATCTTGTTCTTTCTGACACTGTACAGTCATCTTTCTCTTGCTCTTATTTCCCTCTTCATCTTTCTATTCTCACCTTCTCTCTGTCTATCTTCCCTCTCTGTCAACCTTCCCTTTTGAATGGTCTAGTAAAACGCACCTGTGTTGTTTTTTAGGGTAGGTTTCTTGTCTTGTTAAAATGCTTGTGTGTGTGTGTGTGTGTCTGTGACTGTTATGGTTTCTTGGCAGCCTTTCCATCGAACAGCCCTGTTTAAGATGTTTGTGGTTTTTCTTTGCAGGTTTTACATGAAACTTTTCCACAGCACACGTTTCTGATGAATGGTCTCATTCAAGGGGTGAAGGTAAGACATCAGGCTTAGAAATAACTATTTAGACTACGAACAGTATATCTCCCCAAAAAATCAACCAACTATGCCATTTATTGATCACCTCTATGCTACAGAGGAACCCCCCCCCCCCATAGAGTTGAACAAAAGCAGCACATTCTTTATTCTGTGTACTCTAGCTGATCTTTTTTCAATATCTTATTATTTCATATCAAGTGCATGTTTATTGTAGGTTTATTATAGGTCATAAAACGAGCCATTTTTGTGCTGCAACATGATTGTAATCAAGCTCGCGCTCATTTCCTTTAAAGATGAATGAGCCTTCTCATTATGGGTTCCCGGTAACCATGGCAATTTTAACAGAGGCTCCTACCCTCTTCACCCTCCTCCTCAACAGGGTCTTCTGTCCTTCATGAGCGCCCCTCTGATTGGTGCCTTGTCAGACGTGTGGGGCAGACGGTCCTTCCTATTGGTCACTGTGTTCTTCACCTGCGCCCCCATCCCGCTTATGAGACTCAGTCCCTGGTAAGACTGCCCGTTTTTGCTGGCCAAGAAAAAAAAATCACTGTTTAAATTAAACAATAAGCACATTTAAACATGAAATATACAGTTAGACAAAGAGTCAAAGTAAAACCACATAGGGTTCTTTGGGTTGTCCTCATAGGGAAACCTTTTTTGGTGCTACCTAGTACCCTCTATGTACCCTCTTTGAAGTGTTCTTCCTAGAACCCTCTATTACAGCTTCCATCCCCAAGCCATAAGGCTGCTGAACAATTAATCAAATGGCCACCCGGACTATTTACATTGCTGTTTATTATCTATGAATAGTCCCTTTACCCCTACCTACATGTACAAATTACCTCAACTAACCTGTACCCCCGCACATTGACTCGGTACCGGTACCTCCTCTATGTAGCCAAGTTATTATTTTGTGTTACATTTTATTACATTTTTTACTTTAGTTTATTTAGTTAATACTTTCTTGACTCTATTTCTTGAACTGCATTGTTTGGTTAAGGGCATGTAAGTAAGCATTTCATGGTAAGGTCTACACCTGTATTCGGTGCATTTGACCAATAAAATTGGATTTGGTTTGATATTAACAGTTCTACTTAGAACCCTGTAATCTTTGAAGGGTTCTTCATAGAACCCTTAATGAGTGTTTGCACCAGCCGTATTAGCCTTTAAAGTTAAAAGCCTTTATGACAGTAAATTACATATATCTAAAGCCTTATCTTTGAGGGCCTAGTTATACCCTAACTCTGGTGGTAGGAAGCTCCTTGTTTACAGGCCACATCAGGCCTGCAAGGCACGTTATGCTCACTTTGGAATGTGAAGTGTAATTCCTGTTGGAATCCAGCCAGAGTGAGGGTATCTCACAATTGAAACTTTTGATCACCCTCAATCTTTAGTGATGGGGAAACTAAGCTTCTTGAAGCATTGAGGCTATCCAGCCCATTGTGTCAAAAATAGGTTTATACTCAAGGCTTTGATCAACAAAATGTACACTAGTGGCACCTGCTGGTCAAAAGAATTTAGAGCAGCCAAATAATGATATATGACATCCCAAACAGAGCAGCCCGTACGCAGGGTAGTCTTTATGTTTTCTACCGAAACCAATATCAAACCATTCAGGTGGTTGTTTGACTAAACAAAGCTTCGGTTGTCATTGATCACGTGAGTCTGAAAAATTGATACCGGCACACTGCTTTGAAGTAAACTGGTTAACAATTTCGACATATGTCTCAGAGCTCCGTTATATCAAACGTAACATCACTAGCAATCTGCATTCAAAAGTACTGCTATGGTAGGGAAGAGTCTACCTGAATCTTCTTAACTGGAATAATCATCTCAGTAACGGGTACAATAAATCCAACTACTAACAGATTGGAATAGTTTATAAAAATGCATGCTATTTATCAACCATTCACTGTACATGCAAAAATACAGATATTGAAACAATTCTGAAATTCTACCTTCAATAGAGCATGCTGGGAAATATGATAATAATTGGCATGGTTTAGAGTCTTTTACTCTTGTAAAAATAACACAATCTCACTCAACTCTGCTTATTAAAACATTCTCACACCTATCTTTTTAAATTAATCAGATTACTCAAACTCCTGATGTTACGGTTGAAACACTGAGGGAAATACGAATGCTTAGGCAGTATTTAAAGTGGAACTGACAGTGTTTTAACTACTTTGTGTATACAGTATGAAACAGACAATCCTAATACCAGCCAAAAATATCCAATTCCCAGTACAGCAAGGCATTGTTGACAGAATAGACAGATGCAGTTCAATGCATGCTTAATATAATACACCAATACATTTTTTGGTAGTCCCAAAAATATTGCTATCAGGTTGTAAATATCAGCTGGCGTGGTACATTGTTTGCCTCCACCACCCATTCGGGATGCACCGTTTCAGTGAGTCAATATTTTAAACAAAACTCTAACTAGACACAATACAATCAAACTAGCAAGGGCAATGATCACAAGTCAGTCATAACATGGCTAATAGGCTAGCGCACATGTGTCAAACACAAGGCCTGCGGGCCAAGTAGGACACACAAGCAAGCGAGTATAAATGAGTCAACAGTTCTACTTTATGAAATTGCAGCTCGTATCATTAATTCAAACTTCAACTGTGCTGCTTTCATGTGTCAAATTTACAGCCAGTCCTAGCTAGGCTACTAAAATGTTGCAGTCTGGCTTCAGTTTTTAAAGCTTAAAAATGTATATACACTGCTCAAAAAAATAAAGAGAACACTTAAACAACACCATGTAACTCCAAGTCAATCACACTTCTGTGAAATCAAACTGTCCACTTAGGAAGCAACACTGATGGAATAGACAACAGGTGGAAATTATAGGCAATTAGCAAGACACCCCCAATAAAGGAGTGGTTCTGCAGGTGGTGACCACAGACCACTTCTCAGTTCCTATGCTTCCTGGCTGATGTTTTGGTCACTTTTGAATGCTGGCGGTGCTTTCACTCTAGTGGTAGCATGAGACGGAGTCTACAACCCACACAAGTGGCTCAGGTAGTGCAGCTCATCCAGGATGGCACATCAATGCGACCTGTGGCAAGAAGGTTTGCTGTGTCTGTCAGCGTAGTGCCCAGAGCATGGAGGCGCTACCAGGAGACAGGCCAGTACATCAGGAGACGTGGAGGAGGCCGTAGGAGGGCAACAACCCAGCAGCAGGACCGCAACCTCCGCCTTTGTGCAAGGAGGAGCAAGAGGAGCACTGTCAGAGCCCTGCAAAATGACCTCTAGCAGGCCACAAATGTGCATGTGTCTGCTCAAACGGTCAGAAACAGACTCCATGAGGGTGGTATGAGGGCCCGACGTCCACAGGTGGGGGTTGTGCTTACAGCCCAACACCGTGCAGGACGTTTGGCATTTGCCAGAGAACACCAAGATTGGCAAATTCGCCACTGGCGCCCTGTGCTCTTCACAGATGAAAGCACGTTCACACTGAGCACATGTGACAGACGTGACAGAGTCTGGAGACGCCGTGGAGAACGTTCTGCTGCCTGCAACATCCTCCAGCATGACCGGTTTGGTGGTGGGTCAGTCATGGTGTGGGGTGGCATTTTTTGGGGGGCCGCACAGCCCTCCATGTGCTCGCCAGAGGTAGCCTAACTGCCATTAGGTACCGAGATGAGATCCTCAGACCCCTTGTGAGACCATATGCTGGTGCGGTTGGCCCTGGGTTTCTCCTAATGCAAGAGAATTCTAGGCCTCATGTGGCTGGAGTTTGTCAGCAGTTCCTGCAAGAGGAAGGCATTGATGCTATGGACTGGCCCCCTCCGTTCCCCAGACCTGAATCCAATTGAGCACATCTGGGACATCATGGTTTTTAGTTTAAATGTTAAAATAACCAAAATGTTGCTATAGGATGTTGTAAGTTATTAAATACTTTTTGATTAGGGGCGCAGCATATCATGCACATCTGCAAGCATAGCAGCAAAGGCTGGACAAGTATTGTTTATCGCTTTTGTTGTAATATCTTAAAATGCTATGTACAGCATCCTAATGTCCGTGCATTTGGAAAGTATTTTTACCCTTTTTCCACATTATGATACGTTACAGCCTTATTCTACAATGGATTAAAAAACATTTTTTTCTCATCAATCTACACACAATACACCATAATGACAAAGCGAAAACAGGTTTTTAGACATTTTTGCAAATGTATTAAAAACAGAAATACCTTTATTTACGTAATTATTCAGACACTTTGCTATGAGACTCACAATGAGCTCAGCTCAGTGGCGATTTTAGCATGTAAATCTTGTTGGGGGCAAACAAAAAAAACTGGGACGCATGCCAGCAGAGCCACTACACGACACAACACTAAACAAGACATGACTTGCACTATAACGGTGACAAACGGTGCCCACAAACTGTTAGGGCCTACATAAAGCTGTCCCAACAGCAGAGTCCCAACAGCAGAGTCCCCACACCTTACCACTGCTACACCTGGCTTTCAGCAGAGCCTAGTCTGGTAGCAAAACAGTTCATTCAGCCTCATTTACTGCCTTTTAAAAAAACATAGCTGATATGGCTGACTTACTTAAACAAATGTGGTGTCTACTGACAATTGAGATGTACAAATTATGGCATAAGTGAACAACAAGCAGATAAGAGGCACTCCGTAATTTCGATTAAGACATTAAAGAGCAAGTGACGCCGGACATAGTCAATATAACTATTTGATCAGCACTTTTGAAATGTGCAGCGACTGAATTCAGAACTTGGGCCATTCTTACAGTGTACTCCCTGTACAAGTCAAAACCGTAGGATAAATAAAGGGGGCACATAAACTGACAATGAAAGCTCTTACAATATTCAAGGATTACATTTCTCTGAAACAGGTTGTAGGCTTTAGGTGCACCACCAAGTTAGAACAGTAGGCGAAATCAAGAGGTGAAAATAGACCAAATTATTAGGGTGAGGCACATTGAACGCCATTTAGGTCTTTGCGTGTCAAAAAGGATACACGCCATATAACACTATTTGACACGTCAAATAACACAATTCTATTATATAATCTTGTGTGTGCTGAATTTGCACGTGCAAGCTATGCACCACCACTAATATCAGTAGCGTCAAAGATGTACAGAAAGTATCCAAACAAGCACTCACCGGACCACCAGTGATGTGTTTACAATACCGCTTTGGTGAAAATAGACCAAATTATTAGGGTGAGACACATATGGTCTACTAACAGCTTACTACACAACATACACTTAGTATTACTTTCTTAGCGACAGTATACATTTATCCCTTGCATATTACAGTGGCGCAGAGGTCCTTTGTGGGAAAATTGTGTCATCAAACTTTGTCATCGTAGTCTGGCATTCTCTGGATTTATGGTGGGAACTCACAGCCACACCATTGAATAGCAGGCTAACCTTAATGTTGTTGTTTTTTGCAACACTTGCAGTTAGCCACTGATTCCTTCCAAACCACTCATTGTTGAAGTTGCGATTTCCAACTTGTTGTGTAATTTTTATGTCCAATGGCTAATGAGCACCGATACGTTTTATCTATAATTTCTCTTCATTATTTCTCTTTATATGACAATGATTAAAAAGGATTTGCCAGTAGATTGTCTACTTGATTTATGTTGATGATCCAATCAAAGCTACTGTAGATATAACGGGATTTGACGTCATTTTATATGTGGCAAATGACCTTGAGCATTTTTGGAAGGGCACTTCTGATCTAAGTCTATGGCAGGACCCAAAGGGCTCACATTCTTGATGTCTACCCTTACTAAAGGCAGGTGACGTGTGTCCCCATGAGTGACAGAACACTGAGCCAATCACGGTGAAATGCTGAGCCATTCACGGTACAATGCTCCTATTTTCTGCTGGTGTGCCTTACCACCACAGAAAGCACTGAGCGAGGCTGAAACACCTGCATTTTGGAGCTGCCTTACTCAAGACAACCAGAAACAGAAACACAAATTAAATTCCACTTATTTAAGTTTATCTAAGTCTTAAGGAACTATATTGAGCCATTACATCACTTCCTGTTTCACTAGGGTATAAAAATGAGGTAACACACGCAATATCCCACTGTCATCCAACACCATGAAAGACAAGAAAAGAACTGGCTGTTCAAAAGAGACAGATGGTCGTAGACCTTCATAAATCTGGTATTCAAATCAAATGTATTTATATAGCCCTTCGTACATCAGCTGATATCTCAAAGTGCTGTACAGAAACCCAGCCTAAAACCCCAAACAGCAAGCAATGCAGGTGTTGAAGCTATGGCTACAAGAAGATCCACAAACGATTGAATATACCACTGAGCACTGTCAATTATTAAAAAATGCTAAAGATATGGAACAGTTAAAAACCTCACGGGTAGAGGACGCATATGCATTTTGCCCCCCAGGATAGGGAGGAGGATGGTGAGAGAAGCAGCAAAATCCCCAAGAATCACTGTGAAAGAATTGCAGGCCTTGGGGTCACTAGGTTTCAAAAATAACCATCAGATGCCACCTCCACAACCACAGGCACTTTTGCCAGAAGAAAGTCCTTTCTAACCCCAAGCCCTTGGAGTTTGCCAAAAGTCATTTAAATTATGACTGGAAGAAGGTGTTCTGGTAAGATGAGACCTAAATGGAACGTTTTGGTAAGATACAGCTTCGGCATGTTTGGCATCGAAACAGAGATACAAGGAGAGGTACCTCATACCCACGGTGAAACATGGACGGGGGTCAGTGATGTTTTGGGGATGTTTTAATTCCAGAGATCCAGGGGCACTGGTTAAGATTGACGGCATAAATAATTCCACCAAGTATCAGGCAATTTTGGCTGACAATCTGGTTGCTTCTGCCAGAAGGCTGGGACTTGGCCGCAGGTGGACTTTTCAACAAGACAATGACCCGAAAAACATACTTCAAGATCCACACAGAAATGGTTCTGTGACAACAAAATCAATGTTCTGCCATGGCCATCTGAGTAGCCGGACCTCAATCCAATCGAAAACCTGTGGGCTGAGTGGAAGAGGGCAGTTGATAAGCGCAAACCCAAGAATGTGAAGGATCTTGAAAGGATCTGCATAGACGAATGGTCCAAAATCCCTCCAAATGTGTTCCTTAACCTTGTCAAACATCACAGGAAAGACTCCATACTGTTACCCTTGCCAGAGGTGGTGGCACTAAGTATTAAATGAGGAGTGCCAATAATTATGAAAAAATGTCATTTATTTTGTATTAAATAATTGTATGATTTTGGTTGGTTCCATTGAAACATTAATAAAGTTCAATATTTCTCTCATGTTGGTTTATCTCAATAATTATATTGTTTACATTTTGTAAAGTATTGTTTGTGCATTGCCAGTAATTTTAGTTCTTGCATAGTTTGGAGCTGTGCTTTGGGTCATTGTCCTGTTGTGGGAGGACATTGGCTCCAATTAAGCTACGTCCACAGGGTATGGCATGGCGTTGCAAAATGGAGTGATCTTCCTTCTTCAAGATCTCTTTTACCATGTACAAATCTCCCACTTTACCACCACCAAAGCACCCCCAGACCATCACATTGCCTCCACCATGCTTGTCAGATGGGGTCAAGAACTCCTCCAGCATCTTCATTTTTTCTGCGTCTCACGAATGTTCTTCTTTGTGATCTGAACACCTCAAACTTAGATTAGTCTGTCCATAACACTTTTTCCCAATCTTTATTTTTTGGGGGGCTAGTCTGAAACATGGCTTTTCTTTGCATCTCTGCCTTGAAGGCCAGCATCCCGGAGTCGCCTCTTCTGTTGACGTTGAGACTGGTGTTTTGCGGGTACTATTTAATGAAGCTGCCAGTTGAGGACGGATGTTTTTCAGCAGCAGGGACTGGGAGACTCGTCAGGCTCAAGGGAAAGATGAATGGAGCAAAGTACAGAGAGATCCTTGATGAAGACCTGCCCCAGAGCGCTCAGGACCTCAGACTGGGGCCAAGATTCACCTTTCAACAGGACAACGACTCTAAGCACACAGCCAAGACAACGCCGGAGTGGCTTCGGGACAAGTCTCTGAATGTCCTTGAGTGGCCCAGCCAGACCCTGGACTTGAACCCGATCAAACATCTCTGGAGAGACCTGAAAATAGCTGTGCAGCAACACTCCCAATCCAGCCTGACATAGCTTGAGAGGATCTGGAGAGAAGAATGGGAGTAACTCCCAAGCTTGTAATGTCACACCCAAGAAGACTTGAGGATGTAGTCGCTGCTATAGGTGCTATATGTGCTTCAACAAAGTATTGAGTATTGCTCTGAACACTTATGTAAATGTGTATTTCCGTTTTTTATTTTTTTAAAATATATATTTGCAAAAATGTTGTGTGTAGATTGAAAACCCCCGAAATGTAATACATTTTAGAATAAGGCTGTAACGCAACAACATGTGGAAAAAGTCAAGGGGTCTGAATACTTTCAGAATGCTCTGAATGTAGAACCCTTCATGCCTTCCAAAGAATCATTCTTGCCTTCCAAAGAATCATTCTTGCCTTCCAAATAATCTTTCTTGCCTTCCAAAGAATCATTCTTACCTTCCAAAGAATCTTTCTTGCCTTCCAAAGAATCTTTCTTGCCTTCCAAAGAATCATCAAAGAACCCTTCTTCCAAAAAACAGTTCTTAGGAAATTAAAGGTTCTAGGTAGAATGCTTTGCCTTACAAAGAACCATTGTCTTACAAAAAGGGATATTCAGATGGTAGAACCCTATCCCTCGCAAATTTTGTCGAAGAGTGTAGTCTTTGTCCAAATGTAACAGTGCTGTTTTAGATTAAAATACTATATTATCCCTCATGCACACACCACCATATAGTTTTTTTAAACCAATTTTAGTCAGCATTTGTAATTGGTAAACACTTTAAGACTGTCAAGGAATCGGTCACGGAATCTCTATCTTTAGAGTCTGAATGAGTATTTGTTGATGTTATTTGTCAAGTACATGGTGTGAAATGCACTTGCTTGAATGTGACTGACTGGCAGTTTGAAAAGAGTCTAACTGACAATGCTCCCTCCCTCAGGTGGTACTTTGCAGCGATTTCCATGTCAGGGGCTTTCTCTGTCACCTTCTCTGTCATCTTCGCTTATGTCGCTGATGTCACGGAGGAGCATGAGAGAAGCACCGCATACGGATTGGTAAAACGTTGTTTATTATGATGCCCAGTATCTGTCTCATTTGATTCCCATGTCGATTGGGGAAGAGGGTAGTGGATAATTTAACTTTTCTATCTATGTGAGTAAAGATCAAGTTCTCTAATTCTATAAGGGTCATGCAAAGTGCCCTTTTGTGTTGAGAATAGATGTTGGTAGTGTCACGTTTCTGCCAGCCTTCACACGGTGGTTTTCATATCTCATACTGTTGTGTCATGATGGATCCCTTGAGGTCACAGCATGCAGTAAATCAAATCAAAGTTTATTGGTTGTGCACACAGATTAGTAGATGGTAGCAGGTGCAGCCAAATGCTCGTAGTATACCATATCCCATTGAATTCTCCCTCCCTTTTCTCTTTGTATTTTGAGCTCTGGCATTGAATGAACATAAATTCCGTTTCCTTTGTAGCTCAACCACTTGTAAAAAAAAATGACTGCATCCCTGACAATTGGGTCGTTGACAGCTATTGGCTCCCATACAATTCTAAAATTACACAACACAAAACATACGGCAGGACTTGATGGAAAACAGTGACAATTGTCACTGAGTGGACTATCATGATGAAATATAAACTGACCTCGAAACAACTGTGTGTTTGAAACTAAATTCTCCTCCTGTGTCCCTAGGTATCGGCTACGTTTGCTGCCAGCCTGGTGACGAGTCCAGCCATCGGGGCGTACCTGTCCGCGTGTTACGGTGACAACCTGGTGGTGTTGGTGGCTACACTGGTTGCTCTGGCAGACATCTGTTTCATCCTGCTGGCCGTGCCAGAGTCCCTCCCGGAGAAGATGAGGCTCAACACCTGGGGTGCACCCATCACCTGGGAGCAGGCCGACCCCTTCCAGGTGAGTGCTATGCCATGGCATGCCATGCTACGCTGAGAAGGCTACATCAGCTAATGGTTTCATTAGGGTGTGTCCTTTTTTTAAAAGACTTTGGTGTCTTTCTGTTGTTTAAAAGACTTTGGTGTCTCTCTGTTGTTTAAAAGACTTTGGTGTCTCTATGTTGTTTAAAAGACTTTGGTGTCTCTCTGTTGTTTAAAAGACTTTGGTGTCTCTCTGTTGTTTAAAAGACTTTGGTGTCTCTATGTTGTTTAAAAGACTTTGGTGTCTCTCTGTTGTTTAAAAGACTTTGGTGTCTCTCTGTTGTTTAAAAGACTTTGGTGTCTCTCTGTTGTTTAAAAGACTTTGGTGTCTCTCTGTTGTTTAAAAGACTTTGGTGTCTCTGTTGTTTAAAAGACTTTGGTGTCTCTCTGTTGTTTAAAAGACTTTGGTGTCTCTCTGTTGTTTAAAAGACTTTGGTGTCTCTCTGTTGTTTAAAAGACTTTGGTGTCTCTCTGTTGTTTAAAAGACTTTGGTGTCTTCTGTTGTTTAAAATACTTTGGTGTCTCTCTGTTGTTTAAAATACTTTGGTGTCTCTCTGTTGTTTAAAAGACTTTGGTGTCTCTATGTTGTTTAAAAGACTTTGGTGTCTCTCTGTTGTTTAAAAGACTTTGGTGTCTCTCTGTTGTTTAAAATACTTTGGTGTCTCTCTGTTGTTTAAAAGACTTTGGTGTCTCTCTGTTGTTTAAAAGACTTTGGTGTCTCTGTTGTTTAAAAGACTTTGGTGTCTCTCTGTTGTTTAAAAGACTTTGGTGTCTCTCTGTTGTTTAAAAGACTTTGGTGTCTCTCTGTTGTTTAAAAGTCTTTGGTCTATCTATTGTTTGCAGTCGATGAGGAAAGTGGGGAAGGATCCCACGGTTCTTCTCATCTGTATAACCGTGTTCCTGTCCTACCTACCCGAAGCTGGCCAATACTCCAGCTTTTTTCTCTACCTTAGACAGGTAAATATCCAGCTTGTCCTGTATCTTAGGCTGGACAACTCCTTTACATTTACCTGCACCATCTGGCAGTAAACATGAGATTCAATTCAGTACAACTTTATTTATCCCCTTAGGGGAAATTAAGAAAGACATGCCATATTGCAAATGATAACATCATCTACATAAACTACAAGTGCAACAACAAGAGATGAAGAACAGCAAAGTTATTTCAGCACACAGTGTTCAAAGTACCTCTGCTTCAGTTCGTTTTAGTACGGTGACTATAATTATGGAGAGAGTGTTCTTTTTAGATCCACTTGTACAGCTCTATCTCCATTGAGCACATTCAAGTGCTAGTCATTTAGCATAGTTCTGTTACTTTGCATTGGACCCTTGGTGCAAAGAGAGAAAGAGAGGCTAATGCTGTCTTTCGTTCATTCATTCTTTCTTTCGCTCGTTCTTTCTTTTTTTTCTCTCTTTTTCTCTCACTCTCTTTCTCTCTTTCTCTCGCTTTCTTTCTTTTTTTCTCTCTACCCCGACTCAGGTCATTAACTTCTCATCGGCAACGATCGCGGTGTTCATTGGGGTAGTTGGAATCCTCTCCATCATAGCCCAGGTACGTATCTGACTCAATGGTGACCTTCTGCTAGCTCATTTAACTGTGTCTGTGGGGAACTGCAATGTGTTAACGAACAATCCGTTCTTAGGTTAACAGCATGTGTCTCAGTTCAAATGTGTGACTGTCCTTTGGAATGTATTTAATCTAGCGCCACGTTTAGATGTAAATCATGTCGACATAGCCTGAGGCTGCCCGGTCTATCCTACTTAAAAGAAAAGCATTCCAATGTAATGTAGCAACTCGTGTCATTCCTATGCATACAATATTTCTGAAGAAATGAATTGGCAATCTGTAAAGCACGAATGACAACTTCGGATACAAAATGGGCAATATAAATACATTTGTTTGATTCATTGATTATTTGTCGTTGCAGACACTTATCCTGACAGTCTTGATGAGAACGATCGGGAACAAGAACACAGTTCTACTGGGGCTGGGCTTCCAGATTCTACAGCTGGCCTGGTACGGTTTTGGGTCAGAGCCATGGTGGGTCACCTTTAACTCTCTCTTCACTGTGGTTAGTGGAGTATGATCTACAGAGCTGTCCTAAAATGTGTTACATGTCCAAATCTGTATGTTTATGTAGCTACTGGTATATCTTTCTCCCTCGTCTTTAGAATCTATCTAAAATTAAAAGAAAAGAGATCTAGGATCGGGAATCGATTTTGTCAAAGATCATTGAGCATGCTCAGTAGGGCTGGTCCGGAGGGTGCGACTCCTTAGAGTGGGTTAATTTAGCTAATTGATGTCTCGTACGGTATGTGTCTGTAGCTAACCACTGTCTCCTCTGTGTCTCTTTCTCTCTCGCTGTGGTTTTTAGGATGATGTGGGCTGCGGGTGCAGTAGCAGCCATGTCTAGTATCACCTTTCCTGCAGTGAGCGCCCTGGTGTCTCACAGCGCAGACCCAGATAAGCAGGGTAAAACATTCCCCTTATTGCCCTTTACTGTATGTAATCTATCCATTCATCCAGTTCTCTACGGTCCTACCTTTACTGTATGTAATCTATCATCCAGTTCTCTACGGTACTACCTTTACTGTATGTAATCTATCATCCAGTTCTCTACGGTACTACCTTTACTGTATGTAATCTATCATCCAGTTCTCTACGTAATCTATCATCATCAGTTCTCTACGGTACTACCTTTCACTGTTCTCTGTAATCTATCATCCAGTTCTCTTTACGGTACTACCTTTACTCATCCAGTTCTCTACGGTACTACCTTTATGTATGTAATCTATCATCCAGTTCTCTACGGTACTACCTTTACTGTATGTAATCTATCATCCAGTTCTCTACGGTACTACCTTTACTGTATGTAATCTATCATCCAGTTCTCTACGGTACTACCTTTACTGTATGTAATCTATCATCCAGTTCTCTACGGTACTACCTTTACTGTATGTAATCTATCATCCAGTTCTCTACGGTACTACCTTTACTGTATGTAATCTATCATCCAGTTCTCTATCCTACCTTTACTGTATGTAATCTATCATCCAGTTCTCTACGGTACTACCTTTACTGTATGTAATCTATCATCCAGTTCTCTACGGTACTACCTTTACTGTATGTAATCTATCATCCAGTTCTCTACGGTACTACCTTTACTGTATGTAATCTATCATCCAGTTCTCTACGGTACTACCTTTACTGTATGTAATCTATCATCCAGTTCTCTACGGTACTACCTTTACTGTATGTAATCTATCATCCAGTTCTCTACGGTACTACCTTTACTGTATGTAATCTATCATCTTTTTACTGTATGTAATCTATCCTTCTCTATGGTACTGTAAATCTATCATCCAGTTCTCTACGGTACTACCTTTACTGTATGTAATCTATCATCCAGTTCTCTGTATGTAATCTATCATCCAGTTCTCTACCTTTTTACTGTATGTAATCTATCATCCAGTTCTCTACGGTACTACCTTTACTGTATGTAATCTATCATCCAGTTCTCTACGGAACTACCTTTACTGGTAATCTACATCTTTACTGTATGTAATCTATCATCCAGTTCTCTACGGTACTACCTTTACTGTATGTAATCTATCATCCAGTTCTCTACGGTACTACCTTTACTGTATGTAATCTATCATCCAGTTCTCTACGGTACTAATCTATCATTTCTCTACGGTACTACCTTTACTGTATGTAATCTATCATCCAGTTCTCTACGGTACTACCTTTACTGTATGTAATCTATCATCCAGTTCTCTACGGTACTACCTTTACTGTATGTAATCTATCATCCAGTTCTCTACGGTACTACCTTTACTGTATGTAATCTATCATCCAGTTCTCTACGGTACTACCTTTACTGTATGTAATCTATCATCCAGTTCTCTACGGTACTACCTTTACTGTATGTAATCTATCATCCAGTTCTCTACGGTACTACCTTTACTGTATGTAATCTATCATCCAGTTCTCTACGGTACTACCTTTACTGTATGTAATCTATCATCCAGTTCTCTACGGTACTACCTTTACTGTATGTAATCTATCATCCAGTTCTCTACGGTACTACCTTTACTGTATGTAATCTATCATCCAGTTCTCTAGTTCTTTACTGTATGTAATCTATCATCCAGTTCTCTACGGTACTACCTTTACTGTATGTAATCTATCATCCAGTTCTCTACGGTACTACCTTTACTGTATGTAATCTATCATCCAGTTCTCTACGGTACTACCTTTACTGTATGTAATCTCATCAGTTCTCAGTTCTCTGTATGTAATCTATCATCCAGTTCTCTACTACCTTTACTGTATGTAATCTATCATCCAGTTCTCTACCTTTACTGTATGTAATCTATCATCCAGTTTACTGTATGTAATCTATCATCCAGTTCCAGTTCTACCTTTACTGTATGTAATCTATCATCCAGTTCTCTACGGTACTACCTTTACTGTATGTAATCTATCATCCAGTTCTCTATACTACCTTTACTGTATGTAATCTATCATCCAGTTCTCTACGGTACTACCTTTACTGTATGTAATCTATCATCCAGTTCTCTACGGTACTACCTTTACTGTATGTAATCTATCATCCAGTTCTCGGTACTACCTTTACTGTATGTAATCTATCATCCAGTTCTCTACGGTACTACCTTTACTGTATGTAATCTATCATCCAGTTCTCTACGGTACTACCTTTACTGTATGTAATCTATCATCCAGTTCTCTACGGTACTACCTTTACTGTATGTAATCTATCATCCAGTTCTCTACGGTACTACCTTTACTGTATGTAATCTATCATCCAGTTCTCTACGGTACTACCTTTACTGTATGTAATCTATCATCCAGTTCTCTAGGTACTACCTTTACTGTATGTAATCTATCATCCAGTTCTCTACGGTACTACCTTTACTGTATGTAATCTATCATCCAGTTCTCTATGGTACTACCTTTACTGTATGTAATCTATCATCCAGTTCTCTACGGTACTACCTTTACTGTATGTAATCTATCATCCAGTTCTCTACGGTACTACCTTTACTGTATGTAATCTATCTCATCAGTTCTCTACGGTACTACCTTTACTGTATGTAATCTATCATCCAGTTCTCTACGGTACTACCTTTACTGTATGTAATCTATTCCAGTTCTCTGTACTACCTTTACTGTATGTAATCTATCATCCAGTTCTCTACGGTACTACCTTTACTGTATGTAATCTATCATCCAGTTCTCTACGGTACTACCTTTACTGTATGTAATCTATCATCTTTCTGTACTACCTGTATGTAATCTATCATCCAGTTCTCAGTTCTCTATCCAGTACTACCTTTACTGTATGTAATCTATCATCCAGTTCTCTACGGTACTACCTTTACTGTATGTAATCTATCATCCAGTTCTCTACGGTACTACCTTTACTGTATGTAATCTATCATCCAGTTCTCTACGGTACTACCTTTACTGTATGTAATCTATCATCCAGTTCTCTACGGTACTACCTTTACTGTATGTAATCTATCATCCAGTTCTCTACGGTACTACCTTTACTGTATGTAATCTATCATCCAGTTCTCTACGGTACTACCTTTACTGTATGTAATCTATCTATCCAGTTCTCTACGGTACTACCTTTACTGTATGTAATCTATCATCCAGTTCTCTACGGTACTACCTTTACTGTATGTAATCTATCATCCAGTTCTCTACGGTACTACCTTTACTGTATGTAATCTATCATCAGTTCTCTAGTTCTACCTTTACTGGTACTACCTTTACAATCTATCATCCAGTTCTCTACGGTACTACCTTTACTGTATGTAATCTATCATCCAGTTCTCTACGGTACTACCTTTACTGTATGTAATCTATCATCCAGTTCTCTACGGTACTACCTTTACTGTATGTAATCTATCATCCAGTTCTCTACGGTACTACCTTTACTGTATGTAATCTATCATCCAGTTCTCTACGGTACTACCTTTACTGTATGTAATCTATCATCCAGTTCTCTACGGTACTACCTTTACTGTATGTAATCTATCATCCAGTTCTCTACGGTACTACCTTTACTGTATGTAATCTATCCATTCATCCAGTTCTCTACGGTACTACCTTTACTGTATGTAATCTATCATCCAGTTCTCTACGTAATCTATCATCCAGTTCTCTACGGTACTACCTTTACTGTATGTAATCTATCATCCAGTTCTCTACGGTACTACCTTTACTGTATGTAATCTATCATCCAGTTCTCTACGGTACTACCTTTACTGTATGTAATCTATCATCCAGTTCTCTACGGTACTACCTTTACTGTATGTAATCTATCATCCAGTTCTCTACGGTACTACCTTTACTGTATGTAATCTATCATCCAGTTCTCTACGGTACTACCTTTACTGTATGTAATCTATCATCCAGTTCTCTACGGTACTACCTTTACTGTATGTAATCTATCATCCAGTTCTCTACGGTACTACCTTTACTGTATGTAATCTATCATCCAGTTCTCTACGGTACTACCTTTACTGTATGTAATCTATCATCCAGTTCTCTACGGTACTACCTTTACTGTATGTAATCTATCATCCAGTTCTCTACGTAACCTTTACTGTATGTCATCTATCATCCAGTTCTCTACGGTACTACCTTTACTGTATGTAATCTATCATCCAGTTCTCTACGGTACTACCTTTACTGTATGTAATCTATCATCCAGTTCTCTATGGTAACTCTATCATCCAGTTCTCTAGTTACTACCTTTACTGTATGTAATCTATCATCCAGTTCTCTACGGTACTACCTTTACTGTATGTAATCTATCATCCAGTTCTCTACCTTTACTGGTAATCTACCTTTACTGTATGTAATCTATCATCCAGTTCTCTACGGTACTACCTTTACTGTATGTAATCTATCATCCAGTTCTCTACGGTACTACCTTTACTGTATGTAATCTATCATCCAGTTCTCTACATCCAGTACTACTACCTTTACTGTATGTAATCTATCATCCAGTTCTCTACGGTACTACCTTTACTGTATGTAATCTATCATCCAGTTCTCTACGGTACTACCTTTACTGTATGTAATCTATCATCCAGTTCTCTACGGTACTACCTTTACTGTATGTAATCTATCATCCAGTTCTCTACGGTACTACCTTTACTGTATGTAATCTATCATCCAGTTCTCTACGGTACTACCTTTACTGTAATCTATCATCCAGTTCTCTACGGTACTACCTTTACTGTATGTAATCTATCATCCAGTTCTCTACGGTACTACCTTTACTGTATGTAATCTCCAGTTCATCCAGTTCTTTACTGTATGTAATCTATCATCCAGTTCTCTACGGTACTACCTTTACTGTATGTAATCTATCATCCAGTTCTCTACGGTTACCTTTACTGTATGTAATCTATCATCCAGTTCTCTACGGTACTACCTTTACTGTATGTAATCTATCATCCAGTTCTCTACGGTACTACCTTTACTGTATGTAATCTATCATCCAGTTCTCTACGGTACTACCTTTACTGTATGTAATCTATCATTCTCAGTTCTCTACGGTAATACCTTTACTGTATGTAATCTATCATCCAGTTCTCTACGGTACTACCTTTACTGTATGTAATCTATCATCCAGTTCTCTACGGTACTACCTTTACTGTATGTAATCTATCATCCAGTTCTCTACGGTACTACCTTTACTGTATGTAATCTATCATCCAGTTCTCTACGGTACTACCTTCATCCAGTTCTGTATGTATGTATCTATCATCCAGTTCTCTACGGTACTACCTTTACTGTATGTAATCTATCATCCAGTTCTCTACGGTACTACCTTTACTGTATGTAATCTATCATCCAGTTCTCTACGGTACTACCTTTACTGTATGTAATCTATCATCCAGTTCTCTACGGTACTACCTTTACTGTATGTAATCTATCATCCAGTTCTCTACGGTACTACCTTTACTGTATGTAATCTATCATCCAGTTCTCTACGGTACTACCTTTACTGTATGTAATCTATCATCCAGTTCTCTACGGTACTACCTTTACTGTATGTAATCTATCATCCAGTTCTCTACGGTACTACCTTTACTGTATGTAATCTATCATCCAGTTCTCTACGGTACTACCTTTACTGTATGTAATCTATCATCCAGTTCTCTACGGTACTACCTTTACTGTATGTAATCTATCATCCAGTTCTCTAGTTTTACTGTATGTAATCTATCATCCAGTTCTCTACGGTACTACCTTTACTGTATGTAATCTATCATCCAGTTCTCTACGGTACTACCTTTACTGTATGTAATCTATCATCCAGTTCTCTACGGTACTACCTTTACTGTATGTAATCTATCATCCAGTTCTCTACGGTACTACCTTTACTGTATGTAATCTATCATCCAGTTCTCTACGGTACTACCTTTACTGTATGTAATCTATCATCCAGTTCTCTACGGTATGTAATCTATCATCCAGTTCTCTACGGTACTACCTTTACTGTATGTAATCTATCATCCAGTTCTCTACGGTACTACCTTTACTGTATGTAATCTATCATCCAGTTCTCTACGGTACTACCTTTACTGTATGTAATCTATCATCCAGTTCTCTACGGTACTACCTTTACTGTATGTAATCTATCATCCAGTTCTCTACGGTACTACCTTTACTGTATGTAATCTATCATCCAGTTCTCTACGTATGTAATCTATCATCCAGTTCTCTACGTTTACTGTATGTAATCTATCATCCAGTTCTCTACGGTACTACCTTTACTGTATGTAATCTATCATCCAGTTCTCTACGGTACTACCTTTACTGTATGTAATCTATCATCCAGTTCTCTACGGTACTACCTTTACTGTATGTAATCTATCATCCAGTTCTCTACTGTACTACCTTTACTGTATGTAATCTATCATCCAGTTCTCTACGGTACTACCTTTACTGTATGTAATCTATCATCCAGTTCTCTACGGTACTACCTTTACTGTATGTAATCTATCATCCAGTTCTCTACGGTACTACCTTTACTGTATGTAATCTATCATCCAGTTCTCTACGGTACTACCTTTACTGTATGTAATCTATCATCCAGTTCTCTACGGTACTACCTTTACTGTATGTAATATCTCCAGTTCTCTATGTAATCTATCATCCAGTTCTCTACGGTACTACCTTTACTGTATGTAATCTATCATCCAGTTCTCTACGGTACTACCTTTACTGTATGTAATCTATCATCCAGTTCTCTACGGTACTACCTTTACTGTATGTAATCTATCATCCAGTTCTACCTTTACGGTTCTCTACCTTTTACTGTATGTAATCTATCATCCAGTTCTCTACGGTACTACCTTTACTGTATGTAATCTATCATCCAGTTCTCTACGGTACTACCTTTACTGTATGTAATCTATCATCCAGTTCTCTACGGTACTACCTTTACTGTATGTAATCTATCATCCAGTTCTCTACTGGTACTACATCCAGTTCTTTACTGTATGTAATCTATCATCCAGTTCTCTACGGTACTACCTTTACTGTATGTAATCTATCATCCAGTTCTCTACGGTACTACCTTTACTGTATGTAATCTATCATCCAGTTCTCTACGGTACTACCTTTACTGTATGTAATCTATCATCCAGTTCTCTCTACGGTACTACCTTTACTGTATGTAATCTATCATCCAGTTCTCTACTACCTTTACTGTATGTAATCTATCATCCAGTTCTCTACGGTACTACCTTTACTGTATGTAATCTATCATCCAGTTCTCTACGGTACTACCTTTACTGTATGTAATCTATCATCCAGTTCTCTACTACCTTTACTGGTAATCTACCTTTACTGTATGTAATCTATCATCCAGTTCTCTACGGTACTACCTTTACTGTATGTAATCTATCATCCAGTTCTCTACGGTACTACCTTTACTGTATGTAATCTATCATCCAGTTCTCTACGGTACTACCTTTACTGTATGTAATCTATCATCCAGTTCTCTATGGTACTACCTTTACTGTATGTAATCTATCATCCAGTTCTCTACGGTACTACCTTTACTGTATGTAATCTATCATCCAGTTCTCTACGGTACTACCTTTACTGTATGTAATCTATCATCCAGTTCTCTACGGTACTACCTTTACTGTATGTAATCTATCATCCAGTTCTCTACGGTACTACCTTTACTGTATGTAATCTATCATCCAGTTCTCTACGGTACTACCTTTACTGTATGTAATCTATCATCCAGTTCTCTACGGTACTACCTTTACTGTATGTAATCTATCATCCAGTTCTCTACGGTACTACCTTTACTGTATGTAATCTATCATCCAGTTCTCTAACTACCTTTACTGTATGTAATCTATCATCCAGTTCTCTACGGTACTACCTTTACTGTATGTAATCTATCATTCCAGTTCTCTATCGGTACTACCTTTACTGTATGTAATCTATCATCCAGTTCTCTACGGTACTACCTTTACTGTATGTAATCTATCATCCAGTTCTCTACGGTACTACCTTTACTGTATGTAATCTATCATCCAGTTCTCTACGGTACTACCTTTACTGTATGTAATCTATCATCCAGTTCTCTGGTACTACCTTTACTGTATGTAATCTATCATCCAGTTCTCTACGGTACTACCTTTACTGTATGTAATCTATCATCCAGTTCTCTACGGTACTACCTTTACTGTATGTAATCTATCATCCAGTTCTCTACGGTACTACCTTTACTGTATGTAATCTATCATCCAGTTCTCTACGGTACTACCTTTACTGTATGTAATCTATCATCCAGTTCTCTACGGTACTACCTTTACTGTATGTAATCTATCATCCAGTTCTCTACGGTACTACCTTTACTGTATGTAATCTATCATCCAGTTCTCTACGGTACTACCTTTACTGTATGTAATCTATCATCCAGTTCTCTACGGTACTACCTTTACTGTATGTAATCTATCATCCAGTTCTCTACGGTACTACCTTTACTGTATGTAATCTATCATCCAGTTCTCTACGGTACTACCTTTACTGTATGTAATCTATCATCCAGTTCTCTACGGTACTACCTTTACTGTATGTAATCTATCATCCAGTTCTCTATACTACCTTTACTGTATGTAATCTATCATCCAGTTCTCAGTTCTCTACCTTTACTGTATGTAATCTATCATCCAGTTCTCTACGGTACTACCTTTACTGTATGTAATCTATCATCCAGTTCTCTACGGTACTACCTTTACTGTATGTAATCTATCATCCAGTTCTCTACGGTACTACCTTTACTGTATGTAATCTATCATCCAGTTCTCTACGGTACTACCTTTACTGTATGTAATCTATCATCCAGTTCTCTACGGTACTACCTTTACTGTATGTATGTAATCTATCATCCAGTTCTCTACGGTACTACCTTTACTGTATGTAATCTATCATCCAGTTCTCTACGGTACTACCTTTACTGTATGTAATCTATCATCCAGTTCTCTACGGTACTACCTTTACTGTATGTAATCTATCATCCAGTTCTCATCCAGTTCTCTACGGTACTACCTTTTACTGTATGTAATCTATCATCCAGTTCTCTACGGTACTACCTTTACTGTATGTAATCTATCATCCAGTTCTCTAGTTCCTACCTTTACTGTATGTAATCTATCATCCAGTTCTCTATGGTACTACCTTTACTGTATGTAATCTATCATCCAGTTCTCTACGGTACTACCTTTACTGTATGTAATCTATCATCCAGTTCTCTACGGTACTACCTTTACTGTATGTAATCTATCATCCAGTTCTCTACGGTACTACCTTTACTGTATGTAATCTATCATCCAGTTCTCTACGGTACTACCTTTACTGTATGTAATCTATCATCCAGTTCTCTACGGTACTACCTTTACTGTATGTAATCTATCATCCAGTTCTCTCCAGTTCTCTCACGGTACTACCTTTACTGTATGTAATCTATCATCCAGTTCTCTATGGTACTACCTTTACTGTATGTAATCTATCATCAGTTCTCTACGGTACTACCTTTACTGTATGTAATCTATCATCCAGTTCTCTGTATGTAATCTATCATCCAGTTCTACCTTTTTACTGTATGTAATCTATCATCCAGTTCTCTACGGTACTACCTTTACTGTATGTAATCTATCATCCAGTTCTCTACGGTACTACCTTTACTGTATGTAATCTATCATCCAGTTCTCTACGGTACTACCTTTACTGTATGTAATCTATCATCCAGTTCTCTACCTTTACTGGTAATACCTTTACTGTATGTAATCTATCATCCAGTTCTCTACCTTTACTGGTACTACTTTAGTTCTCTACGTATGTAATCTATCATCCAGTTCTCTACGGTACTACCTTTACTGTATGTAATCTATCATCCAGTTCTCTACGGTACTACCTTTACTGTATGTAATCTATCATCCAGTTCTCTATGGTACTACCTTTATGTAATCTATCATCCAGTTCTCTACGGTACTACCTTTACTGTATATAATCTATCATCCAGTTCTCTACGGTACTCTATCTATCATCAGTTCTCTACGGTACTACCTTTACTGTATGTAATCTATCCATCATCCAGTTCTCTACGGTACTACCTTTACTGTATGTAATCTATCATCCAGTTCTCTACTACCTTTACTGTATGTAATCTATCATCCAGTTCTCTATGGTACTACCTTTACTGTATGTAATCTATCATCCAGTTCTCTATGGTACTACCTTTACTGTATGTAATCTATCATCCAGTTCTCTACGGTACTACCTTTACTGTATGTAATCTATCATTCCAGTTCTCTCCAGTTCGGTACTACCTTTACTGTATGTAATCTATCATCCAGTTCTCTACGGTACTACCTTTACTGTATGTAATCTATCATCCAGTTCTCTACGGTACTACCTTTACTGTATGTAATCTATCATCCAGTTCTCTACGGTACTACCTTTACTGTATGTAATCTATCATCCAGTTCTCTACGGTACTACCTTTACTGTATGTAATCTATCATCCAGTTCTCTATGGTACTACCTTTACTGTATGTAATCTATCATCCAGTTCTCTACGGTACTACCTTTACTGTATGTAATCTATCATCCAGTTCTCTACGGTACTACCTTTACTGTATGTAATCTATCATCCAGTTCTCTACGGTACTACTGTTGTAATCTCATCCAGTTCTCTACGGTACTACCTTTACTGTATGTAATCTATCATCCAGTTCTCTACGGTACTACCTTTACTGTATGTAATCTATCATCCAGTTCTCTACGGTACTACCTTTACTGTATGTAATCTATCATCCAGTTCTCTACGGTACTACCTTTACTGTATGTAATCTATCATCCAGTTCTCTACGGTACTACCTTTACTGTATGTAATCTATCATCCAGTTCTCTACGGTACTTTACTGTATGTAATCTTCATCCAGTTCTGTATACCTTTACTGTGTAATCTATCATCCAGTTCTCTACGGTACTACCTTTACTGTATGTAATCTATCATCCAGTTCTCTACTACCTTTACTGTATGTAATCTATCATCCAGTTCTCTACGGTACTACCTTTACTGTATGTAATCTATCATCCAGTTCTCTACGGTACTACCTTTTACTGTATGTAATCTATCATCCAGTTCTCTACGGTACTACCTTTACTGTATGTAATCTATCATCCAGTTCTCTACGGTACTACCTTTACTGTATGTAATCTATCATCCAGTTCTCTACGGTACTACCTTTACTGTATGTAATCTATCATCCAGTTCTCTACGGTACTACCTTTACTGTATGTAATCTATCATCCAGTTCTCTACGGTACTACCTTACTGTATATCATCCAGTTCTCTACGGTACTACCTTTACTGTATGTAATCTATCATCCAGTTCTCTACGGTACTACCTTTACTGTATGTAATCTATCATCCAGTTCTCTACGGTACTACCTTTTACTGTATGTAATCTATCATCCAGTTCTCTACGGTACTACCTTTACTGTTCTATCATCCAGTTCTCTACGGTACTACCTTTACTGTATGTAATCTATCATCCAGTTCTCTACGGTACTACCTTTACTGTATGTAATCTATCATCCAGTTCTCTACGGTACTACCTTTACTGTATGTAATCTATCATCCAGTTCTCTACGGTACTACCTTTACTGTATGTAATCTATCATCCAGTTCTCTACGGTACTACCTTTACTGTATGTAATCTATCATCCAGTTCTCTACGGTACTACCTTTACTGTATGTAATCTATCATCCAGTTCTTACGGTACTACCTTTACTGTATGTAATCTATCATCCAGTTCTCTACGGTACTACCTTTACTGTATGTAATCTATCCTTTACTACTACCTTTACTGTATGTAATCTATCATCCAGTTCTCTACGGTACTACCTTTACTGTATGTAATCTATCATCCAGTTCTCTACGGTACTACCTTTACTGTATGTAATCTATCATCCAGTTCTCTACGGTACTACCTTTACTGTATGTAATCTATCATCCAGTTCTCTACGGTACTTTTTACTGTATGTAATCTATCATCCAGTTCTCTACGGTACTACCTTTACTGTATGTAATCTATCATCCAGTTCTCTACGGTACTACCTTTACTGTATGTAATCTATCATCCAGTTCTCTACGGTACTACCTTTACTGTATGTAATCTATCATCCAGTTCTCTACGGTACTACCTTTACTGTATGTAATCTATCATCCAGTTCTCTACGGTACTACCTTTACTGTATGTAATCTATCATCCAGTTCTCTACGGTACTACCTTTACTGTATGTAATCTATCATCCAGTTCTCTACGGTACTACCTTTACTGTATGTAATCTATCATCCAGTTCTCTACGGTACTACCTTTACTGTATGTAATCTATCATCCAGTTCTCTACGGTACTACCTTTACTGTATGTAATCTATCATCCAGTTCTCTACGGTACTACCTTTACTGTATGTAATCTATCATCCAGTTCTCAGTTCTACCTTTTACTGTATGTAATCTATCATCCAGTTCTCTACTACTACCTTTACTGTATGTAATCTATCATCCAGTTCTCTACGGTACTACCTTTACTGTATGTAATCTATCATCCAGTTCTCTACGGTACTACCTTTACTGTATGTAATCTATCATCCAGTTCTCTACTGTACTACCTTTACTGTATGTAATCTATCATCCAGTTCTCTATGGTACTACCTTTACTGTATGTAATCTATCATCCAGTTCTCTACGGTACTACCTTTACTGTAAATCTATCATCCAGTTCTCTACGGTACTACCTTTACTGTATGTAATCTATCATCCAGTTCTCTACGGTACTACCTTTACTGTATGTAATCTATCATCCAGTTCTCTACGGTACTACCTTTACTGTATGTAATCTATCATCCAGTTCTCTACGTACTACCTTTACTGTATGTAATCTATCATCCAGTTCTCTTACAAAATACTACCTTTACTGTATGTAATCTATCATCCAGTTCTCTACGGTACTACCTTTACTGTATGTAATCTATCATCCAGTTCTCTCGGTACTACCTTTACTGTATGTAATCTATCATCCAGTTCTCTCATACCAGTATGTAATCTATCATCCAGTTCTCTACAGTACTACCTTTACTGTATGTAATCTATCATCCAGTTCTCTACGGTACTACCTTTACTGTATGTAATCTATCATCCAGTTCTCTACGGTACTACCTTTACTGTATGTAATCTATCATCCATCCAGTTCTCTACGTATGTAATACCTCCATTACTGTATGTAATCTATCATCCAGTTCTCTACGGTAATTACCTTTACTGTATGTAATCTATCATCCAGTTCTACTTTACGTATGTAATCTATCATCTTTCTCTACTACTACCTTTACTGTATGTAATCTATCATCCAGTTCTCTACGGTACTACCTTTACTGTATGTAATCTATCATCCAGTTCTCTACGGTCCTACCTTTACTGTATGTAATCTATCATTTCTCTACTGTATGTAATCTATCATCCAGTTCTCTACGGTACTACCTTTTACTGTATGTAATCTATCATCCAGTTCTCTACGGTACTACCTTTACTGTATGTAATCTATCATCCAGTTCTCTACGGTACTACCTTTACTGTATGTAATCTATCATCCAGTTCTCTACGGTACTACCTTTACTGTATGTAATCTATCATCCAGTTCTCTACGGTACTACCTTTACTGTATGTAATCTATCATCCAGTTCTCTACGGTACTACCTTTACTGTATGTAATCTATCATCCAGTTCTCTACGGTACTACCTTTACTGTATGTAATCTATCATCCAGTTCTCTACGGTACTACCTTTACTGTATGTAATCTATCATCCAGTTCTCTACGGTACTACCTTTACTGTATATAATCTATCATCCAGTTCTCTACGGTACTACCTTTACTGTATGTAATCTATCATCCAGTTCTCTACGGTACTACCTTTACTGTATGTAATCTATCATCCAGTTCTCTACGGTACTACCTTTACTGTATGTAATCTATCATCCAGTTCTCTACGGTAATCTATCATCCTTTACTGTATGTAATCTATCATCCAGTTCTCTACGGTACTACCTTTACTGTATGTAATCTATCATCCAGTTCTCTACGGTACTACCTTTACTGTATGTAATCTATCATCCAGTTCTCTACGGTACTACCTTTACTGTATGTAATCTATCATCCAGTTCTCTACGGTACTACCTTTACTGTATGTAATCTATCATCCAGTTCTCTTACTACCCCTTTACTGGTACTACCTTTCACTGTATGTAATCTATCATCCAGTTCTCTACGGTACTACCTTTACTGTATGTAATCTATCATCCAGTTCTCTACGGTACTACCTTTACTGTATGTAATCTATCCTTTACTACTACCTTTACTGTATGTAATCTATCATCCAGTTCTCTACGGTACTACCTTACTGTATGTAATCTATCATCCAGTTCTCTACGGTACTACCTTTACTGTATGTAATCTATCATCCAGTTCTCTACGGTACTACCTTTACTGTATGTAATCTATCATCCAGTTCTCTACGGTACTTACTGTATGTAATCTTCATCCAGTTCTCTATGGTACTACCTTTACTGTATGTAATCTATCATCCAGTTCTCTACGGTACTACCTTTACTGTATGTAATCTATCATCCAGTTCTCTACGGTACTACTGTATGTAATCTATCATCCAGTTCTTTACTGTATGTAATCTATCATCCAGTTCTCTACAGTATACCTTTACTGTATGTAATCTATCATCCAGTTCTCTACGGTACTACCTTTACTGTATGTAATCTATCATCCAGTTCTCTACGGTACTACCTTTACTGTATGTAATCTATCATCCAGTTCTCTACGTATGTAATCTACATCTTCTCTCGGTACTACCTTTACTGTATGTAATCTATCATCCAGTTCTCTACGGTACTACCTTTACTGTATGTAATCTATCATCCAGTTCTCTACGGTACTACCTTTACTGTATGTAATCTATCATCCAGTTCTCTACGGTACTACCTTTACTGTATGTAATCTATCATCCAGTTCTCTACGGTACTACCTTTACTGTATGTAATCTATCATCCAGTTCTCTACGGTACTACCTTTACTGTATGTAATCTATCATCCAGTTCTCTACGGTACTACCTTTACTGTATGTAATCTATCATCCAGTTCTCTACGGTACTACCTTTACTGTATGTAATCTATCATCCAGTTCTCTACGGTACTACCTTTACTGTATGTAATCTATCATCCAGTTCTCTACGGTACTACCTTTACTGTATGTAATCTATCATCCAGTTCTCTACGGTACTACTGTATGTAATCTATCATCCAGTTCTCTACACTACCTATGTAATCTATCATCCAGTTCTCTACGGTACTACCTTTACTGTATGTAATCTATCATCCAGTTCTCTACGGTACTACCTTTACTGTATGTAATCTATCATCCAGTTCTCTACGGTACTACCTTTACTGTATGTAATCTATCATCCAGTTCTCTACGGTACTACCTTTACTGTATGTAATCTATCATCCAGTTCTCTACGGTACTACCTTTACTGTATGTAATCTATCATCCAGTTCTCTACAGTACTACCTTTACTGTATGTAATCTATCATCCAGTTCTCTACGGTACTACCTTTACTGTATGTAATCTATCATCCAGTTCTCTACGGTACTACCTTTACTGTATGTAATCTATCATCCAGTTCTCTACGGTACTACCTTTACTGTATGTAATCTATCATCCAGTTCTCTACGGTACTACCTTTACTGTATGTAATCTATCATCCAGTTCTCTACTGGTACTACCTTTACTGTATGTAATCTATCATCCAGTTCTCTAATACCTTTACTGTATGTAATCTATCATCCAGTTCTCTACGGTACTACCTTTACTGTATGTAATCTATCATCCAGTTCTCTACGGTACTACCTTTACTGTATGTAATCTATCATCCAGTTCTCTACGGTACTACCTTTATTAGTTCTCTAGTTCTCTGGTACTACCTTTACTGTATGTAATCTATCATCCAGTTCTCTACGGTACTACCTTTACTGTATGTAATCTATCATCCAGTTCTCTACGGTACTACCTTTTTACTGTATGTAATCTATCATCCAGTTCTCTACGGTACTACCTTTACTGTATGTAATCTATCATCCAGTTCTCTACGGTACTACCTTTACTGTATGTAATCTATCATCCAGTTCTCTACGTTACCTTTACTGTATGTACTATCATCCAGTTCTTTTACTGTATGTAATCTATCATCCAGTTCTCTACGGTACTACCTTTACTGTATGTAATCTATCATCCAGTTCTCTACGGTACTACCTTTACTGTATGTAATCTATCATCCAGTTCTCTACGGTACTACCTTTACTGTATGTAATCTATCATCCAGTTCTCTACGGTACTACCTTTACTGTATGTAATCTATCATCCAGTTCTCTACGGTACTACCTTTACTGTATGTAATCTATCATCCAGTTCTCTACGGTACTACCTTTTACTGTATGTAATCTATCATCCAGTTCTCTACGGTACTACCTTTACTGTATGTAATCTATCATCCAGTTCTCTACGGTAATACCTTTACTGTATGTAATCTATCATCCAGTTCTCTACGGTACTACACTGTATGTAATCTATCATCCAGTTCTCTACGGTACTACCTTTACTGTATGTAATCTATCATCCAGTTCTCTACGGTACTACCTTTACTGTATCTATCATCCAGTTCTCTACGGTACTACCTTTACTGTATGTAATCTATCATCCAGTTCTCTACGGTACTACCTTTACTGTATGTAATCTATCATCCAGTTCTCTACGGTACTACCTTTACTGTATGTAATCTATCATCCAGTTCTCTACGGTACTACCTTTACTGTATGTAATCTATCATCCAGTTCTCTACGGTACTACCTTTACTGTATGTAATCTATCATCCAGTTCTCTACTACCTTTACTGTATGTAATCTACCTTTACTGTATGTAATCTATCATCCAGTTCTCTACGGTACTACCTTTACTGTATGTAATCTATCATCCAGTTCTCTACGGTACTACCTTTACTGTATGTAATCTATCATCCAGTTCTCTACGGTACTACCTTTACTGTATGTAATCTATCATCCAGTTCTCTACGGTACTACCTTTACTGTATGTAATCTATCATCCAGTTCTCTACGGTACTACCTTTACTGTATGTAATCTATCATCCAGTTCTCTACGGTACTACCTTTACTGTATGTAATCTATCATCCAGTTCTCTCGGTACTACCTTTACTGTATGTAATCTATCATCCAGTTCTCTACGGTACTACCTTTACTGTATGTAATCCATATCATCCAGTTCTCTACGGTACTACCTTTACTGTATGTAATCTATCATCCAGTTCTCTACGGTACTACCTTTACTGTATGTAATCTATCATCCAGTTCTCTACGGTACTACCTTTACTGTATGTAATCTATCATCCAGTTCTCTACGGTACTACCTTTACTGTATGTAATCTATCATCCAGTTCTCTACGGTACTACCTTTACTGTATGTAATCTATCATCCAGTTCTCTACGGTACTACCTTTACTGTATGTAATCTATCATCCAGTTCTCTACTACTACCTTTACTGTATGTAATCTATCATCCAGTTCTCTACGGTACTACCTTTACTGTATGTAATCTATCATCCAGTTCTCTACGGTACTACCTTTACTGTATGTAATCTAATCTATCTACCTTTACTGTATGTAATCTATCATCCAGTTCTCTATGGTACTACCTTTACTGTATGTAATCTATCATCCAGTTCTCTACGGTACTACCTTTACTGTATGTAATCTATCATCCAGTTCTCTACGGTACTACCTTTACTGTATGTAATCTATCATCATCCAGTTCTTTACTGTATGTACTACCTTTACTGTATGTAATCTATCATCCAGTTCTCTACGGTACTACCTTTACTGTATGTAATCTATCATCCAGTTCTCTACGGTACTACCTTTACTGTATGTAATCTATCATCCAGTTCTCTACGGTACTACCTTTACTGTATGTAATCTATCATCCAGTTCTCTACGGTACTACCTTTACTGTATGTAATCTATCATCCAGTTCTCTACGGTACTACCTTTACTGTATGTAATCTATCATCCAGTTCTCTACGGTACTACCTTTACTGTATGTAATCTATCATCCAGTTCTCTACGGTACTACCTTTACTGTATGTAATCTATCATCCAGTTCTCTACGGTACTACCTTTACTGTATGTAATCTATCATCCAGTTCTCTACGGTACTACCTTTACTGTATGTAATCTATCATCCAGTTCTCTACGGTACTACCTTTACTGTATGTAATCTATCATCCAGTTCTCTACGGTACTACCTTTACTGTATGTAATCTATCATCCAGTTCTCTACGGTACTACCTTTACTGTATGTAATCTATCATCCAGTTCTCTCATCCAGTTCTCTACCTTTACTGTATGTAATCTATCATCCAGTTCTCTACGGTACTACCTTTACTGTATGTAATCTATCATCCAGTTCTCTACGGTACTACCTTTACTGTATGTAATCTCATCCAGTTCTCTATCATACCAGTTCTCATCCAGTTCTCTACGGTACTACCTTTACTGTATGTAATCTATCATTCTCTGTACTACCTTTACTGTATGTAATCTATCATCCAGTTCTCTACGGTTTTACTGTATGTAATCTATCATCCAGTTCTCTACGGTACTACCTTTACTGTATGTAATCTATCATCCAGTTCTCTACGGTACTACCTTTACTGTATGTAATCTATCATCCATTCCAGTTCTCATCCGTTCTCTGTACTACCTTTACTGTATGTAATCTATCATCCAGTTCTCTACGGTACTACCTTTACTGTATGTAATCTATCATCCAGTTCTCTACGGTACTACCTTTACTGTATGTAATCTATCATCCAGTTCTCTACGGTACTACCTTTACTGTATGTAATCTATCATCCAGTTCTCTACTACCTTTACTGTATGTAATCTATCATCCAGTTCTCTACCTACCTTTACTGTATGTAATCTATCATCCAGTTCTACCTTTTTACAGTACTACCTTTACTGTATGTAATCTATCATCCAGTTCTCTCTACTACCTTTACTGTATGTAATCTATACCTTTACTGTACCTTTACTGTAATCTATCATCCAGTTCTCTACGGTACTACCTTTACTGTATGTAATCTATCATCCAGTTCTCTACGGTACTACCTTTACTGTATGTAATCTATCATCCAGTTCTCTACGGTACTACCTTTACTGTATGTAATCTATAATCTATCCATTCATCCAGTTCTCTACGGTACTACCTTTACTGTATGTAATCTATCATCCAGTTCTATCATCCTGTTCTCTACGGTACTACCTTTACTGTATGTAATCTATCATCCAGTTCTCTACGGTAATCTACCTTTACTGTATGTAATCTATCATCCAGTTCTCTACTACCTTTACTGTATGTAATCTATCATCCAGTTTACTGTATATGTAATCTATCATCCAGTTCTCTACGGTACTACCTTTACTGTATGTAATCTATCATCCAGTTCTCTACTATCCATCCAGTACTACCTTTACTGTATGTAATCTATCATCCAGTTCTCTACGGTACTACCTTTACTGTATGTAATCTATCATCCAGTTCTCTACGGTACTACCTTTACTGTATGTAATCTATCATCCAGTTCTCTACGGTACTACCTTTACTGTATGTAATCTATCATCCAGTTCTCTACGGTACTACCTTTACTGTATGTAATCTATCATCCAGTTCTCTACGGTACTACCTTTACTGTATGTAATCTATCATCCAGTTCTCTACGGTACTACCTTTACTGTTCTATCATCCAGTGGTACTACCTTTATGTAATCTATCATCCAGTTCTCTACGGTACTACCTTTACTGTATGTAATCTATCATCCAGTTCTCTTATGGTACTACCTTTACTGTATGTAATCTATCATCCAGTTCTCTACGGTACTACCTTTACTGTATGTAATCTATCATCCAGTTCTCTACGGTACTACCTTTACTGTATGTAATCTATCATCCAGTTCTCTACGGTACTACCTTTACTGTATGTAATCTATCATCCAGTTCTCTACCTTTACTGTACTACCTTTTACTGTATGTAATCTATCATCCAGTTCTCTATGGTACTACCTTTACTGTATGTAATCTATCATCCAGTTCTCTACTGTATGTAATCTATCATCCAGTTCTCTACGGTACTACCTTTTACTGTATGTAATCTATCATCCAGTTCTCTACGGTACTACCTTTACTGTATGTAATCTATCATCCAGTTCTCTACGGTACTACCTTTACTGTATGTAATCTATCATCCAGTTCTCTACGGTACTACCTTTACTGTATGTAATCTATCATCAGTTCTCTACGGTACTACCTTTACTGTATGTAATCTATCATCCAGTTCTCTACGGTACTACCTTTACTGTATGTAATCTATCATCCAGTTCTCTACGGTACTACCTTTACTGTATGTAATCTATCATCCAGTTCTCTTTACGGTACTATCATCAGTTCCTTACTGTATGTAATCTATCATCCAGTTCTCTACGGTACTACCTTTACTGTATGTAATCTATCCCAGTTCTCTACGGTACTACCTTTACTGTATGTAATCTATCATCCAGTTCTCTACGGTACTACCTTTACTGTATGTAATCTATCATCCAGTTCTCTACGGTACTACCTTTACTGTATGTAATCTATCATCCAGTTCTCTACGGTCCTACCTTTACTGTATGTAATCTTCATCCAGTTCTCTACGGTACTACCTTTACTGTATGTAATCTATCATCCAGTTCTCTACGGTACTACCTTTACTGTATGTAATCTATCATCCAGTTCTCTATGGTACTACCTTTACTGTATGTAATCTATCATCCAGTTCTCTACGGTACTACCTTTACTGTATGTAATCTATCATTCCACTGTTAATCTATCATCCAGTTCTCTACGGTACTACCTTTACTGTATGTAATCTATCATCCAGTTCTCTACGGTACTACCTTTACTGTATGTAATCTATCATCCAGTTCTCTACGGTACTACCTTTACTGTATGTAATCTATCATCCAGTTCTCTATGGTACTACCTTTACTGTATGTAATCTATCATCCAGTTCTCTACGGTACTACCTTTACTGTATGTAATCTATCATCCAGTTCTCTACGGTACTACCTTTACTGTATGTAATCTATCATCCAGTTCTCTACGGTACTACCTTTACTGTATGTAATCTATCATCCAGTTCTCTACGTTACTACCTTTACTGTATGTAATCTATCATCCAGTTCTCTACTTTACCTTTACTGTATGTAATCTATCATGTATGTAATCTATCATCCAGTTCTCTACGGTACTACCTTTACTGTATGTAATCTATCATCCAGTTCTCTACGGTACTACCTTTACTGTATGTAATCTATCATCCAGTTCTCTACGGTACTACCTTTACTGTATGTAATCTATCATCCAGTTCTCTATGGTACTACCTTTTACTGTATGTAATCTATCATCCAGTTCTCTACGGTACTACCTTTACTGTATGTAATCTATCATCCAGTTCTCTACGGTACTACCTTTACTGTATGTAATCTATCATCCAGTTCTCTGTATACCTTTACTGTATGTAATCTATCATCCAGTTCTCTACGGTACTACCTTTACTGTATGTAATCTATCATCCAGTTCTCTACGGTACTACCTTTACTGTATGTAATCTATCATCCAGTTCTCTACGGTACTACCTTTACTGTATGTAATCTATCATCCAGTTCTCTACGGTCACTACCTTTACTGTATGTAATCTATCCATCCATCCTTACTCTACGGTAATCTATCATCTTTACTGTATGTAATCTATCATCCAGTTCTCTATGGTACTACCTTTACTGTATGTAATCTATCATCCAGTTCTCTACGGTACTACCTTTGTATGTAATCTATCATGTATGTAATCTATCATCCAGTTCTCTACGGTACTACCTTTACTGTATGTAATCTATCATCCAGTTCTCTACCTTTACTGTATGTAATCTATCATCCAGTTCTCTACGGTACTACCTTTACTGTATGTAATCTATCATCCAGTTCTCTACGGTACTACCTTTACTGTATGTAATCTATCATCCAGTTCTCTACTACCTTTACTGTATAATCTACCTTTACTGTATGTAATCTATCATCCAGTTCTCTACGGTTTACTATCCTTTACTGTATGTAATCTATCATCCAGTTCTCGGTACTACCTTTACTGTATGTAATCTATCATCTTTACTGTATGTAATCTATCATCCAGTTCTCTACGGTACTACCTTTACTGTATGTAATCTATCATAGTTCTCTATGTATGTATGTAATCTATCATCCAGTTCTCTATGGTACTACCTTTACTGTATGTAATCTATCATCCAGTTCTCTACGGTACTACCTTTACTGTATGTAATCTATCATCCAGTTCTCTACGGTACTACCTTTACTGTATGTAATCTATCATCCAGTTCTCTACGGTACTACCTTTACTGTATGTAATCTATCATCCAGTTCTCTACGGTACTACCTTTACTGTATGTAATCTATCATCCAGTTCTCTACGGTACTACCTTTACTGTATGTAATCTATCATCCAGTTCTCTACGGTACTACCTTTACTGTATGTAATCTATCATCCAGTTCTCTACGGTACTACCTTTACTGTATGTAATCTATCATCTTTCTCTGTATACCTTTACTGTATGTAATCTATCATCCAGTTCTCTACTACCTTTACTGTATGTAATCTATCATCCAGTTCTCTACTACCTTTACTGTATGTAATCTATCATCCAGTTCTCTATACCAGTGTAATCTATCATCCAGTTCTCTCACGGTACTACCTTTACTGTATGTAATCTATCATCCAGTTCTCTACGGTACTACCTTTACTGTATGTAATCTATCATCCAGTTCTCTACGGTACTACTGTATGTAATCTATCATCCAGTTCTCTACGGTACTACCTTTACTGTATGTAATCTATCATCCAGTTCTCTACGGTACTACCTTTACTGTATGTAATCTATCATCCAGTTCTCGGTCCTACCTTTACTGTATGTAATCTATCATCAGTTCTCTACGGTACTACCTTTACTGTATGTAATCTATCATCCAGTTCTCTACAGTACTACCTTTACTGTATGTAATCTATCATATCTATCATCCAGTTCTCTACGGTACTACCTTTACTGTATGTAATCTATCATCCAGTTCTCTACGGTACTACCTTTACTGTATGTAATCTATCATCCAGTTCTCTACGGTACTACCTTTACTGTATGTAATCTATCATCCAGTTCTCTACGGTACTACCTTTACTGTATGTAATCTATCATCCAGTTCTCTACGGTACTACCTTTACTGTATGTAATCTATCATCAGTTCTCTACGGTACTACCTTTACTGTATGTAATCTATCATCCAGTTCTCTACGGTACTACCTTTACTGTATGTAATCTATCATCCAGTTCTCTACGGTACTACCTTTACTGTATGTAATCTATCATCCAGTTCTCTACTACCTTTACTGTATGTAATCTATCATCCAGTTCTACTGTACTACCTTTACTGTATGTAATCTATCATCCAGTTCTCTACGGTACTACCTTTACTGTATGTAATCTATCATCCAGTTCTCTACGGTACTACCTTTACTGTATGTAATCTATCATCCAGTTCTCTATGGTACTACCTTTAGTTAATCTATCATCCAGTTCTCTACGGTACTACCTTTACTGTATGTAATCTATCATCCAGTTCTCTACGGTACTACCTTTACTGTATGTAATCTATCATCCAGTTCTCTACGGTACTACCTTTACTGTATGTAATCTATCATCCAGTTCTCTACGGTACTACCTTTACTGTATGTAATCTATCATCCAGTTCTCTACGGTACTACCTTTACTGTATGTAATCTATCATCCAGTTCTCTACGGTACTACCTTTACTGTATGTAATCTATCATCCAGTTCTCTACGGTACTACCTTTACTGTATGTAATCTATCATCCAGTTCTCTACGGTACTACCTTTACTGTATGTAATCTATCATCCAGTTCTCTACGGTACTACCTTTACTGTATGTAATCTATCATCCAGTTCTCTACGGTACTACCTTTACTGTATGTAATCTATCATCCAGTTCTCTACGGTACTACCTTTACTGTATGTAATCTATCATCCAGTTCTCTACGGTACTACCTTTACTGTATGTAATCTATCATCCAGTTCTCTACGGTACTACCTTTACTGTATGTAATCTATCATCCAGTTCTCTACGGTACTACCTTTACTGTATTAATCTATCATCCAGTTCTCTAATACTACCTTTACTGTATGGTAATCTATCATCCAGTTCTCTACTGTACTACCTTTACTGTATGTAATCTATCATCCAGTTCTCTACGGTACTACCTTTACTGTATGTAATCTATCATCCAGTTCTCTACGGTACTACCTTTACTGTATGTAATCTATCATCCAGTTCTCTACGGTACTACCTTTACTGTATGTAATCTATCATCCAGTTCTCTACGGTCCTACCTTTACTGTATGTAATCTATCATCCAGTTCTCTACGGTACTACCTTTACTGTATGTAATCTATCATCCAGTTCTCTACGGTACTACCTTTACTGTATGTAATCTATCATCCAGTTCTCTACGGTACTACCTTTACTGTATGTAATCTATCATCCAGTTCTCTACGGTACTACCTTTACTGTATGTAATCTATCATCCAGTTCTCTACGGTACTACCTTTACTGTATGTAATCTATCATCCAGTTCTCTACTCTACGGTACTACCTTTACTGTATGTAATCTATCATCCAGTTCTCTACGGTACTACCTTTACTGTATGTAATCTATCATCCAGTTCTCTACGGTAATCTACCTTTCTACTACTACCTTTACTGTATGTAATCTATCATCCAGTTCTCTACGGTACTACCTTTACTGTATGTAATCTATCATCCAGTTCTCTACGGTACTACCTTTACTGTATGTAATCTATCATCCAGTTCTCTACGGTACTACCTTTACTGTATGTAATCTATCATCCAGTTCTCTACGGTACTACCTTTACTGTATGTAATCTATCATCCAGTTCTCTACGGTACTACCTTTACTGTATGTAATCTATCATCCAGTTCTCTACGGTACTACCTTTACTGTATGTAATCTATCATCCAGTTCTCTACGGTACTACCTTTACTGTATGTAATCTATCATCCAGTTCTCTACGGTAATCTACCTTTACTGTATGTAATCTATCATCCAGTTCTCTACGGTACTACCTTTACTGTATGTAATCTATCATCCAGTTCTCTACGGTACTACCTTTACTGTATGTAATCTATCATCCAGTTCTCTACTACCTTACTACCTTTTACTGTATGTAATCTATCATCCAGTTCTCTCTACCTTTACTGTATGTAATCTATCATCCAGTTCTCTACGGTACTACCTTTACTGTATGTAATCTATCATCCAGTTCTCTACGGTACTACCTTTACTGTATGTAATCTATCATCCAGTTCTCTACGGTACTACCTTTACTGTATGTAATCTATCATCCAGTTCTCTACGGTACTACCTTTACTGTATGTAATCTATCATCCAGTTCTCTACGGTACTACCTTTACTGTATGTAATCTATCATCCATTCATCCTACCTTTACTCTATGTAATCTATCATAGTTCTCTTTACTGTGTATGTAATCTATCATCCAGTTCTCTACGGTACTACCTTTACTGTATGTAATCTATCATCCAGTTCTCTACGGTACTACCTTTACTGTATGTAATCTAATCATCCAGTTCTCTACGGTACTACCTTTACTGTATGTAATCTATCATCCAGTTCTTTACGGTACTACCTTTACTGTATGTAATCTATCATCCAGTTCTCTACGGTACTACCTTTACTGTATGTAATCTATCATCCAGTTCTCTACGGTACTACCTTTACTGTATGTAATCTATCATCCAGTTCTCTACGGTACTACCTTTACTGTATGTAATCTATCATCCAGTTCTCTACGGTACTACCTTTACTTTAATCTGTCATGTTCTAATCTACCTTTACTGTATCTATCATCAGTTCTCTACTACCTTTACTGTATGTAATCTATCATCCAGTTCTCTACGGTACTACCTTTACTGTATGTAATCTATCATCCAGTTCTCTACGGTACTACCTTTACTGTATGTAATCTATCATCCAGTTCTCTACGGTACTACCTTTACTGTATGTAATCTATCATCCAGTTCTCTACGGTACTACCTTTACTGTATGTAATCTATCATCCAGTTCTCTACGGTACTACCTTTACTGTATGTAATCTATCATCCAGTTCTCTACGGTACTACCTTTACTGTATGTAATCTATCATCCAGTTCTCTACGGTACTACCTTTACTGTATGTAATCTATCATCCAGTTCTCTCAGGTACTACCTTTACTGTATGTAATCTATCATCCAGTTCTCTACGGTACTACCTTTACTGTATGTAATCATCCAGTTCATCCAGTTCTCTCCAGTTCTCTATGGTACTACCTTTACTGTATGTAATCTATCATCCAGTTCTCTATGGTACTACCTTTACTGTATGTAATCTATCATCCAGTTCTCTACGGTACTACCTTTAATCTATCATCCAGTTCTCTATGTAATCTATCATCCAGTTCTCTATGGTACTACCTTTACTGTATGTAATCTATCATCCAGTTCTCTACGGTACTACCTTTACTGTATGTAATCTATCATCCAGTTCTCTACGGTACTACCTTTACTGTATGTAATCTATCATCCAGTTCTCTACGGTACTACCTTTACTGTATGTAATCTATCATCCAGTTCTCTACTACCTTTACTGTATGTAATCTATCATCCAGTTCTCTACGGTCCTACCTTTACTACCTTTACTGTATGTAATCTATCATCCAGTTCTCTACGGTACTACCTTTACTGTATGTAATCTATCATCCAGTTCTCTACGGTACTACCTTTACTGTATGTAATCTATCATCCAGTTCTCTACGGTACTACCTTTACTGTATGTAATCTATCATCCAGTTCTCTACGGTACTACCTTTACTGTATGTAATCTATCATCCAGTTCTCTACGGTACTACCTTTACTGTATGTAATCTATCATCCAGTTCTCTACGGTACTACCTTTACTGTATGTAATCTATCATCCAGTTCTCTACGGTACTACCTTTACTGTATGTAATCTATCATTCCAGTTCTCTACGGTACTACCTTTACTGTATGTAATCTATCATCCAGTTCTCTACCTTTACTGTATGGTTTTCTACTACCTTTACTGTATGTAATCTATCATCCAGTTCTCTACGGTACTACCTTTACTGTATGTAATCTATCATCCAGTTCTCTACTACCTTTACTGGTACTCATCCTTCTCTACGGTACTGTATGTAATCTATCATCCAGTTCTCTACGGTACTACCTTTACTGTATGTAATCTATCATCCAGTTCTCTACGGTACTACCTTTACTGTATGTAATCTATCATCCAGTTCTCTACGGTACTACCTTTACTGTATGTAATCTATCATCCAGTTCTCTACGGTACTACCTTTACTGTATGTAATCTATCATTCCAGTTCTCTATCATGTACTACCTTTACTGTATGTAATCTATCATCCCAGTTCTCTACGGTACTACCTTTACTGTATGTAATCTATCATCCAGTTCTCTACGGTACTACCTTTACTGTATGTAATCTATCATCCAGTTCTCTACGGTACTACCTTTACTGTATGTAATCTATCATCCTTTCTCTACTGTATGTAATCTATCATCCAGTTCTCTACGGTACTACCTTTACTGTATGTAATCTATCATCCAGTTCTCTAGTTACTACCTTTACTGTATGTAATCTATCATCCAGTTCTCTACTGTATGTAATCTATCATCCAGTTCTCTACGGTACTACCTTTACTGTATGTAATCTATCATCCAGTTCTCTACGGTACTACCTTTACTGTATGTAATCTATCATCCAGTTCTCTACGGTACTACCTTTACTGTATGTAATCTATCATCCAGTTCTCTACTCTATCATCCACCTTTACCTTTACTATGTAATCTATCATCCAGTTCTCTACTACCTTTACTGTATGTAATCTATCATCCAGTTCTCTACGGTACTACCTTTACTGTATGTAATCTATCATCCAGTTCTCTACGTACTACCTTTACTGTATGTAATCTATCATCCAGTTCTCTACGGTACTACCTTTACTGTATGTAATCTATCAGTTCTCAGTACTACCTTTACTGTATGTAATCTATCATCCAGTTCTCTACGGTACTACCTTTACTGTATGTAATCTATCATCCAGTTCTCTACGGTACTACCTTTACTGTATGTAATCTATCATCCAGTTCTCTACGGTACTACCTTTACTGTATGTAATCTATCATCCAGTTCTCTACGGTACTACATCCAGTTCTCTACTGTATGTAATCTATCATCCAGTTCTCTACGGTACTACCTTTACTGTATGTAATCTATCATCCAGTTCTCTACGGTACTACCTTTACTGTATGTAATCTATCATCCAGTTCTCTACTACCTTTACTGTATGTAATCTATCATCCAGTTCTCTACGGTACTACCTTTACTGTATGTAATCTATCATCCAGTTCTCTACGGTACTACCTTTACTGTCATCCTGTTCTCTACGGTAATCTATCATCATCCAGTTCTCTACGGTACTACCTTTACTGTATGTAATCTATCATCCAGTTCTCTACCTTTACTGTATGTAATCTATTTCCAGTTCTCTATGGTACTACCTTTACTGTATGTAATCTATCATCCAGTTCTCTACGGTACTACCTTTACTGTATGTAATCTATCATCCAGTTCTCTACGGTACTACCTTTACTGTATGTAATCTATCATCCAGTTCTCTACGGTACTACCTTTACTGTATGTAATCTATCATCCAGTTCTCTACGGTACTACCTTTACTGTATGTAATCTACCTTCTCTACGGTACTACCTTTACTGTACTATCATCCAGTTCTCTATGTAACCTTTACTGTATGTAATCTATCATCAGTTCTCTACGGTACTACCTTTACTGTATGTAATCTATCATCCAGTTCTCTACGGTACTACCTTTACTGTATGTAATCTATCATCCAGTTCTCTACGGTACTACCTTTACTGTATGTAATCTATCATCCAGTTCTCTACGGTACTACCTTTACTGTATGTAATCTATCATCCAGTTCTCTACGGTAACCTTTACTGTATGTAATCTATCATCCAGTTCTCTACGGTACTACCTTTACTGTATGTAATCTATCATCCAGTTCTCTACCCTTTAGTTCTAATCTATCATCCAGTTCTCTACGGTACTACCTTTACTGTATGTAATCTATCATCCAGTTCTCTACGGTACTACCTTTGTAATCTATCATCCAGTTCTCTACGTACTACCTTTACTGTATGTAATCTATCATCCAGTTCTCTCACGGTACTACCTTTACTGTATGTAATCTATCATCCAGTTCTCTACGGTACTACCTTTACTGTATGTAATCTATCATCCAGTTCTCTACGGTCTACCTTTACTGTATGTAATCTATCATCCAGTTCTCTACTACTACCTTTACTGTATGTAATCTATCATCCAGTTCTCTACGGTACTACCTTTACTGTATGTAATCTATCATCCAGTTCTCTACGGTACTACCTTTACTGTATGTAATCTATCATCCAGTTCTCTACGGTACTACCTTTACTGTATGTAATCTATCATCCAGTTCTCTACGGTACTACCTTTACTGTATGTAATCTATCATCCAGTTCTCTACGGTACTACCTTTACTGTATGTAATCTATTTCCAGTTCTCTACTACTACCTTTACTGTATGTAATCTATCATCCAGTTCTCTACGGTACTACCTTTACTGTATGTAATCTATCATCCAGTTCTCTACGGTACTACCTTTACTGTATGTAATCTATCCATTCATCCAGTTCTCTACGGTACTACCTTTACTGTATGTAATCTATCATCCAGTTCTCTACGGTACTACCTTTACTGTATGTAATCTATCATCCAGTTCTCTACGGTACTACCTTTACTGTATGTAATCTATCATCCAGTTCTCTATGGTACTACCTTTACTGTATGTAATCTATCATCCAGTTCTCTACGGTACTACCTTTACTGTATGTAATCTATCATCCAGTTCTCTACAGTACTACCTTTACTGTATGTAATCTATCATCCAGTTCTCTACGGTACTACCTTTACTGTATGTAATCTATCATCCAGTTCTCTACGGTACTACCTTTACTGTATGTAATCTATCATCCAGTTCTCTACGGTACTACCTTTACTGTATGTAATCTATCATCTTCTCTACTACTACCTTTACTGTATGTAATCTATCATCCAGTTCTCTACGGTACTACCTTTACTGTATGTAATCTATCATCCAGTTCTCTACGGTACTACCTTTACTGTATGTAATCTATCATCCAGTTCTCTACGGTACTACCTTTACTGTATGTAATCTATCATCCAGTTCTCTACGGTACTACCTTTACTGTATGTAATCTATCATCCAGTTCTCTACGGTACTACCTTTACTATCATGTATGTAATCTATCATCCAGTTCTCTTTGCGGTACTACCTTTACTGTACTGTATGTAATCTATCATCCAGTTCTCTACGGTACTACCTTTACTGTATGTAATCTATCATCCAGTTCTCTACGGTACTACCTTTACTGTATGTAATCTATCATCCAGTTCTCTACGGTACTACCTTTACTGTATGTAATCTATCATCCAGTTCTCTACTACTACCTTTACTGTATGTAATCTATCATCCTACCTTTACTGTATGTAATCTATCATCCAGTCCAGTTCTCTACGGTACTACCTTTACTGTATGTAATCTATCATCCAGTTCTCTACGGTACTACCTTTACTGTATGTAATCTATCATCCAGTTCTCTACGGTACTACCTTTACTGTATGTAATCTATCATCCAGTTCTCTACGGTACTACCTTTACTGTATGTAATCTATCATCCAGTTCTCTACGGTACTACGGTTTACTACCTATCATCCAGTTCTCTACGTACCTTTACTGTATGTAATCTATCATCCAGTTCTCTACGGTACTACCTTTACTGTATGTAATCTATCATCCAGTTCTCTACGGTACTACCTTTACTGTATGTTCTCTATCTACCTTTACTGTATGTAATCCAGTTCTCTACGTACTACCTTTACTGTATGTAATCTATCATCCAGTTCTCTACGGTACTACCTTTACTGTATGTAATCTATCATCCAGTTCTCTACGGTACTACCTTTACTGTATGTAATCTATCATCCAGTTCTCTACGGTACTACCTTTACTGTATGTAATCTATCATCCAGTTCTCTACGGTAATCTACCTTTACTGTATGTAATCTATCATCCAGTTCTCTACGGTACTACCTTTACTGTATGTAATCTATCATCCAGTTCTCTACGGTACTACCTTTACTGTATGTAATCTATCATCCAGTTCTCTACGGTACTACCTTTACTGTATGTAATCTATCATCCAGTTCTCTACGGTACTACCTTTACTGTATGTAATCTATCATCCAGTTCTCTACGGTACTACCTTTACTGTATGTAATCTATCATCCAGTTCTCTATCATCCAGGTACTACCTTTACTGTATGTAATCTATCATCCAGTTCTCTACGGTACTCTATCATCCAGTTTACTACTACCTTTACTGTAAATCTATCATCCAGTTCTCTACGGTACTACCTTTACTGTATGTAATCTATCATCCAGTTCTCTACGGTACTACCTTTACTGTATGTAATCTATCATCCAGTTCTCTACTACTACCTTTACTGTATGTAATCTATCATCCAGTTCTCTACGGTACTACCTTTACTGTATGTAATCTATCATCCAGTTCTCTACTGGTACTACCTTTACTGTATGTAATCTATCATCCAGTTCTCTACGGTACTACCTTTACTGTATGTAATCTATCATCCAGTTCTCTACGGTACTACCTTTACTGTATGTAATCTATCATCCAGTTCTCTACGGTACTACCTTTACTGTATGTAATCTATCATCCAGTTCTCTACGGTACTACCTTTACTGTATGTAATCTATCATCCAGTTCTCTACGGTACTACCTTTACTGTATGTAATCTATCATCCAGTTCTCTAGTTACCTTTACTGTATGTAATCTATCATCCAGTTCTCTACGGTACTACCTTTACTGTATGTAATCTATCATCCAGTTCTCTACGGTACTACCTTTACTGTATGTAATCTATCATCCAGTTCTCTACGGTACTACCTTTACTGTATGTAATCTATCATCCAGTTCTCTACGGTACTACCTTTACTGTATGTAATCTATCATCCAGTTCTCTACGGTACTACCTTTACTGTATGTAATCTATCATCCAGTTCTCTACGGTACTACCTTTACTGTATGTAATCTATCATCCAGTTCTCTACGGTACTATCATCCAGTTCTCTACGGTACTACCTTTACTGTATGTAATCTATCATCTTTTTACTGTATGTAATCTATCATCCAGTTCTCTACGGTACTACCTTTACTGTATGTAATCTATCATCCAGTTCTCTACGGTACTACCTTTACTGTATGTAATCTATCATCCAGTTACTACCTTTACTGTATGTAATCTATCATCCAGTTCTCTACGGTACTACCTTTACTGTATGTAATCTATCATCATCTATCATCAGTTCTCTACGGTACTACAGTTCTCTAGTTCTCTACGGTACTACCTTTACTGTATGTAATCTATCATCCAGTTCTCTACGGTACTACCTTTACTGTACTATCATCCAGTTCTCTATGTATGTAATCTATCATTCCAGTTCTCTACGGTACTACCTTTACTGTATGTAATCTATCATCCAGTTCTCTACGGTACTACCTTTACTGTATGTAATCTATCATCCAGTTCTCTACAGTTCTCTACGGTACTACCTTTACTGTATGTAATCTATCATCCAGTTCTCTAGTTCTCTACGGTACTACCTTTACTGTATGTAATCTATCATCCAGTTCTCTACGGTACTACCTTTACTGTATGTAATCTTTACTGTATGTAATCTATCATCCAGTTCTCTATGGTACTACCTTTACTGTATGTAATCTATCATCCAGTTCTCTACGGTACTACCTTTACTGTATGTAATCTATCATCCAGTTCTCTACGGTACTACCTTTACTGTATGTAATCTATCATCCAGTTCTCTACGGTACTACCTTTACTGTATGTAATCTATCATCCAGTTCTCTACGGTACTACCTTTACTGTATGTAATCTATCATCCAGTTCTCTACGGTACTACCTTTACTGTATGTAATCTATCAGTTCCTAGTTCTTTACTGTATGTAATCTATCATCCAGTTCTCTACTACTACCTTTACTGTATGTAATCTATCATCCAGTTCTCTACGGTACTACCTTTACTGTATGTAATCTATCATCCAGTTCTCTACGGTACTACTGTATGTAATTTACCAGTTCTCTACGGTACTACCTTTATGTAATCTATCATCCAGTTCTCTACGGTACTACCTTTACTGTATGTAATCTATCATCCAGTTCTTTACTGTATGTAATCTATCATCCAGTTCTCTACGTACTACCTTTACTGTATGTAATCTATCATCCAGTTCTCTACGGTACTACCTTTACTGTATGTAATCTATCATCCAGTTCTCTACGGTACTACCTTTACTGTATGTAATCTATCATCCAGTTCTCTACGGTACTACCTTTACTGTATGTAATCTATCATCCAGTTCTCTACGGTACTACCTTTACTGTATGTAATCTATCATCCAGTTCTCTACGGTACTACCTTTACTGTATGTAATCTATCATCCAGTTCTCTAATCTATCTTTACGGTACTACCTTTACTGTATGTAATCTATCATCCAGTTCTCTACGGTACTACCTTTACTGTATGTAATCTATCATCCAGTTCTCTACGGTAATCTACCTTTACTGTATGTAATCTATCATCCAGTTCTCTACGGTACTACCTTTACTGTATGTAATCTATCATCCAGTTCTCTACTACCTTTACTGTATGTAATCTATCATCCAGTTCTCTACGGTACTACCTTTACTGTATGTAATCTATCATCCAGTTCTCTACGGTACTGTATGTAATCTATCATCCAGTTCTCTACCTTTACTGGTACTACCTTTACTGTATGTAATCTATCATCCAGTTCTCTACGGTACTACCTTTACTGTATGTAATCTATCATCCAGTTCTCTACGGTACTACCTTTACTGTATGTAATCTATCATCCAGTTCTCTACGGTACTACCTTTACTGTATGTAATCTATCATCCAGTTCTCTACTACCTTTCTCTACTGTATGTAATCTACCTTTACTGTATGTAATCTATCATCCAGTTCTCTACGGTACTACCTTTACTGTATGTAATCTATCATCCAGTTCTCTACGGTACTACCTTTACTGTATGTAATCTATCATCCAGTTCTCTACGGTACTACCTTTACTGTATGTAATCTATCATCCAGTTCTCTACTACCTTTACTGTATGTAATCTATCATCCAGTTCTCTACTACCTTTACTGTATGTAATCTATCATCCAGTTCTCTACTACCTTTACTGGTACTACCTTTACTGTATGTAATCTATCATCCAGTTCTCTACGGTACTACCTTTACTGTATGTAATCTATCATCCAGTTCTCTACGGTACTACTGTATGTAATCTTTCCACTGTACTACCTTTACTGTAATCTATCATCCAGTTCTCTACGGTACTACCTTCATCCACTGTATGTAATCTATCATCCAGTTCTCTACGGTACTACCTTTACTGTATGTAATCTATCATCCAGTTCTCTGTATGTAATCTATCATCCAGTTCTCTACTACCTTTACTGTATGTAATCTATCATCCAGTTCTCTAGTTACCTTTACTGTATGTAATCTATCATCCAGTTCTCTACGGTACTACCTTTACTGTATGTAATCTATCATCCAGTTCTCTACGGTACTACCTTTACTGTATGTAATCTATCATCCAGTTCTCTACGGTACTACCTTTACTGTATGTAATCTATCATCCAGTTCTCTACGGTACTACCTTTACTGTGTGTAATCTATCTGTATGTAATCTATCATCCAGTTCTCTACGGTACTACCTTTACTGTATGTAATCTATCATCCAGTTCTCTACGGTATGTAATCTATCATCCAGTTCTCTACTGTATGTAATCTATCATCCAGTTCTCTACGGTACTACCTTTACTGTATGTAATCTATCATCCAGTTCTCTACGGTACTACCTTTACTGTATGTAATCTATCATCCAGTTCTCTACGGTACTACCTTTACTGTATGTAATCTATCATCCAGTTCTCTACGGTACTACCTTTACTGTATGTAATCTATCATTCCAGTTCTCTGTATGTAATCTATCATCCAGTTCTCTACTACCTTTACTGTATGTAATCTATCATCCAGTTCTCTACGGTACTACCTTTACTGTATGTAATCTATCATCCAGTTCTCTACGGTACTACCTTTACTGTATGTAATCTATCATCCAGTTCTCTACGGTACTACCTTTACTGTATGTAATCTATCATCCAGTTCTCTACGGTACTACCTTTACTGTATGTAATCTATCTATCCTACCTTTGTATGTAATCCAGTTCTCTACGGTACTACCTTTACTGTATGTAATCTATCATCCAGTTCTCTACGGTACTACCTTTACTGTATGTAATCTATCATCCAGTTCTCTACGGTACTACCTTTACTGTATGTAATCTATCATCCAGTTCTCTACGGTACTACCTTTACTGTATGTAATCTATCATCCAGTTCTCTACGGTACTACCTTTACTGTATGTAATCTATCATCCAGTTCTCTACGGTACTACCTTTACTGTATGTAATCTATCATCCAGTTCTCTACGGTACTACCTTTACTGTATGTAATCTATCATCCAGTTCTCTACGGTACTACCTTTACTGTATGTAATCTATCATCCAGTTCTCTACGGTACTACCTTTACTGTATGTAATCTATCATCCAGTTCTCTATGGTACTACCTTTACTGTATGTAATCTATCATCCAGTTCTCTACGGTACTACCTTTACTGTATGTAATCTATCATCCAGTTCTCTATCATCCAGGTACTACCTTTACTGTATGTAATCTATCATCCAGTTCTCTACGGTACTACCTTTACTGTATGTAATCTATCATCCAGTTCTCCTTTACTGGTAATCTACCTTTACTGTATGTAATCTATCATCATCCAGTTCTCTACGGTACTACCTTTACTGTATGTAATCTATCATCCAGTTCTCTACCTTTACTGTATGTAATCTATCATCCAGTTCCTTTACCTTTACTGTATGTAATCTATCATCCAGTTCTCTACTGGTACTACCTTTACTGTATGTAATCTATCATCCAGTTCTCTACGGTACTACCTTTACTGTATGTAATCTATCATCCAGTTCTCTATGGTACTACCTTTACTGTATGTAATCTATCATCCAGTTCTCTACGGTACTACCTTTACTGTAGGTAATCTATCCATTCATCCAGTTCTCTATGGTACTACCTTTACTGTATGTAATCTATCATCCAGTTCTCTACGGTACTACCTTTACTGTATGTAATCTATCATCCAGTTCTCTACGGTACTACCTTTACTGTATGTAATCTATCATCCAGTTCTCTACAGTACTACCTTTACTGTATGTAATCTATCATCCTGTTCTCTACGGTACTACCTTTACTGTACTATCATCCAGTTCTCTACGGTACTACTTTACTGTATGTAATCTATCATCCAGTTCTCTACGGTACTACCTTTACTGTATGTAATCTATCATCCAGTTCTCTACGGTACTACCTTTACTGTATGTAATCTATCTGTTCTCTACGGTACTACCTTTACTGTATGTAATCTATCATCCAGTTCTCTACGGTACTACCTTTACTGTATGTAATCTATCATCAGTTCTCTACGGTACTACCTTTACTGTATGTAATCTATCATCCAGTTCTCTACGGTACTACCTTTACTGTATGTAATCTATCATCCAGTTCTCTACGGTACTACCTTTACTGTATGTAATCTATCATCCAGTTCTCTACGGTACTACCTTTACTGTATGTAATCTATCATCCAGTTCTCTACGGTACTACCTTTACTGTATGTAATCTATCATCCAGTTCTCTACGGTACTACCTTTACTGTATGTAATCTATCATCCAGTTCTCTACAGTACTACCTTACTGTATGTAATCTATCATCCAGTTCTCTACGGTACTACCTTTACTGTATGTAAATCTATCCATTCATCCTGTTCTCTACTGTCCTACCTTTCCTCCGCCATTACCCTTTTTTGAAAGTGAATAAATGTTATTTAATTTTTGGAGACATTTTTTTTTACTAACATTTTCCATTAAGACACATCACAGCATATGAATGCATGGATGTTTTTAAAGTTGACTGTTTGATTTCATAGCAGACAAATCCTGTAATCGTTTTAATTTGTAAAATTTTTATAATAGACTATTTATCAGAACCAGACCCTCATGGATGGTTATGTATATGCTGTGTCTTCTGTGATGTCATGCTGTTTTGTGTGTTCTGCCCAGGAACCGCAGACGGTCTATGTAGCTACATGTGTTTACACATCGTTACTGACAAATAAACTGACTAACCTTTCTCTCCTCAGGTCTGGTGCAAGGAATGATCACTGGTATCCGGGGCCTGTGTAACGGTCTGGGCCCAGCGCTGTATGGCCTTATCTTCTTCATGTTTAACGTAGAGTTGAACACCATTGACCCCATCCAGGGAGAATTCCCCATCGACCCTATACCTATAAACCCACCGGCTGAGGTAAATGGATTACTAAAATTAATATCACATTCTCATTCTGCCTCTCGGGCCAGGCAGACTAGCCGTATACATCTATCTTCTTTAGCTTTAAAAGATATTTATAACAAGTAAGCACTTGCAATCTTTCCTTAGCTGTAATCCTGAATCATTCTGTTTCTTTATTCAGAGATGGATTATGTTATTTGTGTTTTATTTGAATGTGAAATCAAGTTCCTACAGAAAAACAAGTTATATCTGAAGGGTTTGATTCACAAAACATGATAAACACACATTTTGAAATGAAATTGCTCATGGGTCACTGTCTGAAATGAATGCTCTTGGGTCACTGTCTGAAATGAATGCTCTTGGGTTGCTGTCTGAAATGAATGCTCATGGGTCCCTGTCTGAAATGAATGCTCGTGGGTCCCTGTCTGAAATGAATGCTCGTGGGTTGCTGTCCGAAATGAATGCTCATGGGTTGCTGTCTAAAATGAATGCTCGTGGGTCGCTGTCTGAAATTAATGCTTGTGGGTCGCTGTCTGAAACGAATGCTCCTGGGTCGCTGTCTGAAACGAATGCTCGTGGGTCGCTGTCTGAAATGAATGCTCGTGGGTCACTGTCTGAAATGAATGCTCGTGGGTCGCTTAGGGATCCCTTTCTATGTGTATGAATTATGGTTGTTTTTTATTGGCCTAGTGTCGTCCGGGTTAGGGAGGGTTTGGCCGGTAGGGATATCCTCTCATGACGCACTAGCGACTCCTGTGGCGGGCTGGGCGCAGTGCATGCTGACCAGGTCGCTTGGCGTACGGTGTTTCCTCTGACACATTGGTGCGGCTGGCTTCTGGGTTGGATGCGCGCTGTGTTAAGAAGCAGTACGGCTTGGTTGGGTTGTGTTTCGGAGGACGCAAGGCTCTCGACCTTCGTCTCTCCCGAGCCCGTACGGGAGTTGTAACGATGAGACAAGACAGTAACGACTAACAATTGGATACCACGATATCACGTTTTTTTGCTAAACGCGATATGCGACACACATGTTTCATACCAAAACGAGCTATATCCAGAGCCATGTGTATAGAGAGTTGGGATTTTCTGCATTATGATGCATTTACAGGACACAACTACATTCTATGGCAGCCATGTTCACATCCGATTATCATTACACAGGGAATATATTTTTAAAAAATGCTATGTTTCTGAATGCCTAGAATTAGAACAATATTTTTTTTAAATCGAAAAGTTGTCCCAACTCTCTAGATACAGTGCCTTCAGACAGTTTTCATCAATATGTCAAATGTATTTATAAAGCCCTTCTTACATCAGCTGATGTCACAAAGTGCTGTACAGAAAGCCTAAAACCCCAAACAGAAGCACGATGTCTGATGCTGGGCAGAAATTACAATAAGAAGCATTTTACAAAACGCAGCAAGAGAAATCTTACACATTTAATATTTCTTTCCTGTATTAAAAATCACACATTTTGCGTTAACGTGACACCTAAGTTTAGCTTGCTATCTAAGTAAGTTACTAAATTAGTAAGGTGACGGGGCATCATATTGTGTAAGCTTTCTGCAGTGTTTGAGAAGTCAAAGCCCTTTGGATGAGTTATCTGTACATCTGCCACAGCTATCTTTTGATTTCCTTGCGCTTTTCTCCTCTGTTCTCGGCTCCTCCCCTATCTTCGCATGGCAGACAAGCATGCAAAAACACTTTTGTTAATTGCACAAAGTCACTTGTAAATGTTAGCAGCATGTGACTTGTTAAGCACATTTTTACTCCTGAACTTATTTCGGCTTGCCATAACAGGGGGTTATTTCCTCAAGACATTTCAGCTTTTCATTTTTTATTAATTTGTCAACATTGAGGAAAACATAATTCGACTTTGACATTATAATTACATCACTAGTGCGAATAATTTCTGAAGGCACTGTACTGTATATGGCTAACCTGCAGTGATAGAAAGCTATCACTCTCAGCTGTTTGCACATTGGCTAACTAGCATTATGTTAGCTTTGAGTGTCATGGACTTTTTGACCTTTTGATTACTATGGATCCCTTCAACAGTTTTTGGAGTCTGTGATATCTGTTCCTGTTGGCCGAAAGATAACTTTCTAAACATGCTCATGAAAAGGAGAGAACCAAGATCCAGAGGCCTGGTACGTGGAGCCGGCACAGGTTTCACTGGACTGATGACACGCTCTTCAGGGTGAGTGCGGGGAGCCGGCACAGGACGTACCAGGCTGAGGAGGCACACTGGAGGCCTGGTGCGTGGAGCCGGCACAGGTTTCATCGGACTGATGACACGCTCTTCAGGGCAAGCGCGGGGAGCCGGCACAGGACATACTGGGCTGAGGAAGCGCACTGGAGGCCTGGTGCGTGGAGCCGGGAAACAGGTTTCACCGGACTGATGACACGCTCTTCAGGGCAAGCGCGGGGAGCCGGCACAGGACATACTGGGCTGAGGAAGCGCACTGGAGGCCTGGTGCGTGGAGCCGGCACAGGTTTCACCGGACTGATGACACGCTCTTCAGGGCAAGCGCGGGGAGCCGGCACAGGACATACTGGGCTGAGGAAGCGCACCGGAGGCCTGGTGCGTGGAGCCGGGAAACAGGTTTCTCCGGACTGATGACACGCTCTTCAGGGCGAGTGTGGTGCAGAATACACCTGAACAACATCTCACTCCGATCTCGCTCCTCCAACAGCTCCATCGACTCCTGGATTTTCAAACTTCCTGCTAGTTTGAACATTTCTAGCCCCAATAAAGATTATGGGTTATATTTTAGTCATTCAAAAGGCTATTTTACATGTAATCAGACTTACTGTTTGGGATCGTTTAATATTTATTTATGTATAGATAGGCCTACTTTATTACATGTAACTGTTTAAAACCCAATCGGGAGTTCTGTTGTTTGGGGTGGATATATAGCATTTTGTCACTCTAAAATAAAATGACCTTGCTGTATACACTGAGTGTACAAAACACTAAGAACACCTTCCTAATATTGAGTTGCAACCCCCCCTTTTGCCCGTCCAGTTCTTGACACAAACTGTTGCGCCTGGCACCTACCACCATACCCCATTCAAAGGCACTTAAATCTGTTGTCTTGCCCATTCACCCTCTGGATGACACACATACACAATCCATGCATCAACTGTCTCAAGGCTTAAACATACTTATTTAACCCGTCTCCTCCCCTTCATCTCTGCTGATTAAAGTGAATTTAACAATTGACCTCAATAATGGATCATAGCTTTCACCTTGATTTACCTGGTCGATGTATACCTGGTCAAAATGTCATGGTAAGATGAAAGAATTATAGCTCTAGGTCTTTCACAAGATGTGTTTTTAATTAATGTCAATTTGCCAACATTTCTGAAAATGGCTATATCGTGTTTTGGAATCAAACTCTTCATATCTATAATATACGGTCTCTCTCCATACAGAAATCACTGATCCCGGGCCCTCCCTTCCTCCTGGGCTCGTGCACGGTTGTCGTGGCGTTCCTGGTAGCCTTGTTTATCCCCGAACACACTGAGCCTCCAGTTGTGACCTGCGCCGATTCCAAGGAATCCTCCACGCTCGCTGGCGTCCACATCAACACCCCGTTACCGGGCAGCGACGAGGACACGCAGGTGCCGACCAGCGATGAGGACTTTGAGCCCCTGCTGCAGGACAGCATCGTGTGACTGAGGGCGGGCAGCAGGCGGCTTTGGTATTGTTACACCCAGCTATGGGAACTACCCCAACACGCCAATTATGTAGCCTATCTATCCCCAATGGAGGAGGAGGAGGAGAGAGAAAGGGGGCAATAGGGATGGGACAGGGGCCTAGCTAACCTAACTCAATTTTGTGTGCAACTCTGCACTGCACAACCAACCATTAATTCCCTGGTCTACGCCCCTGTCTCCGCCCTTACCCAATAGGAACTAGTAATTATTTATTTATTTAAGAGGATAAACTGTTTATGATGTTGTGATCTTTTGGGGGATGGTTACCCCAGTGTTTTTAGTTTTTCACCTATAGGACTCTGGACCTTGTTTTTGCTGCAAGAGTCTGAAAGGAGAGATAGCGGAGATAGTGGATCCAGCGGGCAAAACTGGTTATTGGTTGTAATCTGGTTGTAATGATGCCATTTCAACCAGCTTTGCCTGCTGGGGAGATTGAGCGATTCTTTTTTTTTTCATTCTTTTTTTATAGCACTATGTTTAATGGTGGTAGAACAGAAAGAGCTTGCTGTGCCCTGCATTTATTGCTTCAACGCATTTTCAAACTCCACTGCGCATCATTTCGATTACAAGAAGGAGAACTGTGCCAGTAGTCAACAACACTTAACATATTTACTTTAGAAGACTGTTCATAGAGGAACTCTGTCACTATGAGCAGCCGTACGATTATGACATAATAAAAGGGCTCAGATATTAGTCCGATATTTCCATGGGATCTTCTGTTCACAAGCCTTACAACAACTCACATTTTTTTCAGAGAGCACTTATCATATCATTGTCTTATAAGGGATAGGGAGACATGGGGGATTAGGATGGTAGTGTAGTTGGCATAGGAAGATGAGATCTTGATGTAATTTTTTTACTCCCAAGATCTCATCTCACACTTTATTGTGCAGAGTTTTGGTCCTTGAACCACCGCTCCTAGAGAAACTCCTAAAAGTGTTACTGTATGGTGAGAACATGGAACTACAGTATGTTGAGGCAGAATTTAGGTGTTAATGATGCCATAATTGTTGCTGAGCGTTATGGTTTCATGCAGTGCCCTGCGGTTTCTGTTCAGTCTGTGAAATCTTGATTGTTACTGTATAAAAAAAAGTTTTTTATCTTGAAGAATATAATTTATAAGATGTATTTAAGATGTATTTTATTGATATTATACATCAGGGCTGGGGGCAATTCCAGTCAATTTAGAAAGTATTCCACATTTTCCTCATTGAAAAGCATTGAAGAGAATAGGAATTTGAGTTTGAATTTTAGTGTATTTCCTGAATTGACCCAACCCTGTTATCCATGCTGTAAAAATAATATTGCTAACATTCTGCAACATATTGACTGAAATGTCTAGGCTACTTTGATAGTAAAAATATTATATTCAACTTTGAGTGAGACACATTTTTACTGGCTTTCTTTTTGTAATTTGTGGGAGGATTCTTCATTGTCTTCTAAGTATAACCTTACTCTGAAGTATATTATAGCGGTGGATATAAGGTGAGGTTTCCTTTTTTTATTTGGATGACAAAATCATGAATTTCAATCATTGTTTTTTTCCTTCAATAAATATGTCCAAGTGTTACTAGCTAACTCAGCTTTCAAATTCCTTATTTTGAAGTCTGATTTTAACATCTGCAAAACCATCGTTAGCTCAAATAGTTTTCACACCCCAAGAGTCAAATTGAACTAACCCAGGGTTTATAAAATATAAAGGAAGTGGAAACTATTTCATCCGATAAAATACATGAGTTATTATGGTACACAATCATCCTTCTCTTTTCTGTGAGGTTGTGACAATGTGTACATGTCCATAGTTCATGTTTTATATGTACATACTGTGAGGTTGTGACAATGTGTACATGTCCATAGTTCATGTTTTATATGTACATACTGTATTGAATTAAAGCTGCAATTTGTAACTTTTTGGTCTACCTGATCAAATTCATATAGAAATATGAGTTATAGATCTGTCATTCTCATTGAAAGCGTCTAAGCCGTAGATCTGTTATATGTGCACTATTTCTACGCTTCCCTTTCTGTTTCATTTTTGCATCTAAATGTACTTTCCGTTTTGTATACCAGCTTCAAACAGCTGAACATATTATTTCACAGTGGTTTAGATGGTGCAATGATTCTCCACACTATGCATGGCTTGTTTTGTCACATAAACTGAAATTAGGCAAACTATTCGAAATTTAGCAACCAGGAAATGGCAAAGTGATTTCTGCATAATGCACCTTTTATTAAGGGTAGTAGTCCTGTATCCATACAAGTTAGGCTTTTGAAACTAGTATTTCCCCCCCACATGAAAAACAATGCCACGTTGTTTTCCCTAATGTGAATGAGGAAGTATTTGTGCACTCTAGATCTATCTATCTATCTATCTATCTATCTATCTATCTATCTATCTATCTATCTATCTATCTATCTATCTATCTATCTATCTATCTATCTATCTATCTATCTATCTATCTATCTATCTATCTATCTATCTATCTATCTATCTATCTATCTATCTATCTATCTATCTATCTATCTATCTATCTATCTATCTATCTATCTATCTATCTATCTATCTATCTATCTATCTATCTATCTATCTATCTATCCATCTATCTACCGTGGGGCAAAAAAAGTATTTAGTCAGCCACCAATTGTGCAAGTTCTCCCACTTAAAAGGATGAGAGAGGCCTGTAATTTTCATCATAGGTACACTTCAACTATGACAGACAAAATGAGAAAACGAAATCCAGAAAATCACATTGTAGGATTTTTAATGAATTTATTTACAAATTATGGTGGAAAATAAGTATTTGGTCACCTACAAACAAGCAAGATTTCTGGCTCTCACAGACCTGTAACTTCTTCTTTAAGAGGCTCCTCTGTCCTGCACTCGTTACCTGTATTAATGGCACCTGTTTGAACTTGTTATCAGTATAAAAGACACATGTCCACAACCTCAAACAGTCACACTCCAAACTCCACTATGGCAAAGACCAAAGAGCTGTCAAAGGACACCAGAAACAAAATTGTAGACCTGCACCAGGCTGGGAAGACTGAATCTGCAATAGGTAAGCAGTTTGGTTTGAAGAAATCAACTGTGGGAGCAATTATTAGGAAATGGAAGACATACAAGACCACTGATAATCTCCCTCGATCTGGGGCTCCACGCAAGATCTCACCCCGTGGGGTCAAAATGATCTCAAGAATGGTGAGCAAAAATCCCAGAACCACACGGGGGGACCTAGTGAATGACCTGCAGAGAGCTGGGACCAAAGTAACAAAGCCTATCATCAGTATCATCAGCCTATATCACACTACGCCGCCAGGGACTCAAATCCTGCAGTGCCAGACGTGTCCCCCTGCTTAAGCCAGTACATGTTCAGACCCGTCTGATGTTTGCTAGAGAGAATTTGGATGATCCAGAAGAAGATTGGGAGAATGTCATATGGTCAGATGAAACCAAAATATAACTTTTTGGTAAAAACTCAACTCGTCGTGTTTGGAGGACAAAGAATGCTGAGTTGCATCCAAAGAACATCATACCTACTGTGAAGCATGGGGGTGGAAACGTCATGCTTTGGGGCTGTTTTTCTGAAAAGGGACCAGGACAACTGATCCGTGTAAAGGAACGAATGAATTGGGCCATGTATCGTGAGATTTTGAGTGAAAACCTCCTTCCATCAGCAAGGGCATTGAAGATGAAACGTGGCTGGGTCTTTCAGCATGACAATGATCCTAAACACACCGCCTGGGCAATGAAGGAGTGGCTTCGTAAGAAGCATTTCAAGGTCCTGGTGTGGCCTAGCCAGTCTCCAGATCGCAACCCCATAGAAAATCTTTGGAGGGAGTTGAAAGTCTGTGTTGCCCAGCAACAGCCCCAAAACATCACTGCTCTAGAGGAGATCTGCATGGAGGAATGGGCCAAAATACCAGCAACAGTGTGTGAAAATCTTGTGAAGACTTACAAAAAATGTTTGACCTCTGTCATTGCCAACAAAGGGTATATAACAAAGTATTGAGATAAACTTTTGTTATTGACCAAACACTTATTTTCCACCATAATTTGCAAATAAATTCATTAAAAATCCTACAATGTCATTTTCTGTTGTTTTTTTCTCATTTTGTCTGTCATAGTTGAAGTGTACCTATGATGAAAATGACAGGCCTCTCTCATCTTTTTAAGTGGGAGAACTTGCACAATTGGTGGCTGACTAAATACTTTTCTGCCCCACTGTATCTATCTATCTTTTGATCTATCGATCGATCGAGACTCATGCCTGTGTTAAGTTGAGTTTTTACTGAAGGAGATTCCTGTTTGAATACATGAATAGTAAATAGCTGTCCATGGGACATTTGGATTTTGAAAAGAGTACAATATTAGAAAGTTCCAAAAATGTGTCATACTTGTATGTGAACTTTTCAAAGTATTTACATTTCAAACAAAGTGGCCAATGGGACAGAAAGACACAGCTACATATACAGCATGTCTTCTTGACTGTCCCTGAAATTATATGATGGACAGCATATTAGGTATACCGTTTTATTCCAGACAATTGATTGGTTGTTGCCCAGACAGTAGAAAGTGTCAGTGCTTCTGCTTTGCCCTTACGGGTTGCCAGTCATGTCCTTGTTTTCTATGCTATGGGACCTGTACGCATTGTTGAAGTGAGCAGGAGAAGGTAAAGCTTTACCATCTGTCACCTCCAACCCCAATCCTGTTATGAAGTATCTTGACCAAGAATCCATAAATTGATGTCAGGAGGAGGTTAACAGTGGGGGTAAGCTGAACCAAAGGGGTTTCTAGCAAACCATACACAAATGTCTAATTTGACCAAATATTTAGGAAGAGGCCATCATTTCATGGAGTCTGTGAAGGAAGATACCACATGGAAAAGGTGATAAGCAAGCTAGATCTAAAAAACAAACAGATTTTCAAGAAGTTAAAGGAATCTATTGTTAGAGGTTTCATGATGCTTGTATCTAAAGCAAAGTAGATCATTTTAAGAGTGTTCTATACATCAGTTGGGGTCTCTATACGCTTCACTATGAGGTCCTAAACCAAGCATGAAAATGCAACCTTGTAGTTGTGTGGGCTAATATAGACTAAATGTTTTCCTTGGGGTAAGTTGATCCAATGGTAAATTGAGCAAATGTAAGTGTTTTCTTGACCGGTTTAATGCAACGCATTTTCGCTGGGATATGAGATATAGGCTTTGCCTATGTTAATGTATTTGTTAGGTGTTAAGCCTGTGTTAAAAAATTCTTAAAACAATTACCAGACAACAAAACAACTATGCTGATTGTGTTTATGTTTGGGAAATAGACATAGACATGATTTAAAAAGGTAGTGTTAGCATTTCATTCAATAAAGACATTTGAAAGCGCCTTAACACCCTGTCCCGTGGCTCAACTTACCCCATACCTGGTGTAAATTGTACCAAGAGACCACATTCTTTGGACAAGCTATGTTTTGGAAACTAATATTTTTCATGAATTCTGATTATTGCCAGGGATACACAACATCCTGAAATATATGCAGACATCTTTGTTAGTTAGATCAATACTGTTTATTTCCCTTGCCAGAGTGATGCGGAATGTAAAGACATTCTCAATTGACCCCGCTCTCCCCTACTTTCAGTCAGAGCGACTGTTGTTGAATTTCCTCCAGTGTTATATTGTACCCAGCCTGTAAGAGTAAAATGAACTATGTACAGTATATTAGTATAATGAATTATATGATGAAGACTATTGCGTTGTAATGTAATGTATATGTTATGGAAAAGTATCTCGGGAATGGTTGTAGTACATATCTCTATGACCGCTATAGTTTTGGAACAGTTCTAGAACGCTATTGCCCACAAATCTAAAATGCACCCATGAAGTATTTTTTTGTCGTTTTTGTGTGGTGTAAAATGATTAGAACATGACTTTGCTACCATCACAACACATCAACTTCATAGTTGTGTTTGCAGGATGGTTTCTAACCACGAGACAACACATTTCACCGTGTGTTCTTTATGTCTGTGTCTGCACCCAGCATCTTTACGAGAGGGTTATTATACAAAACGTGCCTAACAAGTGAACATGTTCATTTTTGAAGATAAGAAAGATGACTACAAGTTTGTCCCAAATGGCACCCTATACCCTATATAGTGCACTACTTTTGACCAGAGCCCTATGGGCCCTGGTCAAAAAGTAGTGCACCATATGGGGAATAGGGTGCAATTTGGGGACGGAGCATATGTAAATACTGACGGTGTACATGGAGTGGATGTTATTGCTCATGATAGCACAAACAAATGCGATGTACATGGGCTATGTATACATTTTATGTCTTGTCTTAAAAAATATGGTTTAATTATTAATAAAAACAACATGACGGAAGTAACCTCTTCTTCTTTTTTTTAAAGCTGCGTGTTCATATTTTGATCACTTGGTGGCAGTGGTGTGCAGTGTAGTTTACTGTGTTTTCCCAATAGAAATCCCGATCGGAGATTTGTGCTGCCAGTGTGAAATGTGTGTTTGGACAGTGTTTTCCCTCAAGGCAGACACATGTATGATGCCTTGCTGAGGATAGTTGTTATGTTTCAGATCATCAGTTGAGGAAATGCTTTTCCCTCCCCTCACATTCCTTTCCGTGGTGACTGCAGGTCACATGAAGTGACAGACTTAGGATCGCAGCTTGATACACAAATCAAAGTTTAGAGATCGCGTACACAGTTCAGCAGATGTTATAGTGGGTGCAAAATGCTTGTGTTACTAGTTCCTGACAGTGCAGCAAAAATGTCAAACGACTAGGAACAAGAAATGATGAATGGCAGAACGAATTCAGTTAACAACTGAAATACAATCTATGCGTATATACACCAAAAAGATATACAAAGAATGATATGTACAGCAGTAGATATATTACAGATATAGTCCAGTATATACAGTTGAAGTCGGAAGTTTACATACACATAGTCATTAAAACTAGTTTTTCAACCACTCCACAAATTTCTTGTTAACAAACTATAGTTTTGGCAAGTCGGTTAGGACATCTACTTTGTGCATGACACAAGTAGTTCTTCCAACAATTGTTGACAGATTATTTCACTTATAATTCACTGTATCACAATTTCAGTGGGTCAGAAGTTTACATACACTAAGTTGACTGTGCCTTTTTAAACAGCTTGGAAAATTCCAGAGAATGATTTAGAAGCTTCTGATAATTGACATAATTCTTGTCAATTGGAGGTGTACCTGTGGATGTATTTCAAGGCCTACCTTCAAACTCAGTGCCTCTTTGCTTGACATCATGGGAAAATCAAAAGAAATCAGCCAAGACCTCAAGAAAAAATCAGCCAATCAGCCAAGAAAAAAATTGTAGCCCTCCACAAGTCTGGTTCATCCTTGGGAGCAATTTCCAAATGCCTGAAGGTACCACATTCATCTGTACAAACAATAGTACGCAAGTATAAACACCATGGGACCACGCAGCCATCATACCGCTCAGAAAGGAGACGTGTTCTGTCTCCTAGAGATGAATGTACTTTGGTGCGAAAAGAGCAAATCAATCCCAGAACAACAGCAAAGGACCTTGTGAAGATGTTGGAGGACACAGGCACAAAGTATCTATATCCACAGTATAAACGAGTCCTATATCGACATAACCTGAAAGGCCGCTCAGCAAAGAAGAGGCCACTGCTCCAAAACCCCCATGGGGACAAAGATTGTACTTTTTGAAAAAATGTCCTCTGGTCTGATGAAAAAAAAATAGAGCTGTTTGGCCCTAATGACCATCGTTATGTTTGGAGGAAAAAAGGACCGAAGAACAAGCCGAAGAAAGCCGAGGAACACCATCCCAACTGTGAAGCACGGGGGTGGCAGCATCATGTTGTGGGGGTGCTTTGCTGCAGGAGGGACTGGTGCACTTCACAAAATAGATGGCATCATGAGGCAGGAAAAATATGCGGATATATTGAAGCAACATCTCAAGACATCAGTCAGGAAGTTACAGCTTGGTCGCAAATGGGTTTTCCAAATGGACAATGACCCCAAGCATACTTCCAAAGTTGTGGCAAAATGGCTTAAGGACAACAAAGTCAAGGTATTGGAGTGGCCATCACAAAGCCCGGACCTTAATCCCATAGAAAATGTGTGGTAGAACTGAAAAAGCGTGTGCGAGCAAGGAGGCCTATAAACCTGACTCGGTTACACCAGCGCTGTCAGAAGAAATGGGCCAAAATACACCCAATTTATTGTGGAAAGCTTGTGGAAGGCTACCCAAAATGTTTGATCCAAGTTAAACAATTTAAAGGCAATGCTACCAAATATTAATTGAGTGTATGTAAACTTCTGACCCACTGGGTATGTGATGAAATAAATAAAAGCAGAAATAAATCATTCTCTTTAGTATTATTCTGACATTTCACATTCTTAAAATAAAGTGTTGATCCTAACTGACCTAAAACAGGGATTTTTACTAGGATTAAATGTCAGGAATTGTGGTAAACTGAGTTTAAATGTATTTGGCTAAGGTGTATGTAAATTTCCGACTTCAACTGTAAATAGTGTAACAAAATGCAATGTACAGTAGTTGATATATTAGAATGCGCTAATTGAAGAACACATTGGATGAATACGCAGTATGAATAATAGTATAAAATAAATGCTTCAGTGTTGAATGTATCTATATACATGGGACAGCAGCATTGGCTGTGTGTTTGTGTGTTTGTGGGCAAGGGCATATGCGTCTGCGAGTCTATATGTGAGTGCAGGAGTCTGCGTGTGTATGAAGTGTGTGTGTGCATTTTGTGTGAGTGAGTCTTTCTTTGTCTCTTACTACAGGAAATGTCGTGATAACTGTTCTGTGGACTGGAGATAGAGGCTGTTTTTCAGTCTTTTGGTCCCTGCTTTGATGATCCTGTACTGTCTCTGTCTGCAATATGGTAGCAGAGTGAACAGGCCGTGATTCAGGTGGCTGAGCATCCCAAATTTCTTCAGCCACCTGAGGTTATAAAGGTGATGTTGGGCCTTCTTCACCATGGTGTTGGTGTGGTCGGACTATTTCAAGCCATGGAACTTGAAGCTGTTCACCCTCTCCACTCCCTCTGTCTCCGGGAGGCCACGATCAGCTCCTGTTTTTTTTTTATATTGAGGGAGAGGTTATTTTCCTGACACCACTCCACCCAGGCTCTAACCTCCTTCCTGTCTCATTGTTTTGGATATGGAGGGAGTAGAGGAGTTGGAGTTGTGCGTAGCCACGCAGTCTTGGGTATGGAGGGAGTAGAGGAGGGGACTGAGCACACACCACTGGGGGGCCCCCGTGTTGAGGATCTGCATGGCAGAGGAGTTGTTGCCTAACCTTACCACCTGGGGTCAGCCCATCAGGAAGTCTAGGACCCAGTTGCCCAGGGAGGGGTTCAGACCCAGGGCCCTGAGCTTAGTGACAAGCTTGGAGGGCAGTATGGTGTTGAAAGGTCAATTTATTTGGTTACATGTTAAAATTTTGAATCAAATTAATTAAACAGTATACAATTCAAACAAATAATCAATCCTTAAGTGAATCAAATACAAACAATTACCAAAAAACAAAAGCATTCATTCAAATAACGTGTAACAATCACCAGTCAAAGAACGAAATTTCAATTTCAAAAAGTTTCTATGGCTTGTTTAAAAAATAACGATATTTTGGATTATTATTTTGCTTTCAAATAACCGAAAATGAGCGGTTGCAATCTGAATAAAGGGAAAAAGGCCATTCTTGAACATGGGATGAGACATTCTTACTAATTTACTAGAGAACCAGTTCAGATTTAAGTATAACTTTTGTATGACTAATGCCTTTAGTGAGAGGTCTAATAATTTAAATGTTAAACCTGGGTTTGTATTTGCATTTATCAGGGATCCCCAAATCAAATCAAATTTGATTTGTCACATACACATGGTTAGCAGATGTTAATGCGAGTGTAGCGATACCATCTACTGCATCTTGCCTATGCCGTTCTGTACCATCACTCACCTTATACACATAAGTGTAAAGGGATGAAGAATATGTACATAAAAATATATGAATGAGTGATGGTACAGAACGGCATAGGCAAGATGCAGTAGATGGTATCGAGTACAGTGTATACGTATGAGATGAATAATGTAGGGTATGTAAACATTACATAAAGTGGCATTGTTTAAAGTGGCTAGTGATACATTTTTTACATCAATTTTTCCATTATTAAAGTGGCTGGAGTTGAGTCAGTATGTTGGCAGCAGCCACTCAATGTTAGTGGTGGCTGTTTAACAGTCTGATGGCCTTGAGACAGAAGCTGTTTTTCAGTCTCTCGGCCCCTGCTTTGATGCACCTGTACTGACCTCGCCTTTTGGATGATAGCGGTGTGAACAGGCAGTGGCTCGGGTGGTTGTTGTCCTTGATGATCTTTATGGCCTTCCTGTGACATACCTGCAGGGCAGGTAGTCTGTCTATATAAGGTCCCACAGTTGATAGTGCATGTCAGAGCAAAAACCAATCCATGACGTTGAAGGAATTGTCTGTAGAGAGCCGAGACAGGATTGTGTCAAGGCACAGATCTGGGGAAGGGTACATTTATGCAGTATTGAAGGTCCCCAAGAACACAGTGGCCTCCATCATTCTTAAATGGAAGAAGTTTGGAATCACCAAGACTCTTCCTAGAGTTGGCTGCCCGGCCAAACTGAGCAATCGCGGGAGAAGGGCCTTGGTCAGGGAGGTGACCAAGAACCTGATGGTCAATCTGACAGAGCTGTAGAGTTCCTTTGTGGAGATGGGAGAACCTTACAGAATGACAATTACCTCTGCAGCAGACTTTATGGTAGAGTGGCCAGACAGAAGCCACTCCTTAGTAAAAGGCACATGACAGACCGCTTAGAGTTTGCCAAAAGGCACCTAAAGACTCAGACCATGAGAAACAAAATTTTCTGGTCTGATGAAACCAAGATTGAACTCTTTGCCCTGAATGCCAAGATTCACGCCTGGAGGAATGAATTCTGGCACCATCCCTACGGTGAAGCATGGTGGTGGCAGAATCACCCTGTGGATATGTTTTTCAGTGGCAGGGACTGGGAGACTAGTTAAAGTGGGGCAAAAAAGTATTTAGTCAGCCACCAATTGTGCAAGTTCTCCCACTTAAAAAGATGAGAGAGGCCTGTAATTTTCATCATAGGTACACTACCTATGACAGACAAAATGAGAAAAAAAAAGTATTTGGTCAATAACAAAAGTTTATCTCAATACTTTGTTATATACCCTTAGTTGGCAATGACAGAGGTCAAACGTTTTCTGTAAGTCTTCACAAGGTTTTCACACACTGTTGCTGGTATTTTGGCCCATTCCTCCATGCAGATCTCCTCTAGAGCAGTGATGTTTTGGGGCTGTTGCTGGGCAACACGGACTTTCAACTCCCTCCAAAGATTTTCTATGGGGTTGAGATCTGGAGACTGGCTAGGCCACTCCAGGACCTTGAAATGCTTCTTACGAAGCCACTCCTTCATCTTCAATGCCCTTGCTGATGGAAGGAGGTTTTCACTCAAAATCTCACAATACATGGCCCCATTCATTCTTTCCTTTACACGGATCAGTCGTCCTGGTCCCTTTGCAGAAAAACAGCCCCAAAGCATGATGTTTCCACCCCCATGCTTCACAGTAGGTATGATGAGGTATGATTTTTTGGATGCAACTCAGCATTCTTTGTCCTCCAAACACGACGAGTTGAGTTTTAACCAAAAAGTTCTATTTTGGTTTGATCTGACCATATGACATTCTCCCAATCTTCTTCTGGATCATCCAAATGCTCTCTAGCAAACTTCAGACAGGCCTGGACATATACTGGCTTAAGCAGGGAGACACGTCTGGCACTGCAGGATTTGAGTCCCTGGCGGCATAGTGTGTTACTGATGGTAGGGTTTGTTACTTTGGTCCCAGCTCTCTGCAGTTCATTCACTAGGTCCTCCCGTGTGGTTCTGGGATTTTCGCTCACTGTTCTTGTGATCATTTTAACCCCACGGGGTGAGATCTTGCGTGGAGCCCCAGATCGAGGGAGATTATCAGTGGTCTTGTATGTCTTCCATTTCCTAATAATTGCTCCCACAGTTGATTCCTTCAAACCAAGCTGCTTACCTATTGCAGATTCAGTCTTCCTAGCCTGGTGCAGGTCTACAATGTTGTTTCTGGTGTCCTTTGACAGCTCTTTGGTCTTGGCCATAGTGGAGTTTGGAGTGTGACTGTTTGAGGTTGTGGACAGGTGTCTTTTATACTGATAACAAGTTCAAACAGGTGCCATTAACGGAAAAAGCAGCAGCAGGAGAAGCAACAGATGCAGCAGCAACAGGAGCAGCAGCAGCAGCAGTGGGAGAGGCTGCACTACTTGGAAGAATGGACATGGGAGGACGAATTGGATGGTAAAGGACCCTGGGCTCAGCCAGGAGAATATCGCAGCCCCAAGGAAGAACTGGAGGCGGCGAAAGCGGAGAGGCGCTGGTATGAGGAGGCAGCGCGGCGTCGTGGATGGAAGCCTGAGAGTCAGCCCCAAAAATGTATTGGGGGGGGGCTCACAGGGAGTATGGCTACGCCAGGTAGGAGACCTGAGCCAACTTCCTGTGGTTACCGGGGGGCGAGAGAGACCGGGCAGGCACCGTGTTATGCTGTGAAGCGCACGATGTCCCCAGTGCGGGTGCATAGGCCGGTGCGGTACATTCCAGCTCCGCGTATCGGCCGGGCTAGAGTGGGCATCGAGCCAAGGCTTACATGGCACCAACCTTGCGCACGGTGTCCCCGGTTCGCCTGCATAGCCCAGTGCGGGCTATTCCACCTCGCCGCACTGGCAGGGCGACCGGGACCACTCAACCGGGTAAGGTTGGGCAGGCTCGGTGCTCAAGAGCTCCAGTGCGCCTGCACGGCCCGGTCTATCCGTCACCACCTCCACGCACCAGCCCTCCGGTGGTAGCCCCCCGTACCAGGCTGTCTCTCCAGTCCATCCTTACAGGGGCTCCCTCCTCTCCAGCACTGCCGGAGTCTCCCGCCTCTCCGGCGCTACCAGAGCCTTCCTCCTCTCCAGCGCTGCTGGAGTCTCCCGCCTCTCCGGTGCTACCAGAGCCTTCCTCCTCTCCAGTGCCGCCTGAGCCACCCGTCTGCCCAGTGCCGCCTGAGCCACCCGTCTGCCCAGCGCCGCCAGTGCCGCCCGTCTGCTCAGCGCCGCCAGTGCCGCCCGTCTGCCAGGAGCCGCCAGTGCCGCCCGTCTGCCAGGAGCCGCCAGTGCCGCCAGTCAGCCAGGGGCCGCCAGTGCCGCCAGTCAGCCAGGGGCCGCCAGTGCCCCTCTGTCCCGAGCAGCCGCCCCTCTGTCCCGAGCAGCCGCCCCTCTGTCCCGAGCAACCGCCCCTCTGTCCCGAGCTTCCGTCCCTCTGTCCCGAGCAGCCGCCCCTCTGTTCCGAGCAGCCGCCCCTCTGTCCCGAGCTTCCGCCCCTCTGTCCAGAGCTGCCGCCCCTCTGAACCGAGCTGCCACCCCTCTGTCCCGAGCTGCCGCCCCTCTGTCCATTGAGAAGAGTTGCTATGGTGAGGAGGCCACGGAAGCGAACAAGGTGGGGGACTAAGACTACGGTGAAGTGGGGGCCACGTCCAGCACCAGAGCCGCCACCGCGGACAGATGCCCACCCAGACCCTCCCCTATAGGTTCAGGTTTTGCGGCCGGAGTCCGCACCTTGGGGGGGGGGTACTGTCACACCCTGACCATAGTTTGCTTTGTATGTTTCTATGTTTTTTATTGGTCATGGTGTGAGCTGGGTGGGCATTCTATGTTGGATGTCTTGTTTGTCTATTTATATGTCTGGCCTGATATGGTTCTCAATCAGAGGCAGGTGTTAGTCATTGTCTCTGATTGGGAACCATATTTAGGTAGCCTGGGTTTCACTGTGTGTTTGTGGGTGATTGTTCCTGTCTCTGTGTTTGCACCAGATAGGACTGTTTTGGTTTTCCACAGTCTTTGTTTTTGCAGTGTTCATGTTTATTCCTTTTTGTTATTAAACATGAATCAGTATAATCACGCCGCATTTTGGTCCGCTTCTACTTCACAACAGGAAGACCGTTACACAACTGGTTGCTGACTAAATACTTTTTTGCCCCACTGTACATTAAAACCAGTAGATAATGATAGCGCTGAAGTCATCCACGTATTCCTATGGAAAACTCCTTATTTTGCTCATTTATTTGATTTTGTTTGGTTGTTCTGGCGATCGTAATTTACATAGGCTTCCTAGGGCAGACCAGAGTTTCATTTACCAATCCTGCGTAGGCACACATCTGTGTGTTAACCTTGCCTGAAATAAATTCCATGCAAAGAGTGAGATTTATCAATGTGACCATTTGCATGAGAGTGTGCATATGCGTACGCACAGTGCCAAGTGATGGAATAAGGGAAGTGCTTGTCAAATATATACTACTGTTCAAAAGTTTGGGGTCACTTAGAAATGTTCTTGTTTTTGAAAGAAAAGCACATTTCTTTGTCCTTTAAAATAACATCAAATTGCGTTTCTTTGACAAGTCTCTGTCTATACAATTAACAATTGGTGACAGCCTTCTGGTCTTCTCTCTTCCTTCCCTGGATGGTCCTCTGCCCTGGAGCCCCTGGCATCTTGAAGGATGCCAGATGGCCCTGAGGAGGAGTATATGAGCCCCTGGACCCTCAAGGAGGGGAGCACAGATAAAGACCTCACCCTCAGAGGGGGGAAGTGTTTAATTTCATTTTAGGTTACCCCCCTCTCCTCTCTCTCTAACCTCTCCAACCCCTTCCCCCATTAGCTTGTTAAGGGTAAACACGTCCCCTGCCAGTGTGATGTATAATGTTGTCTGCTGTGTTGTTGTACGTCACACAGCACTCTCCTGCTATCCAATCCTCTCCTCCTTGTGTTGTTTAGATTCACATCTTAGTGAATCCTAGTGCATCCCAAGTGGCACACTTTTGCTTATAATATAGTACCCTATTGCCTATGTAGTGTGCATTTTTTTAAAAACCAAAACCCTATGGACCCAGGTCAAAGTAGTGCACTATATAGGCAATAGGGTGCCATTTGGGACACACACTCAGACCCCGCGCCTGATGAACTCCCACCGGCCAGCCCCATCCCATCCCCTGGCTGCCAGCCTGTCTGTTTACCAAGCTCTGCCTCTGTTTACTGCCAAAGAATAGACACATTCACCACTGTCACTCTGTCACAATGGATGGACACTCTGATCCTTCCAGAAAGAGACAGTGAGAGGATAGGGATGAAAGTAGGGGGGAGAGGGAGAGGTAAAGGGAAAGTGGGAGGGTGTGAGAGAGAGATTTAGATGCTACCCTTTCTCTCTCATAATTGGATCCGATTAAAAACACATTACAATTTGAAAGAGAAGCATTAATCCAGCATTTGGATCATTTTCTCTTCTGAAAATCAAACATTTTTATGTGCTTTTGCAAGTTTTGCAAGAAAATATCATGTGCACTGAATTAGATCCAATATGGCCTATATTAATTCACCAAAGACAAAGGGCTTATTTCACAATTCTAAATGGGTTTGTGAGGTTAGAGGAGGGCAGCTAAGTTCAGAAACCCCCTATTAACCTTGCTAAGAGAAGCACAACTTACTGTAGAATTCAGCCACTTGAAGCACTGAGTTTATGCCCAGTGACTAAGGGTTTCCACTTACAGAGGTGATACGGAAGCATCTTACTGTTGTCTTATCAAGTCCAGATAGGACCGTCTCTCTTCCACAAATAACTCCCTCAACTGTCCCAAAGAATGGAGGGAAAATATACATTTTAGGGTTCAGGCCTTACAAAGAAGTCAAGAAAAGTGTAAGGTCTTTGCTTTTAATACATTTGTAATGTAGGCCTACTAGAAAATGCATTAGAGATTGTTGAAAATGTAACATAAATTATTGTGTAAATTGATGTTTGTTGTTCAATAAAACAAACACTTCTTCACTTTAAAGATTGTCCTTCCTTCCTTCCTTCCTTCCTTCCTTCCTTCCTTCCTTCCTTCCTTCCTTCCTTCCTTCCTTCCTTCCTTCCTTCCTTCCTTCCTTCCTTCATTCCTTCCTTCCTTCCTTCCTTCCTTCCTTCCTTCATTCCTTCCTTCCTTCCTTCCTTCATTCCTTCCTTCCTTCCTTCCTTCCATTCGATTTCATTTTCATTCCGCATGCTCTTGTTATAAAACATTATAAAACATAACAGATAAGGAAGGACACACTTTAGGGTGATGATTTGAAGCCTTGCGAGAAGCTTTTAATGTTTCTTGTTTTCATCTTATGCTCTCTTCAACCCTTATGGAATAATCAGGACATCATACACAAAGAAAGATTGCAATTCTCTTTGGAGAAGCAGATTTTCCTGCCCTTCATGAAGCAGTGCGCAGCTCACATCTCAACTGTAAAATGCTATACCGATTTTATGGATCACATGAATTCTTGTATAAAATGTGTTTCTACGAGTCTTGACATGTATCTATTGACTGCACCGTGGACTCCTGCCTCAGAGAACATTGAATCAGAAGGAGAGAGATCAGTCTGCCCATGCATGAGTCCATCTCCTTGGGATTCTAAAGATTTCTTGGTTGTAACCCTAGGCATCTTTAATCTGTTACAAACTCAGTTGAGTTTCACTTTCAAAACTAAATCCCTTGCTGGCACACACACACACACACACAAACGCAAGCAGGCAGGCACGCAGACATGCACGAGCACACACACAACACACACATACCTCATCTCATCTCAGAGCTTCTCATGATTATGTGTGTATGGTCATTGACTCCGCCCCTGTGTGCCAGTGGGGTGAAGGAGATAAAAGAAAAGAAATACACTATCTCTGAAGGACTCCATGGATTAAAGTCTTGTCCTGAATGGTGGGTGGTGTCCTCAAAACTAGCATGGTGGAATCTCACTACTCTTGGCTCACTTGAAAATCCCTTAAAAAAAAAATCTGGATCAGTTGTGACTCCATCTCCATTATAATAGTGAGGAGTTTATAAGGATGTTTGTGGGGATAGTTGTCGGCCTAAATAGGGTATGTGTGTTATCATGTTATGAGATCTAGCCGTGACTTGTCAAGACTGATCCAGATATGAGCATTGCTGGTGATTGAGTCTATATGCTCCCAGGTCAGCAGGCATTGTTTGGGGCCCAGTCGATTCAGGAGGACCTGTCCTAGACTATAAAGACGGAATAAAGACGGAATTTGGAACCAAATAAGGTTCTTGAGAGCGATGCCATAGGAGAACCATTTTAGGTTCGGCTGTTCGGAAGAACCAGAAATGGGAGTTTTTTTTGAAAAACCATACAAAAATCGCAAACCAGAAATGTTTCTTCCTTCCAGGACCGGAATGAAATAGCCCTGCTGTCGGGGTTCAAGCCTTATTTGCATATTTCACCCGGTGCCTTTCGAATGAATTTTAGTTCCCAGTACGTACCACCGATGACTGTGATTTCTACTGACAGAGACGTGGTTGTTGTGTTCATTTTCAGTCCTCTGGCCTTCACCAAGTGAGATCCTAAGTGTATATGTTGCCATTAAAATTGCATTGTTTAAGACGATTTATATTTCATAAGGCCTTCTTTTGAGGGTCTAGTTTTACCCCAATACAGTGGCCTGAAACTCATAGTTTAAAGGCCATATCAGGCCTTCAAGTCACATTATGATGGCTTGCAAAGTAATATGCAAATCCTGTTGCAATCCAGTCAGAGTTAGGATATCCAGTATTTGGAATTTTTATTCACTGCCAGAATAATTGCCAGGGTTGGGAAGATTAAGATTTGAAACTTTCTTAGACATCAAAACTGGAACAACCATGTCAGTAACAGGTGCAATAAGTCCAAGTAAGAGATTGGAATAATTTAGAAAAATTTATATTTGAGTAGGATATTATGAATTAATCAAACCATGTACATGCAAAAACATAGATACTGAAACTAACAATTCTAAAAATCTACCTGCAATAGAGCATGCTGGGACATATGATAACGATGGGCGTGGTTTTGGTTCAAGGATGGTTATTAACACCAAACCTGGGGTTATTTTACACCACTGAGTTTTAATTCAACTCTTGAATCAACATTAGAAATGTTACACTGAAAAATCAACACTAGCCAATGTGCTGTGTGCAATGAAAGGGACACATCTGCTTCCATACATTTCAAGAACCTTTTTCTGAAGAACAGTAGATGCCACGTATAAAAACACTTTTACTGTTGAATATCCCAAGTATAAATACAGTAAAGTACACACTAAAGGGTACAATAGTATTTTTTATTTTTTTTACACACATCTGCAAGCTTCCAAAGAGCCTGCCATTCAAGGAGTTGGTCTGATGGTAATCCATGATGTCATCAGCCTTCCCCCTTGCTTGAGGAAAAATAGAGGAGCACTAGAGAACCAAAGAGCAAACTGCCTCCCCCCACACAAGTACAGTGAAGTGCCTTTCTTGTAAGCTCCAAACCCAACAATGCAGTAATCAATATCAATGTAGCATGTGGTGGTTCATTTCTGTATTATCAAATGAGGAGAGACAAACTTATCATACAAGTCAGAGTTATACTTCAACTGAATCTTTATTAGTGAGAGCTTTGCAATAGCGATGGCTGGTCGATAAATCACCCTCAGATGATTTGTTGAAAGCCACAACACAAAGTCTACTGAGATCTTTTATAGCAAAGATCCACCCCCTAGTCGACATAACAAACCACAGATGTTTGGAACGGTTCACAAGGTGAGACTTTTTAAATGAGAAAGGAGTATCCCGTAGCCAGATAGCATTCGCTATAAATTCTGTTCTTATCATTCAGTTTGGCTCCTAAAACGAGGTTACGATCTCGTTCCTGGTACATCATAGCACAAAAACACCAACTCATCCAATGGCATAAATCAATTGTCAACACCAGATACTCCCATCTCAAGTAAAACCCCTTCTTGACCCCACTCCTGGACAAGCTCACTGAGGGCAGTGAGCCTCTAGGTCATACACTATCCCAGGATAAGTGCAACATCAGAGATGACATACAATGGTTCCAGACACTACCCCACACATCTGTCTCAAACCTTATCTCCTCAACGCCAAAGGAGGGAGTGACTGGCGCACAGACAATGTGGAGACAAGTAATTGTTTCCCCATTAATCACGTCACCCCTTCACGTGGTTTACAATAGGTAAATACACATTCACATATGAAGACAATGTTCCCTCCTGTCCTCTTCCCTTTCTGATATTCTGCATAGCACCAGGGACATGTGAAAGACAAGCCTGACCTCTCCCTCTCTGGGCCCCAGGTGAGGGAAGAAGTGCAACTGCCAACACCAGAGTCCGAAGGGATATATTCTAATAACAAGTATATCATATAAGCATATTATGCAGATAAGATATCTGAATTATCTATGTTATCCAAGTAATTCTGATTCTTCCGCCACAACACTAAAAATAAAATAAGGTAGGACAAAAAAAAGAAGTAATAAGAACACAAGGAAGTAAGAAACTATAGTATTTACAATGTGCAGGGACACTGAAGGAATTTAGGTAGATACAGTATATTAGGTGACTAGGTATCAGGATGTATGACAAACAGAGTAAAATCAACGCAAATGAGGATTGTATGTGAGTGGGTGTGCATAGTCAGTTTACATGTGTGTGCATGCTATGTGTGTGTTGGAGTGTCAGTGTGTGTAACTGTGTAGATTCCTGTGAGTGTGCAAATATTAAACGGTCTACTCACATAGTCCATGTGGCCATTTTGTTAGCTATTTAGTAGTCTTATTGGATTGGGGATAGAAGCTTTTCAGGAGCCTGCTGGTGTCAGACTTTATGCACCGGTACCGCAGAAGCAGAGAAAACAGTCTATGGTTTAGGCGGCTGGAGTTTTTAAAGATTTTCCTGGCATTCCTTTCACACCACCTGATATAGAGGTCCTTTAGCTCATTTGATGATTCTATATTACTTGTTTCTTGTGTAATTTATAGAACAGTCAAGATAACATCTGAAAACTCCCTCGAGAGGTGGAAAGGTCGATATTTGACCATCAGGTATTCCAAAACGTGTCGAGACTTCCACTGCGCTCGAGTCACCATTTGTTGTTGATGAAGAGGCAAATCCCTCCCCTCTTCGATTTCCCTGACTCTACTGTCCTGTACCCTCAGTGAATGGAGAGAGAGATAGAGAGAGAGGCAGAGAGAGAGGCAGAGAGAGAGAGGCAGAGAGAGAGGCAGAGAGAGAGAGAGAGAGAGGCAGGCAGAGAGAGAGGCAGAGAGAGAGAGCAGAGAGAGAGAGAGAGGAGGCAGAGAGAGAGCCAGAGAGAGAGAGAGAGAGGCAGAGAGAGAGGCAGAGAGAGAGGCAGAGAGAGAGAGAGAGGAGGCAGAGAGAGAGCAGAGAGAGAGAGAGAGAGGAGAGAGAGAGGCAGAGAGAGAGGCAGAGAGAGAGACAGAGAGAGGGAGGCAGAGAGAGGGAGGCAGAGAGAGAGGCAGAGAGAGAGAGAGGCAGAGAGAGAGAGGCAGAGAGAGAGAGGCAGCACACAGGAGCAGCTCAATAAATCACTGTGTTGGATGGGGGGATTAGTCCAGGGCATTTAGCTACCATCTCTTTACCAGCAACTCAATCCCATCATGACAAAGAGTAAGACATGACATGGGCCTCCTATACAGTCTGTCAATTTATACGTAACAATCCTCATTGCATTACAGGGCCAGTTTCATGGGTCCTCCAGTAAGAAGAACCTTTTCAATAATAATCTTCACTGACAATGCTTATTTGCCCAGGACCATTGATGGAAAAAGTACCCAATTGTCACACTTGAGTAAAAGTAAAGATACCTTCATAGAAAATTACTCAAGTGAAGTTCACCCAGTAAAATAGTACTTGAGTAAAAGTCTAAAAGTATTTGGTATAAATAGTATAGAAAGTAAAAGTATAAATCATTTCAAATTCCTTATATTAAGCAAATCAGACAACACCATTTTCTTGTTTTTATGTATTTACGGATAGCCAGGGGCTCCAACACTCCAACACTCCCACACTCCCACACTCCAACACTCCCACACTCCAACACTCCAACACTCCAACACTCCCACACTCCAACACCCCAACACTCCAACACTCCAACACTCCAACACTCCAACACCCAACACTCCAACACTCCTCCAACACTCCAACACTCCAACACTCCAACACTCCAACACTCCAACACTCCAACACTCCAACACTCCAACACTCCCACACTCCAACACTCCAACACTCCAACACTCCAACACTCCAACACTCCAACACTCCAACACACTCCAACCAACACTCCAACACTCCAACACTCCAACACTCCAACACTCCAACACTCCAACACTCCAACACTCCAACACTCCAACACTCCAACACTCCAACACTCCAACACTCCAACACTCCAACACTCCAACACTCCCACACTCCAACACTCCAACACTCCAACACTCCAACACTCCAACACTCCAACACTCCAACACTCCAACACTCCAACACTCCAACACTCCAACACTCCAACACTCCAACACTCCAACACTCCAACACTCCAACACTCCCACACTCCAACACTCCAACACTCCAACACTCCAACACTCCAACACTCCAACACTCCAACACTCCAACACTCCAACACTCCCACTCCACACTCCAACACTCCAACACTCCAACACTCCAACACTCCAACACTCCAACACTCCAACACTCCAACACTCCAACACCCCAACACCCAACACTCCAACACTCCAACACTCCAACACTCCAACACTCCAACACTCCAACACTCCAACACTCCAACACTCCCACACTCCAACACTCCCACACTCCAACACTCCCACACTCCAACACTCCAACACTCCAACACTCCCAACACTCCAACACTCCAACACTCCAACACTCCACACTCCAACACTCCCACACTCCAACACTCCAACACTCCAACACTCCAACACTCCAACACTCCCACACTCCAACACTCCCACACTCCAACACTCCCCAACACTCCAACACTCCAACACTCCAACACTCCAACACTCCAACACTCCAACACTCCACTCCCACACTCCCACACTCCAACACTCCAACACTCCAACACTCCAACACTCCAACACTCCAACACTCCAACACTCCAACACTCCAACACTCCAACACTCCAACACTCCAACACTCCACACTCCAACACTCCAACACTCCAACACTCCAACACCCAACACTCCAACACTCCAACACTCCAACACCCAACACCCAACACTCCAACACTCCAACACTCCAACACTCCAACACTCCAACACTCCAACACTCCAACACTCCAACACTCCAACACTCCAACACTCCAACACAACACCCAACACCCCAACACCCCAACACTCCAACACTCCAACACTCCAACACTCCAACACTCCAACACTCCAACACTCCAACACTCCAACACTCCAACACTCCAACACTCCAACACTCCAACACTCCAACTCCAACACTCCCACACTCCAACACTCCAACACTCCAACACTCCAACACACTCCAACACTCCAACACTCCCAACACTCCAACACTCCAACACTCCAACACTCCAAACACTCCAACACTCCAACACTCCAACACTCCAACACTCCAACACTCCAACACTCCAACACTCCCACACTCCAACACTCCAACACTCCAACACTCCACTCCACACTCCAACACTCCAACACTCCAACACTCCAACACTCCAACACTCCAACACTCCAACACTCCAACACTCCAACACTCCACACTCCAACACTCCTAACACTCCAACACTCCTACACCAACCAAACACCCCAACACCCCAACACCCCAACACTCCAACACTCCAACACTCCAACACTCCAACACTCCAACACTCCAACACTCCAACTCCCAACACTCCAACACTCCAACACTCCAACACTCCAACACTCCAACACTCCCACACTCCAACACTCCAACACTCCAACACTCCAACACTCCAACACTCCAACACTCCAACACTCCAACACTCCAACACTCCAACACTCCAACACTCCAACACTCCAACACTCCAACACTCCAACACTCCCACACTCCCACACTCCAACACTCCCACACTCCAACACTCCCACACTCCCACACTCCAACACTCCCACACTCCCAACACTCCCACACTCCCAACACTCCCAACACTCCAACAACACTCCAACACTCCCACTCCAACAACACTCCAACACTCCAACACTCCAACACTCCAACACTCCAACACTCCAACACTCCACTCCAACACTCCAACACTCCAACACTCCAACACTCCAACACTCCAACACTCCAACACTCCAACACTCCCACACAACACTCCCAACACTCCAACACTCCAACACTCCAACACTCCAACACTCCCAACACACCAACACTCCAACACTCCAACACTCCCAACACTCCAACACTCCAACACTCCAACACTCCAACACTCCCACACTCCAACACTCCAACACTCCAACACTCCAACACTCCAACACTCCAACACTCCAACACCCCAACACTCCAACACTCCAACACTCCAACACTCCAACACTCCAACACTCCAACACTCCAACACTCCAACACTCCCAACACACTCCCACACTCCAACACTCCAACACTCCAACACTCCAACACTCCAACACTCCAACACCCCAACACCCCAACACTCCCAACACTCCAACACTCCAACACTCCAACACTCCAACACTCCAACACTCCAACACCCCAACACCCCAACACTCCAACACTCCAACACTCCAACACTCCAACACTCCAACACTCCAACACTCCAACACTCCAACACCCCAACACTCCAACACTCCAACACTCCAACACTCCAACACTCCAACACTCCAACACTCCAACACTCCAACACCACACTCCAACACTCCCAACACTCCAACACTCAACACTCCAAACACTCAACACTCCAACACTCCAACACTCCAACACTCCAACACTCCAACATAATTTACAAACGTGAGCCCGCCAGATCAGAGGCAATAGGGATGACACTCCCACACTCCAACACTCCCACACTCCAACACTCCACTCCAACTCCAACACCCCAACAGAGGCAATCCAACACTGTTCCAACACCCCAACACTCCAACACTCCAACACTTTACAAACACCCCCAACACTAGGGATGACCAACACTCCAACACTCCAACACTCCAACACTCCAATGTTCTCCAACACCCCAACACTCCAACACTCCAACACTCCAACACTCCAACACTCCAACACTCCAACACTCCAACACTCCAACACTCCCACAGATCAACACTCCAGCACTCCCACTCTCCCACACTCCCACACTTAAATATTTAACACTCCAACACTCCCACACTCCAACACTCCAACACTCCAACACTCCCACACTCCAACACTCCAACACTCCAACACTCCAACACTCCAACACTCCAACACTCCAACACTTACTCCAACACTCCAACACTCCAACACTCCCACACTCCCACACTCCAACACTCCAACACTCCAACACTCCCACACTCCAACACTCCAACACTCCAACACTAGGGATGACCAGGGATGTTCTCTTGATAAGTGTTTTTATGTATTTACGGATAGCCACACTCCAACACTCCCACACTCCAACACTCAACACTCCAACACTCCAACACTCCAACACCCCAACACTTCCAACACTCCAACACTCCAACACTCCAACACTCCAACATAATTTACAAACGTGAGCCCGCCAGATCAGAGGCAATAGGGATGACCAGGGATGTTCTCTTGATAAGTGCGTAAATTGGACCATTGTCTGGTCCTGCTAAGCATTCAGAATGTAACAAGTACTTTTATGTGTCAGGAATAGTACATTCTTTCTTCAGGAATGGAGTGAAGCAAAAGTAAAATTTGTCAGAAATATAAATAGTAAAGTAAAGTACAGATACCGACCAAAAAACTTAAATAAAAATACTTTATTAAAGCACTTTTTTAAAATACATATTTTTTTTAACCTTTATTCAACTAGTCAAGTCAGTTAAGAACAAATTATTATTTACAATGATGGCCTACCAGGGAATAGTAGGTTAACAGCCTTGTTCAGGGGCAGAACAACATATTTTTACCTTGTCAGCTCAGGGATTCAATCCAGCAACCTTTTGGTTACTGGCCCAACGCTCTAACCACTAGGCTACCTGCCATACTTAAATACTTTAAACGACTGCCCAGGACTAGGCTTAATCTCTGCCCACAAATGCTCCTTGTCACTAAGAAAGTAAATCAAAATGCTGTTTTAGCGCTGAAAATCTCTGTCTGTCTGTCTCTGTCTGACCCAACATTCAGTCGTGGTACACAGGGAAAGCCATCAGTGATTTAGAGTTTGTCTAAGCTGAGGCTGTTTACTCAGACCTGGTACACACTACACAGGAAGAGCCATCAGTGGTTTTGGGTTTCTGGCTGAGGCTGATTGAACCAACATCCAGTTGACCTTGTAGACAGAGGAAGTGCCAAAGAAGGAGAGCCATCAGTGAGCTGGGAGTTCTAACTATGTCCTTTTCTATTTCTGAAGAGTGTTCAGTGGCTGACCCCTTGATTTGTTCAGCCTGTCACAGCGGAAGAGCAGGAAGTGGACCTTCAGTCCTGACATGGGCATAGCAGCACATAGACAACATACGTTTGATTAACTCGAAAGTCTACTTTATTCTCCCTCCCCTTGTGTCACGACTCAGTGCCAAATCTAATCTGTGTTATGTTCTGCAGAAACGAAAACAGAGATAAATAAAATAACAAAATAGAGCTTTGAGGGATCCTTGTGTTTCAGCACTGGCTGGGAGAGACAATGGGCCAATGGCCAAATTACATTTACAAAACCAAATTACATTTACAAAACCAAATTACATTAATTGCTATTAAGTCCTTTTTTTTTACCATGACACATTAAACACTTTTTTAAATGGTTTTGACAATATAATTACACATAGAATCCAATAATAGGATCTCTGTTGGTTTGCCTGCTTTCCAATTAATTATGCCAGCAAATGATATTGTACCTGCATAGGTTAACTATCCAACAACCTGGGTTATTGGTCAACCTTATCAGCCATACCAGATATCAGCCAGATTCCCAGTTTTTCTGTGATAATATGATTGCACAAATAAACAGTCAATATCAAGTTATCTGAATTTGAATGACATGAACCCATTTCATTCCTATCACGTCCAATACAAACAGCTTTGACCAAGCAGCGACTATTAATACAATAAAATCACGTTTTACCAACCTGCAACGTCAACGATGGTGATCCATTGACTAATAGTTCAGGGAAAACAGGCAAAAGGTCAACAATCACAGGTCGCGCAAGCTCTCTCCCAGTCCCTGCAGATAGGAACATGAAACAGATGTTTGAACTGCAAATACGACTAATAAGATGAGTCAAAGAGAACATGGTTCAGAGTGAATCAAAAAAGAACTTGGTTAAAAAGTGAAACTTTGTTTCTGTTAAGAATACATTTAAAACAGTAAAAAATGCAATAATACTGGTCACAATGTGTACTACCAGAGACAAACATACACTACATGAAAGTTTGTGGACACCTGCTCGTCAAACATCTCATTCCAGGCCTCCTGAGTGGCACAGTGGTCTAAGGCACTGCATTGCAGTTCTAGCTGTGCCACTACAGATCCTGGTTCAAGACCAGGCTCTGTTGCAGCCGGCTGCAACCGGGAGCCCCATGGGGTGGTGACAGGGGGACCCATTTTGGCATTGCTCATGGCGATCTAAGGCTTTTGTGCGGCTGCTCGGCCATGGAAACCCATTTCAAGAAGCTCCTGACGTACAGTTCTTGTGTCGACGTTGCTTCAAGAGGCAGTTTGGAACTCGGTAGTGTTGCAACCGAGGACAGACAATTTTTATGTGCTTCAGCACTCGGCAGTCTGGTTCTGTGAGCTTGTGTGGCTTACCACTTGGGCAGAAAGTTGACTAACAGACTTGTTGGAAAGGTGGCATCCTATGACGGTGCAACATCGAAAGTCACTGAACTCTTTAGTAAGGCCATTCTACTGCTAATGTTTGCCCATGGAGATTGCATGGCTGCGTGGTCGATTTTATACACCTGTCAATATCAGGTGTGTAAATTGCCGAATTCACACATTTTGAGGAGTGTCCACATACTTTGTATATATAGTGTACTTCATCATTTTCCATTTGTAAAGCAAGAGCGTACAACAAAGGACACATGAAATGATTGAGGCGTTCAACCACCAAAACACATATTCATCAAATCTAGAAAGATTGAGAATAAAAAGCACAATACAAAATAGTTGTTATAAAAATCTTATGTACAGCCTCACACTTACAAGACAGTTGCTTTTAACCCAGCAAGTTGTAGCTCCGACTTCCACTAGGATTAACATTTTCATTTCAGTGACGCAGATATTTCAGTACGCTGCCCAAAACCAGGAGTCATTTCATTCTGAGGCCTTTGAGGCTGAAATCCATCTAATTCATCCCTAGCTTCTCAAATGAGCAAACTAAGAAACAGAGGTACTAGACACAGTAGTTACTTAGTCTGCAACACCCATCGAACGAAACCAGCGGACTTCCTGGTCCTCATCTGAAAAGAGAAGAAATACAGGAACGTAGCATAAATGAAGGGGACTAAACTGAAATGGAAAGAGAGGAGAGAAAGAAAAATGACAGTAACTTTAGCATGAACTGAAATGGAGGAATGTGAATCCGTGAAAAATGTCCGTTAACACATCCTCAGACCTGAAAACCAGGCCTCTGTGGTCTCGGAATAATCTTTTGTGGCTTTTCAGGGCAGAACAGCAACCTGTGATGAATCACAGGAGCCCATTTGGCTGCCCAGTGAGGTGAAAATGGTTTTTATCATCACCCATTCACAGCCAAACTGGTGCCACCTCTGATAATACCTGCCCCTCACAAAGGCATTAGCAAAGAAACCTGCTCGACCACTCCTTTTATTATCAACACAAACCATGTCTGGGTGATATGAATTGAGACACTTGTGCATTTATTTAATTTTTTATTTAACTAGCCAAGTCATGACGGCTTACCAAAATCTAACCAATCTGAGCGCCGCCCTATGGGACTCGGCCGGTTATGATACAAACCAGGGTCTGTTGAGACGCCACTAGCACTGAGATGCAGTGCCTTAGACCGCTGCGCCACTCAGGAGGTTTTAAGTAAGAAGGCCTGAGCAGATATACCATTGAGGTTATACAGGCTAGCTCATGTTTAAATGTGAATGATGCAATTTTTAGTTTACAATCAGCAAACAGCAGGCTACAATAGGAATGCCATAAATGAAATGGAGAGCACAGTTCTTCAACTGATGCCAGTTGCACCACAAGGTCTGTCGCTCTTATCTGAGCCTCAAAAGCACAGGCCAGTGTGTTTCAAACAATTTAGTGACATTTTGGAGAGAATTTTAAAAAACATCTGTCAGTGTCATAAAGTGTCTTCTTAACACAGTCCTCATGGAACACCCGAGGGAAACAGTGCAGGACCCCAAATCCACACCTGCAGTATGAGCAGCCTTTCTGCACCCACTCTCCATGGGGAATGATACCACAGCTCCTGCAGGGACAGGGAGCAGAGCAGAGCAGAGAGATACAAGTCAAAACAGGCTCGATGCATCACTTTAGATGACTGAATATGTGTTTCCTCCACGGTCAAACAGGCCTGGAAATATTGGGATATGAAATTAAATTACCCGACGCGTTCGTGGTATTCACAGCTCCGGTCAATGAAGTGTGGCTCGCAAAAGCTTCCCAAAATACAGGTGCCACCATTTTTACAACAGTTTCGACTCTGCTTTGGACCTTTGGGAAAAGAGAAAGACATAGGGTAGACGTTTAATATGGATGTTGTGAGTGTTGTATTTACACTCAGGCATTGTACAACGTTCAGATAGAGATATAGCATGTAGAACAGACATGCCTCTCTGACATGTAGAATAAGGAATCATGTTGGTTCTATTCATGACATTTCTATCTGCAATGTTTCACAACATTTGCATTTCTGAAGATGGCCCTGGAGACACTGTCCAGAATGCTGGCCAGCAGACTGGCAAACACAGTTATAACACATTCCTTCAGAACCATGTTTTCAATGACAGACCGTTACCAGCTGGGAAAGCAGCTTGACTGAGGCTTAGGCTATGTTGTTTTGGTGAATTAAGACAAACAAACAAACAAATGATGCAGGATAACGAACGTGCGATAAAGAGGGAACATAAATCGTTTTACAAAGCGAGACTAGAATAAATTCACCCAAAGTCAAACTCAAATTCACTGCAGTGAGTTTATGGAGGCCATGTAGGCTGATATCAGTAATGTTACGCAATTAATGTCTAACTTACTTCCAGTGAGGCAGACAAAGGGTAAGACCAAGCCCGCATCACAATGTTTTCTGCCCCCAGCAGGAGAGTTCATCTCTTTGAACTGGTTCAGGTAATCAGCGTTCTGCTGGATCGTTTTCCCAGAGTCTACCGCTCTGGTCAATACCTCTATGGTTTTGGTACATTGAGATCCTTCACAGCCTTGGATAAGAGAGAATGGCTAATATTTAGGTATAGCGTGTAAACAGTTTCAGATGAGCAAACTAGGGCCAAGGGCCAGATACAAATTGTTAACAAAGTATTGACAAAAGCCTATGTGATCCAATTGTAATTGCAACAACTGCCGGCAAGAAAACCATAAAATACATTAGGGGATCATTTATTTTATTTGATGTTGAAATAAATATAGGCTACAGACATTTCTGAACTTAAAACAAATGTGACAAAAAAAATCTATCTGTACACATGGCCTACCCAAAAGGTTGCCAAACTCATTCTGTTCTCCCAGAGTTGGCCAATAATCCAAGCTCACATGCAGAATGCTTCTTCTAGGCCTATTGCAAAGTAAGGCTAAAGTAAACATTCAGTTAACACGTGATACAAGCAGTTACATAACCCACTGTTCCGAGGCCGTCATTGAAAATAAGAATTTGTTCTTAAACTGACTTGCCTCGTTAAATAAAGGTCAAAAATAAATAAATAAATACAAATAAATACTGCTCCTCTCTTCTGTTCCAAGTCCACAAGCTCTGTAATCCAGAGGATGAGATACTCTCTGGAGAAAAGCATCCACCCATGACGACCCTCCCCAAAGGCCGCACGCTCAAACCCCTGATGGCATTTTTGCGCATATTTGCCCAACCTTCTCCAGTGAGGTCACACCAACCGCAGGAATCTCGGCATGCAAATCATGGAGCGCTCCTCTGTGAAGGTAAAGTTCGAAGCTATGCTTTTTATAATGGAGAACTGTGATTTGTATTGCGACAATGTAACAATGCAGTATACCGAGGTCACGCGCAAGGTTGTGGGCAAGAAAATACGATTCTAGCATCTTTGGTCTGCACAACAAAAACATCATTATTTTCCCTCTACATCCACAGAGGAAAGTGGCTTCTAAATGCCACATTACTTGTACATGGTGAACTGACCTCCTCAATAATTGTATTCTGGCATAGGAAAAACGTACCTACAGTGCAATTGGGAAGTATCGCAGACCAGCTGGCTGGTATGTTCACAGGTATATTAAATCTCTCACTATCCCAGTCTGTTGTCCCCACATGCTTCAAGATGGCCACCATTGTCCCTGTACCTAAGAAAGCAAAGGTAATTGAACTAAATTACTATCATTCCGTAGCACTCACCTCTGTCATCATGAAGTGCTTTGAGAGACTAGTCAAGGATCATATCACCTCCACCTCACCTGCCACCCTAGACCCACTTCAATTTGCTTACCGCCCCAATAGATCCACAGACAATGCAATCGCCCACACACTGCACACAAGTAAGAATGCTGTTCATTGATATTAACTCAGCATTCAACACCATAGTACCCTCCAAGCTCATCATCAAGCTCAAGGCCCTGGGTTTGAATCCCGCTCTGTGCAACTGGGTCCTGGACTTCCTGATGGGTCGTCCCCAGGTGGTGAAGGTAGGAAACAACACCTCCTCTTCGCTGATCCTCAACACTGGGGCTCAGCCCCATCCTCTACTCCCTGTTCACCCGTGACTGCATAGCCTAGCACACCTCCAACTCAATCAAGTTTGCAGATGACACAACAGTAGTAGGCTTGATCTCTGCCTCTAACCCTATTATGGGGGCTGAGTCACTGGCTTACTGGTGCTCTTCCATGCTTTCCCTAGGAGGGGTGCGTCACTTGAGTGGGTTGAGTCACTGACATGATCTTCCCGTCTGGGTTGACGCCCCCCTCGGGTTTGTGCCGTGGGGTAGATCTTCATGGGCTATACTCGGCCTTGTCTCAGGGTAGTAAGTTGGTGGTTTGAAGATATCCCTCTAGTGGTGGGGGGGGGATGTGCTTTAGCAAAGTGGGTGGGGTTATATCCTGCCTCGTTGGCCCTGTCCGGGGGTATCGTCGAACGGGGCCACAGTGTCTCCCGACCCCTCCTGTCTCAGCCTTCTGTATTTATGCTGCAATAGTTTGTGTCGGGGGGCTAGGGTCAGTCTGTTATATCTGGAGTATTTCTCCTGTCTTATCCAGTGTCCTGTGCGAATTTAAGTATGCTCCTTCTAACTCTCTCACTTTCTCTCTTGTCTGTCTTCTCTCGGAGGACCAGAGCCCTAGGGGCATGCCTCAATACTACCTGACCGGATGACTCCTTGGTGCCCCCAGTCCACCTGGTCCTCCTGCTGCTCCAGTTTCAACTGGTCTGTCTGTGGCTATGGAACACTGACCTGTTCACCGGACGTGCTACCTGTCCTAGACCTGCTGTTTTCTCTCTCTACCGCACCTGCTGTCTCTAACTCTGAATGATCAGCTATGAAAAGCCAACTGACATTCACTTCTGAGGTGCTGACCTGTTGCACCCTCTACAACCACTGTGATTATTATTATTTGACCCTGCTGGTCATCTATGAACGTTTGAACATCTTGGCCATGTCATGTTATAATCTCCACCTGGCACAGCCAGAAGAGGACAGGCCGCCCCACAAAACCCTGGTTCCTCTCTAGGTTTCTTTCTCGGTTCCTGCCTTTCTAGGGGGGTTTTCCTAGCCACCGTGCTTCTACATCTGCATTGCCTACTGTTTGTGGTTTTAGGCTGGGTTTCTATATAGCACTTTGTGACATCGGCTGATGTAAAAAGGGCTTTATAAATACATTTGATTTAAATTTGATTGATTACCAACAGAAGATGAGACGGCCTACAGGGAGGAGGTGAGGGCTCTGGGATTGTGGTGCCAGGAAAATAACCTCTCACTCAACGTCAACAAAACTAAGGAGATGATCGTGGACTTCAGGAAACAGCAGAGGGCACACCCCCATATCCACATCGATGGGACCACAGTGGAGAAGGTGGAAAGCTTTAAGTTTCTCAGCTTACACATCACTGAATAACTGAAAGAGTCCACCCACACAGACAGTGTGGTGAAGAAGGCGCAACAGCGCCTCTTTAATCTTGGGAGGCTAAAGAAATGTAGCTTAACACCTAAAACCCTCACAAACCTTTATCACCGCCTGGTGTGGCAACTGCACCACCCACAACTGCAAAGCTCTCCAGAGGGTGGTGCGGTCTGCCCAACGCATTACCAGGGGCAAACCTCCCATCCTCCTAGACACCTAGAGCACCCGATGCCATAGGAAGGCCAAAAAGATCATCAAGGACATCAACCACCCGAGCCACTGCCTGTTCACCCTGTTATCATCCAGAAGGCGAGGTCAGTACAGGTGCATCAAAGCTGGGACCAAGAGTGAAAAACAGCTTTGATCTCAAGGCCACCAGACTGCAAAACAGCCATGACTGGCACATTAGAAGCAGCTGCCTATAGACATAGATTAGGAATCACGGGCCCCTTTTAGAAATGGACCAGTAGCCACTTTAATAATGTTCCCGTATCTATCATTATTCATCTCATATGTATAAACCGTACACAACACTATTCTAAGATATCGCAGTCACTTTTAAATTGTGTCTACATATCGCATCACCCATTTCATATGTATATACTGTATTGTATTCTATACTACACCACTGACTGTTAAACAGCCATCTCCAGCACATCAGAGGCTGCTGCCGATAGACATAGACTAGGAATAACTGGCCACTTTAAGGAAATTAAACACTAGCCACTAAATTAATAATGTCTCTGTATCTTGCATTACTGACCTCATATGTGTAAACTGTACTCTATGCTATTCTACGGTATCTTAGTCACTTTAATTGTTTGCAAATATTGCAACACCCATCGCATATAAATATACTATACTCTATACGATGCCACTGCATCTTAGCCCAATGCCGCTCTGACATATATGTATGTAAACGTCCTTTTTTCAGGACCCTGTCTTTCAAAGATAATTCGTAAGAATCCAATTAACCTCACAGATCTTCATTGTAAAGGGTTTAAACACGGTTTCCCATGCTTGTTCAATGATCCATAAACAATTAATGAACATGCACCTGTGGAACGGTCGTTAAAACGTCTTCAGGCTAGGGTCCTTTTTTTCTGAATTTCCGCCTGACTGGCGTTCCCAAAGTAAACTGCCTGTTACTCAGCCAGGATATGCATATAATTGGTACCATTGGATAGAAAACACTTTGAAGTTTGTAGAAATGTTAAAATAATGTATGAGACTATAACACAATACATATGGTAGGAGATAATCCAAAGAAAAACCAACCTGAATATTTTTTGGGAGAGCCAATGCTCTTTCAATGGAATGTATAGGGTCCCAGATTGCAATTCCAAAGGCTTCCACTAGATGTCTCTGTTCAAGGTTTCAGGCTTGTTTCTTCTCAAACAATAAAGAATTTTGAGTTTTGGTAATGGGAGTCAGAGCAGGAAATCAGTCGGTGCACGCACCTGCTAATTTTGCTTGCCTATTGAACATACTTCTTTTCGTATTAAATATTATAGTTTAATGACATTTTAGGGTACTTGAGGATTGAAATAGAAATGTATTTTGACTTGTTTTAACAAAGTTTAGCAGTATCTTTTTGTATTCCTTTCTCTGCATGTTGAACGAGTGAATTACTCAAATCGATGGAGCCAACTTAACTGAGTTTTTGGGATATAAAGAAGGTTTTTATCTAACAAAATGACTATGTATGTTGTAGCTGGGACCCTTCGGATTGCAAATCAGAGAAAGATTTTCAAAAAGTAAATTAATATTTAATCACTATTTGTGATTTTATGAAGCCTGTGCGAGTTGAAAAATATTTTGATGTGGGGTGCCATCCTCAAACAATCACATGGCATGCTTTCGCTGTATAGCCTATTGTAAATCAGACAATGCAGTTAGATGAACAAGACTTTAAGCTTTTAACCGATATAAGACACTTGTATGTTCCTAAATGTTTCAAATCCTTAATTTTGATGATTATTTATTTGAATTGCGGACCCTCCAATTTCATTGGAAGATGTCGACAGGTGTCCCGCTGGCGAAACCCGCTAGCCCTATTAAGAACGGAGACAAATTTGACCCTAACAATTACAGAGGCATTTGTGTGAACAGTAACCTGGGCAAGGTTTTCTGTAGTATTATAAATGTAAGAGTTCTAAACTTCCTTAGTAAGCACCATGTCTTGAGGAAAAGCCAAATTGGATTTATACTAAAACATCGCATGACCAAACAAAAACTCAGCAAAAAAAAGAAACGCCCCTTTTCAGGACCCTGTCTTTCAAAGATAATTTGTAAAAATCCAGACAGGACTGGCAAAAAGTGCTCGCGTTTATGGAATGAGCGATACACCGAGCCTGTACTCTGGAGCGGGATCGGTTTGGAGGTGGAGGGTCCATCATGGTCTGGGGCGGTGTGTCACAGCATCATCGGACTGAGCTTGTTGTCATTGCAGGCAATCTCAACGCTGTGCGTTACAGGGAAGACATCCTCCTCCCACATGTGGTACCCTTCCTGCAGGCTCATCCTGACATGACCCTCCAGCATGACAATGCCACCAGCCATACTGCTCGTTCTGTGTGTGATTTCCTGCAAGACAGGAATGTCAGTGTTCTGCCATGGTCAGTGAAGAGCCCAGATCTCAATCTCATTGAGCACGTCTGGGACCTGTTGGATCAGAGGGTGAGGGCTAGGGCCATTCCCCCCAGAAATGTCCGGGAACTTGCAGGTGCCATGGTGGAAGAGTGGGGTAACATCTCACAGCAAGAATTAGCAAATCTGGTGCAGTCTATGAGGAGGAGATGTACTGCAGTACTTAATTCAGCTGGTGGCCACACTGACAGTTACTTTGATTTTGACCCCCCCCTTTGTCCAGGGACAGATTATTCCATTTCTGTTAGTCACATGTCTGTGGAACTTGTTCAGTTTCTGTCTCAGTTGTTGAATCCTATTATGTTCATACAAATATTTACACATGCTAAGTTTGCTGAAAATAAACGCAGTTGACAGTGAGAGGATATTTATATTCTTAATCGATATTACTGCACTGTCAGAGCTAGAAGCACAAGCATTTCGCTACACCTGCAACAACATCTGCTAAACACGTGTATGTGACCATTCCACATTAGCATTGAATAGCCCCTGTGATATGCAACTTTTCAGGGAAGTTAGGAACCAATATACACAGGCAGTTAGGAAAGCAAGGCTAGCTTTTTCAGTCAGAAATTGTCATCCTGTAGCTCAAACTCAAAAAAGTCCTGGGACACTGTAATGTCCATGGAGAATAAGAGCACCTCCTCCCAGCTGTCCACGGCATTGAGGCTAGGAAACACTGTCACCACCGATAAATACACTATAATTGAGAATTTCAAGAAGCATTTTTCTACGGCTGGCCATGCATTCTACCTGGCTACCCCAACCCCGGCCAACAGCACAGCAACTCACCCAAGCCTTCCCCATTTCTCCTTCTCCCAAATCCAGTCAGCTGATGTTCTGAAAGAGCTGCAAAATCTGGACCCCTACAAATCAGCCGAAATTGTTGCAACCCCTATTACTAGCCTGTTCAACCTCTCTTTTGTGTTGTCTGAGATTCCCAAAGATTGGAAAGCAGCTGCGGTTATCCCCCTCTTCAAAGCGGGGTACACTCTTGACCAAACTGCTACAGACCTATATCTATCCTACCCTGCCTTTCTAAGGTCTTCGAAAGCCAAGTCAACAAACAGATTATCGACCATTTCGAATCCCACCATACCTTCTCCGTTATGCAATCTGGTTTCAGAGCTGGTCATGGGTGCACCTCAGCCACGCTCAAGGTCCTAAACGATATCATATCTGCCATCGATAAGAGACATTACTGTGCAGCCGTCTTCATCGACCTGGCCAAGGCTTTTGACACTGTCAATCCCCACATTCTTATCGGCTGACTCGACAGCCTTGGGTTCTTAAATGATTGCCTCGCCTGGTTCACCAACTACTACTCTGATAGAGTTCAGTGTGTCAAATTGGAGGGCCTGTTGTCCGGACCTCTGGCAGTCTCTATGGGGGTGCCACAGGGTTCAATTCTCAGGCCGACTCTCTTCTCTATATACATCATTGATGTCGCTCTTGCTGCTGGTGATTCTCTGACCCACCTATATGCAAATGACACCATTCTGTATACTTCTGGCTCTTTTTTGGACACTGTGTTAAAACTTCTTAGGGCTCCCGTTAATGGGATGATATGACAACATCCAGTGAAAGTGCATGGCGCCAAATTCAAATCAACAGAAATCTCAAAATTAAAAGTCCTCAAACATACATGTATCTTATACCGTTTTAAAGGTAAACTTGTTGTTAATCCCACCACCGTGTCCGATTTCAAATAGGCTTTACAGCGAAAGCACCACAAACGATTATGTTAGGTCACCACCAACTCACAGAAAAATTCAGCCATTTTTCCAGCCAAAGAGAGGAGTCACAAAAAGCACAAATAGAGATAAAATGAATCACTAACATTTGATGATCTTCATCAGATGACACTCATAGGACTTCATGCTACGCAATACATGTATGTGTTGTTTGATAAAGTTCATATTTATACAAAAAAATCTCAGTATACATTGACGCGTTACATTCACTAGTTCCAAAAACATTCGGTGATATTAGAGAGACACATCATTTTACAGAAATACTCATTATAAATGTTGATAAATACAATTGTTAGACATTAATGCAACCGCTGTGTCAGATTTCAAAAAACTTTACGGAAAAAGCAAACCACTCAATAATATGAGATGGTGCTCAGAAAATAAATAAAATTATCTGCCATGTGGGAGTCAACAGAATTCATAAATCACATGATAAATATTCCCTTACCTTTGACGATCTTCATCAGAATGCACTCCCAGGAATCCTAGTTCCACAATAAATGCTTGATTTGTTCGATAATGTCCATAATTTATGTCCAAGTAGCTACTTTTGTTAGTGTGTTTAGTATACAAATCCAAACGCTCGTGCAGGTCCATCCGAACGTCGGACGAAAACTTAAAAAAGTTATATTACAGGTCGAAGAAACTTGTCAAACTAAGTATAGAATCAATCTTTAGGATGGTGTTATCATAAATCTTCAATAACGTTCCAACCGGAGAGTTCCTATGTCTGTAGAGAAGCCATGGAATGCAGGTCGCTATCATGTGAAATGCGCGTGACCAGGACCTGGCTCTCTGCCAGACCACGGACTCAAAGAGCTCCCATCCGGCTCCACAACACAGTAGAAGCCTCATTCAAGTTTCTAAAGACAGTTGACATTTAGTGGAAGCCCTAGCAAGTGCAACTTTATCCATATCCCACTGTCTATTCAATAGGAGCTGGGTTGAAAATCAACCAACCTCAGATTTTCCACTTCCTGTTTGGATTTCTTCTCAGATTTTTGCCTGCCATATGAGTTCTGTTATACTCACAGACATCATTCAAACAGAAACTTCCAAGTGTTTTCTATCCAATACTAATAATAATATGCATATATTAGCAACTGGGACTGAGGAGCAGGCCGTTGACTCTGGGCACCTTTCATCCACCTATCATCCAAGCTAATCAATACTGCCTCTGCAGCCATAACCTCCAGACGAGCTTCAACGCCAAACAACTCTCCTTCCGTGGCCTCCAACTGCTCTTAAATGCAAGTAAAACTAAATGCATCCTATTCAACCGATCGATGCCCGCACCCGCCCGCCCGTCCAGCATCACTACTCTGGACGGTTCTGACTTAGAATACGTGGACAACAACAAATACCTAGGTGTCTGGTTAGACTGTAAACTCTCCTTCCAGACTCACATCAAGCATCTCCAATCCAAAATGAAATCTACAATCGGCTTCCTATTTCGCAATAAAGCATCCTTCACTCCTGCTGCCAAACATAACCTTGTAAAACTGACCATCCTACCGATCCTCGACTTCGGCGATGTCATTTAGTCTCCAACACTCTACTCAACAAATTGGATGCAGTCTGTCACAGTGCCATCCGTTTTGTCACCAAAGCCCCATATACTACCCACCACTGTAACCTGTATGCTCTCGTTGGCTGGCCCTCGCTTCATACCCGCCGCCAAACCCACTGACACCAGGTCATCTACAAGTCTCTGCTAGGTAAAGCCCCGCGTTATCTCAGCTCACTGGTCACCATAGCAGCACCCACCCGTAGCACGCGCTCCAGTAGGTATATCTCACTGGTCACCCCCAAAGCCAATTCTTCCTTTGGCCACCTTTCAGTTCTCTGCTGCCAATGACTGTAACGAACTGCAAAAATAACTGAATCTGGAGACTCATATCTCCCTCACTGGCTCACAGGTCACTGCACCTGTACATAGCCCATCTGTAACTAGTCCATCCAACTACCTCATCCCCATACTGTATTTATTTATTTATCTTGCTCCTTTGCACCGCAGTATCTCTACTTGCACATTCATCTTCTGCACATTTACTATTCCATCTTCTATATTGTGATTACTTCGCCACCATGGCCTATTTATTGCCTTACCTCCCTTATCCTACCTCATTTGCACACACTGTATATATACTTTTTCTACTGTATTATTGTTTGTTTATCCCATGTCATATCTCATTTGCACTCACTGTATATAGACTTTTTGTTTTCTTTTGTTCTACTGTATTATTGACTGTATGTTTTGTTTATTCCATGTGTAACTCTGTGTTGTTGTATGTGTCGCACTGCTTTGCTTTATCTTGGCCAGGTCGCAGTTGTAAATGAGAACTTGTTCTCAACTAGCCTACCTGGTTAACTAAAGGTGAAATAAAAAAGAAATAAAAGAAATTTGATTCGATTTTGATTTGAAAGTATTGAGAACCCTTGACTTTTTCTACACTTTATTACATTACAGCCTTATTCTAAAATTGATTAAATGAAGAAAAACATTTCATCAATCTACACACAATACCCCATATTGACAAAGTGAAAAAAAGTTTCTAGAAATGTTTGCAAGTGTATTAAAAATTCAAAACATACATAAGATTCAGATCCTTTGCTATGTGACTCGAAATTGAGCTCAGGTGCATCCTGTTTCCATTGATCATCCTTGAAATGTTTCTGCAACTTGATTGGAGTCCACCTGTGGTAAATTATTTGGAAAGGCACACACCTGTCCATATTAGATCCCACAGTTGACAGTGCACGTCATAGCAAAAACCAAGCCATAAGGTCTAAGTAATTGTTCGAAGAGCTCAGAGACAGGATTGTGTCAAGGCACAAATCTGGGGAAGTGTACCAAAACATTTCTGCAGCATTGAAGGTCCCCAAGTACACATTGGCCTCCATCATTCTTAAATGAAAGACATTTTGAACCACAAAAACACTTTCTAGAGCTGGCCGGCAGGCCAAACTGAGCAATCGGAGGAGAAGGGCCTTGGTCAGGGAAGTGACCAAGAACCCAATGGTCACTCTGACAGAGCTCCAGAGTTCTTCTGTGGAGATGTTAGAACCTTCCAGAAGGACAGCCATCTCTGCAGCACTCCACCAATCAGACCTTAGTTCAAGGCATTGTTCACATCAGGCAATGCTTCATGTGAATAGCAAACTATGTGTTTTTTTATATTGCAGGGCAGCTCTAAACAACATCTCCAATCTCATCTCATTGTTTGGACTCCTGACTCCAATTATATTTTGGAGAAGTCATTAGCCTCGGGGTTCACATACTTTTTCCAACCTACACTGTGAATGTTTAAATTATGCATTCAATATAGACAAGAAAAATACAATAATCTGTGTGTTATTAATTTAAACATACTGTGTTTGTCTATTGTTGTGACTTAGAGGAAGATCAGATGACATTTTTTGACCAATTTATGCATATATCCAGGTATTTCCAAAGGGTTCGCACACTTTTTATTGCAACTGTACGTAAATGTGATATTTCCATGTTTCATTTTGAATACATTTTTGCTTTGTCTTTATGGGGTATTATGTCTAGATTAAAGAGAGAAAAAAACAATTTAATCCGTTTTAGAATAAGGCTGTGACGTAACAAAATGTGGAAAAATTCAATGGGTCTGAATACTTTCTGAATGCACTGTATATAACCTGCAATATGATATGATAGCCCAGTCAGTGGTTGCTGGATAGATAGATATTTCTGAATATTTCTGCACCAGTCAGAAACCCTTTCACCCTATCCCCATCCCCCCAATTGAAAACTACTGAGAAACATTCAGTTGTGCTCAGTGTTTCAGGCAGAATTGGGTTTATCTACACTCCTAAAAATAAATGTGTCATACCCTGGTCTTAGTATTTTGTGTTTTCTTTATTATTTTGGTCAGGCCAGGGTGTGACATGGGTTTTTTATGTGGTGTGTTTTGTCTTGGGGTTTTAGTAGGTATTGGGATTGTGGCTTAGTAGGGTTATCTAGAAAAGTCTATGGTTGCCTGAAGTGGTTCTCAATCAGAGGCAGGTGTTTATCGTTGTCTCTGATTGGGAACCATATTTAGGCAGCCATATTCTTTGAGTGTTTTGTGGGTGATTGTTCCTGTCTCTGTGTTAGTTGTCACAAGATAGGCTCAGTCACTTTTTTTTTTTTCTTTTTTCCTTGTTTTGGAAGAGAAGAGAACGAGCGCCATTCTCCTTGCGGAGATGGTGCTAAATCCATCAACACGGTCGGTCCCTGAGATTGGGCTGGCCAACACGATTCGGTTTGCTTGGAAGGAAAAGGAGTTGGAGCCTTTAGGACAGGAAACTTTTGGAAGGATAATATTGATGGGGATTCTAAAGCTGACGGTGAAGGACGTGTTTTGTTTCCAAGGCAACTCGTTGGAGGGAGCATACGATGTGGCACTACATACAGAGGAGAAACACGATATCCTGAGAAGGGCAAGAGCAGCGGGAGGTGAGAGGCCGATGAGCCAATATGAAATAACAAGCCTGGCGAAGAACAACTTTAGGGTTGTAACTGTCAACATCTACAACCCATAAGTTAAGGACGAAGAGGTGAGGTCCTTTCTGGGGAGATACATGGATAACGTCTCCTCTGCAAGGCACCTCAAAGACTCCTTTGGGTTTTGGAATGGGAGGAGAAGCTTCCAGGCCCTCCTCAGGGAGGACCCAAAGGGACATGGTGGCTACATCCATCCTCCTGCTATGTTCTCCCTAGGGGCTGACAGGGGGACGTTGTTTTATGCATGTCAGCCCCCATTTTGCAGGTGCTGTATGGCCTATGGCCACATCTTCGCCTCGTGCAGCGCAAGAAAATGCAGATTTTGTGGATCTGGGGAACACGAGGCGAAGGATTGTGACGAGCCTAAGGCGTGCCATGGGTGTGGCTCGTTAGCACACCTGTGGCGGCGGTGCCCGGCTCGTCAGAGGTCATACGCGTCTGTGGCTGGGGGGGAGCAGGAGCGGGGGATGGGGGAAGAAGAGGAGGGGAAGGAAGAATGCCTCATGACCAGAGTACAGGTCCAGAGGGGAGGGTCGCAAGGAAGGAGGAGGAGCAAGAAGCGGAGGATGGAAGAGAGAAGGAAACGGAAGGCACGGGAGTAGGAGAACCAGGAAAAGCGGCGGAAGAAGGCAAGCGAGTGGAGGAGCATGAGAGAGAAGAAAGCGAGGGAGGAGTGGTGGAGAAGGAGACGGTGGAAGAGCAAGTGGAGTGGGGGGAAAGTGCCCTGGTGGAAGAGATGAGGGGTATGGTGGAGGAGCTGGCGGGGGAGAGGGTGGTATCTCTCCACTGCCGCCATCACCAAAGAAGAGAATGAAGAGGAGGGTGCGATTGGCCGACAGTGAGAGGGAGGGGATGTTCAAGAGAGTGATGGGGGTGGGAGAAACCTCTGGGTTGCTGCTGGTTTCCCCAGGCCCTCAACTTCTGTTGGGTGGGGACACACCTAACAAGACTCAGGACTGGGTACAGGAGGAGGTGGGGAGTTTTTTTGTTTTTGGGACTCAGCCTCCCCTATTTTTTTCCAAACGAGCTGCAGCACTGGGGAGGGGGAGGAGTGTGGGGGTAGACCCAGGGTGCAGGGCACCCCGGAGCCAAACACTATTCCTGCATCCTGGGTTGGTGAGATGGAGGAAGAGGGGGGGGATGTCGGGAGTACGGATAGTGTTTTCACAGGTAGATATGGAGCAGGGGAGCATCGGGTGAGTCTCCTGTTTTTGTTTTTTTTCTGTCTGGGTTTAGAATTTGAGTGTATTACATGTTTTTATTTGATTCTTTAAATGTAAGGGGTTTAAGGGATTTTGTTAAGAGGAGGGCGGTTTTTAGTTATTTGGAGGGTGTGGGGTTTGATTTTTGTTTTTTACAGGAGGTTCACCTGAGGGATGGAGGGGATGTTAGTAGGTTTAAGAGGGAGTGGGACAAGGGGGAGTCGGTTTGGGGTATTGGGGGTGCACTCATTGGGGTAGGGATTTTGTGTGGGCACAGGGAGGTAAAAGTGGAGGGTTTTTTGTGGTGATGCAGGGGAGGGTTATAGGGGTGGATGTCACGATAAGGGATTGTAAATTTAGATTAGTGGTGGTGTATGGGCCACAGGGGGTGGCAGACAGGAGGGAGATGGTGGACTGTCTGACGCCCCTGTGTGTCACAAATAGGAAATTAGTGATAGGGGGGGATTTTAATACAGATTTAGGAATAGGGGGGGATAGCAGTGCAGGCGCCATCACTGGGCTAATGGATTGCCATGGTCTGGTTGATGGTGGCCTGCACACTACTCCGAAAATGGCCGGTCCTACATGGCGCAACTCCAGGGGGGTTGAGGGCGCGGAGGCTCGACTATATTTTTGTACCCAGGTCTTTGGGTAAATTGTCTGAGCGGCTGTTGCCTGTTTTCTTTTCGGATCACGACGGGGTGCTCCTGCAGGTGGGGTCGCCAGTCTGCCTCCTTGGTAGGGGGTACTGGAAGTTAGATCGGGATGTGCTGGAGGAGCAGGCTTTTGTTGATGGGTTTTTTGGTTTCTTTTGGAGGCTTGAAGGCCTCCGGTCCATGTGCGAGGGGGTGTTAGAGTGGTGGGAATTAGTTAAGGTGAGGATTAGGGCTTTTATAATAGGGTATTGCAAGAGGAAAAAAAGGGAGGAGCGGAGGGAGGTGGATCGTATCCAAAGGTTAATTGAACTCGAGTACGAGGTAGGCAACCTCGGCGGGTCGTTTGACTGGAAGAGATCCGCAACCCTAAAGGCGCAGCTCAGGGAGTTGCAGGAGCGGAAGGCTCGAGCTTTCCTGGAGCGTGCGCACAGTGGCTTTCTAGAACACAATGAGACTTGTTCTGCTATGTTCTTTAAGTCGGTTAGGGCCAGACAGAGTAGGAAGGTAATGCATGGCGTTAGGGAAGAAAATGGTAGTATAGTTAGAGAACCAGGGGATATGGTCAGGGTGACAACTGATCCTTTCCAAGGTTTATTTAAGGAAAGGGAAATAGATGTAGAGCAGGGAAATGTGTTTTTAGAACACTTGTCCAGGCGGTTGCCGGAGGACATTAGAGAAGTGATGGAGGCCCAGATTTCACTAGAAGAGGTTGAGAGCGCTCTTAGGAGGATGTTAAAAGGGAAGGTGCCTGGGATGGATGGGCTGCCGGCTGAGTTTTATCTCAAGTTTTGGGGTATACTTGGACCAGTGGTCCTCGAAGTCTTGAAGGCCATCCTTGAGACGGGGTCCCGGGGGATCAATGTCTGTTGGTGTGCTGTCACTTTTATATAAGAAGGGGGAAGTAACAGACCTTGGCAACTGGCGGCCGTTGACCATGCTGTGTGTAGATTACAAGCTACTTGCAAAGGTTTTAGCAGACCGGTTGCACACAGTCCTTCCCTACGTCGTCCATGAGGATCAGACGTGCGGGGTAGAGGGCCGCTCTATTAGATGGAACCTACAGTTAATCAGGGACTCCATCGCTTGGGTTGAAGATAGAGGACTGCCTTTAATGGTAGCAGCGCTAGATCAGGCGAAAGCCTTTGATCCCGTGAATAGATCCTTTTTATTCAGAGTGTTAGGTCGATTAGGATTTGGGGAGAAGTTCATAGGATGGATTCGTACATTGTATGTCGGAGTGGGGTGCTGAGTTAGTGTAAATAGTCACTTGGGTGACGTTTTTGACCTCTCGTCTGGGGTCAGGCAGGGGTGCCCACTCCCGGCTCTCCTCTTCGTTCTGTACGTGGAGCCTCTGGGGGCTGCCATTAGGGCAGACACAGGGGTGGAAGGCTTGTTGATCCCTGGAAGTGGTGGGCTGCGTATTAAGATGACGCAGTACGCTGACGACACTTCCTTGCTGCTGTGCAAGGACTCGTGCCTGACAAGGTCCCTTGCCATCTTTGGGGATTTCACCCGAGCGTCGGGAGCGGTCGGGAGCGGTTCTGAACCATGCAAAGTCTTCCGTCAAGTTTTTCGGAAGATGGCGCGGTAGAACGGATGTGACCAGGGGGGTTATCTCTCTGTGAGGGGGCCCTGAGGATTCTCGGGGTCCATTTTGAGACCGGCTCAGCGACGCTAAACTGGAACATGCGTATCGCAGTGGTGCAGAGGAAGCTAGCAATGTGGAAGGCTAGGTATTTGTCTTTTATGGGCAAAGTCCTGGTCCTAAAGGTGGATGTGTTGCCGTCTCTTTTGTATTTGGCGTACATCTACCCATTGCCGGCTTGTCTGAGGAGGCCTCTAGTGAGGCTTGTGTTTCAGTTCATGTGGGGTGGCAGGTGCGAGTGGGTCGCCAGGGCGCGCATGCTCTGTCCCATCGCGGAGGGAGGTAGGGGGGTACCACATTTCCCCCTCAAGCTGGACGCAATTTTTCTTTCTTTCTTGTTAACGGAGCTTGCTCATCCAGTGATACACCCGTCCGGTTACCTCCTGCGGGTGTTCTTCTCGTATCAGGCGAGAAGCGTAATGGTGTGGTCTAACACAGGTCCTCGGGCGGAACAGCTGCCGTGGAACTTTGGTCATGCGGCCAAGTGGCTATGTGTGCACCCTGAGGTTGAAGTTGCCCGAGTAGGTTTAGATCACAGGCACCTGTACGAGGAGGTCAGAAAGGCAGAGAGTCCGGTGCCTGTAGTGGGCATCTCGGAAGTGGGCTGGGAGGGAGTGCAGGCGCGGGGTCTGGACAACAGGCTCAAGGACCTGAATCGGTACGTTCCATCATGTACCGGTATAGTTTGGTGCAATCCCCCACCTGTCCAAGATCCTCTTGTGGCAGGGAGGAGACTGTGCACCATGTCTTTTGGGACTGTGCCTTTGCCAGAGTAGTATGGGCTAGGGCACGGGTGTTGTTAGGTTTGGTAAGGGGGGATTTTGTATTGACGTGGGCCAGGTTAGAGAGAGGTGTAGGGAGAGCGAGAGGGACGGATAGGGACAGGTTTCTGCTCTGGCTTCTCATGAGTCTCTTTAAACGGGGGCTGTGGGAAGCCAGGCAGAACATGGTTAAGACAGGGAGAGATTGGGGGGTGGAAGGGATAGTGAGGAGGGTGGAAGGAGATTTGAGGGGAGGATGAAGAGGGGGAGAGGAAGTGGGGGCAGCATGCTGCTCGGGAGAGGTGGAAGGGGGGTTTAGGGCTGGGTGTCATTTAGATTTGTAAGGGGATAGATTAGGGACGGGGAGATAGGGAAAGGTAGGTTGTAGGGTGACGGGGAGGGAAGATGCTCCCCTGAGGTTTTGTTTGGGGTTTTTGTTTAGTTAAATTAAAATACCATTATTGGAGTACGTATGAAAATTATGAGTTGTAAAGAATGAATGGTATTGAAGGTAATACATTATTTTTTATAAAATTTAAAAAAAAAGATAAGCTGTTTAGGTTTTCACATTACGTTTGTCGTTTTGTATTGTTGTTTTGCATTGTTGTTTTGTATTTTTGTATTGTTCGTGTTTATTCGTTTTATTAAACATGTATCAAAATTACCACACTGCATTTTGGTCCGCCTCTCCTTCACCGCAAGAAAACCGTAACAAAATGTGCAAGTTGGAACCAAATAAAATTATTGAGAGATGCCATAGAGCAGGTATTCCCAAACTGGGGTGCGTGTACCCCTGGGGAGGCCATCGGGGGTGCGCCAAATAAAAATGTGATTCACATTTATTTTCGTCACATTTTCAAAGGATATTTTTAAAGTACTGGACAGCTTTGTGACATCAAATGGACTTTGGTGGTAAAGATGTGTTGGTATCTGTGCTGATGGTGCAAAAGCAATGACAGGGAAACATAGTGGAGTGGTAACGGGCGTGCAAGCAGTTGCTCCCAACACCACTTGGGTACACTGTAGCAATCATCGAGAGGCTCGTGCTGCCAAAGTAATGCCTGACAGCTTGAAATACTTTTTGGACACTAAAGTGAAAATGGTTAACTTTGTTTTAAAGCAAGGCCCTTCTGTATGATGTAAAGCTTTTATCAAGGGGCAAAGTATTGATGAGTATTTTACTGACCATCATTTTCACTTGTCTGACTGCTTGCATGATGACGAGTTTCTCACACGACTGGCCTATCTAGGTGAAGTGTAATCTAGGATTACAGGGACTCTCCGCAACTATATTCAATGTGAGGGAGAAAATTGAGGCTATGATTAAGAAGTTGGAGCTCTTCTCTGTCTGCATTAATAAGGACAACACAGGTCTTTCCATCATTGTATGATTGTTTTGTGTGCAAATAAACTCAAGCTTACGGACAATGTCAAATGTGACTCACCTGAGTGAGTTGGGTGCGGAATTACGCAGGTACGTTCCGAAACGGATGACAAACAACTGGATTCATTATCCGTTTCATGCCCTGCCTCCAGCCCACTTACCAATATCTTTTCAAGAGAACCTCATCGAAATTGCAACAAGCGGTTCTGTGAAAATTGAATTTAATCAGAAGCCACTGCCAGATTTCTGGATTGGGCTGCGCTCAGAGTATCCTGCCTTGGCAAATCACGCTGTTAAGACACTGATGCCCTTTGCAACCACGTACCCATGTGAGAGTGGATTCACGGCCCTCACGAGCATGAAAACTAAATACAGGCACAGACTGTGTGTGGAAAATTATTTAAGAATGAGACTCTCAAATACAACCCAACATTGCAGAGTTCCGTGCATCCTTTCAAGCACACCCTTCTCATTAACCTGTGGTGAGTTATTCACAATGTTTGATGAACAAATACAGTTTTATATGTAAGATGGCTAAATAAAGAGCAAAATTCTAGATTATTATGATGTTATTATTTGTGCCCTGGTCCTATAAGAGCTATTTGTCACTTCCCCCGAGCCGGGTTGTGAAAAAAATCACACACATTCTTATGTTTAATAAATGTATCATATAGTGTGTGTGTGGCAGGCTTACAATGACGTCAAAAAACAACATTTTAGAGTGCACTGACGCTGGTGCTAGAGAGGGTATGCAGCTGGAGGTTGAATGTATGAAGGGGTACGGGACAATAAAAAGTTTGCCCTATGGCATTGCTCTCAATAACCCTATTTGGTTCCAACTTGCAGTTGTATCTAGTTCTTGCCAGGGAGGAAGGGAGGGAGGGATACTCCGCCACCCAGTGACACAGGGAATGACATCACCCCCTGGCACATTTTTTCCAGTGCTAAACATGATGCTGCCAGCGTGAAGTTTCCCCTAGGTACAGGCCTAGGATCAGCTTCCCCTCCCCAATCTTAATCTTCACCATAAGTGGGAACATTTTTAAACTGGCAGTCTACTTTATTTACTTTATTTTCACTAGTGGTGGTCACAGAATTACCTCTCAATTGTTTTTTATCTTGTTGAGCTGTAGATGCCAATAAACATGCCTTATCTTTATTTTGGACCATTTGTTGTTAACATTACTTGTGTCCCAAATGGCACCCTATTCCTTATTTAGTGCACTACATTTGTCCAGAGCCCTTTAGGACCTAGTCAAAAGTAGTGCACTATACCATTTTTGATTCCGTCATTGTGTGGTTGGTCTGTAATTGCTATGTTTAAATTCCACCGGCACACAGCATCTTGTCTGCTTGCTTCTTTAACAGAGATCTTGGTAAATAACAAGCAGAGTGAAATATTCAAACTGTTATGCAATTATTATCCTGGAGATAAGGTTATTGGTGTATGACTACCTGCTGTAAGGCTGGCTATTATCTGATGCAGCTCTCACACAGCCACATGCCAGGGCTGCATCCCAAATGGCAACCTATTCCCTGTTTAGTGTACAGCCAGGTTGCTGAAGATCCACTGCGAAATTTGACGACGTCCAGGTAAGCAGGACGTCAGTGGCCTCATTTATAACCGTTGCGTAAATTTACCACTAATTATCTGCAAGCGGCATTTATGAAAAGACACTCACAAAAATACATTTGACGCACACCAAAAATACGCATGTTTCCCATTAGAAATCAAACCTGTCATAAAACTCTGATAACACTGATAACACCTTTTCATTTACGGCAACAACCTGTGTAATAGTTACGAGGGAGAGGAGGGGGGGGGGGATAAGGCCCACTGAATTGCGAAACTTAAATCAAATGTCTTTGGAGGTTTTGGCAGAATATTTTCTTCTGCAGTGACTTTGGCTGTTTCTGACCATTTCTGAAATACAAAAAAGGTCAAGGACCTGTAAACAAATCGATTGAATGCAATAATGTTTTGCATCCACTTTTTCACAAATCTAAATATTCTACGATATGTTATAAACCACGCTCCCTGTCGGATGCATTAACATGCTTCAATTATAATAGCCTATCTAATAGGCCCAAATAAATGAGAGATTGGATGGTCATTTGTTGTATGGCTATTTCAGGAATAAGAACTCATTATGGCCAGAAAAGGTGAGGAATTTATTCCGCAATGGTTATGATTTACTGTGTATGTATTATGTTTAGAAATTAATCTATTCAAGAAATTTGACATTACAGTATTCAGATGTAGTAGCATACAAACAATGGAAGTCAACAGAAATGCTTAACCGTCTGTTCAACTGTTAACTTCACTTCGGATCAGATTGAATAGAGCAGAATACTTGAAATAGCCTATCTATTTACTACTGTGAAGTCTGTCCAATTAAATGAGAGTTGGGACGAATGCTAGCTTATCCTAACTTGTTGCTGGCCTGTAGGCCATTTTGCAAGTATGAAAGCCAGTCAGAAAAGGTGAGTAAATGATTCAGCAATGATCATGGAAATGAAATAAACAAGAGGAAATATATGTCTATTTCTAATTATTTTAGAATGCTACGATAAAATAAATAGATTTTCGTTCTTCTCACTAACGGCAAATGATTGCATCTTGTTATTATATTTAGCTACCACTTTTTGTTGTTGTTATCAATAAGAGTGTCATCACATATTCCCCAGTTGCACAAGGACACTAGGCTACTTTTGCCTTCTTGCAATGCAATACTTCCTCCACTAGAACCGCTTACGCATGGTCTAAAGTTGGCAGAAGGATAAGCACACAACGTCTATAAATGAGGCCCTAGGAGATGACTTCAATACCGTCCACTAGGGGCAACAGTGAGTGCTATTACCATGAAGTAGGGACAGGGATGGCGGATGGGCTTAAACCGCAAGCTCTGGCGTGTTCAATCCCAGTGCTAGGCACTCGTTTGTTTCGGTGTTATTTCCCCGTATCGTAAGCCGCGCGTTCCCGGTTCCGAGGGTTGCATGTTCAGTCCCAGTGCTAGGCACTCATTTTTAATTGTTTTGTTTTAACCCTATCGCAAAACCTTAAAGCGGCAACCAGCAGCTGAAATAAATAACAAAGTAACAAAGCGTACTCCTCGCCCCTGTTTTTGGTAAAAAGCTGGGGGATAGGCCTGGAGAAATGTCACCACCCTCAAATTCACAGACAGAGCTATGGATGCATGGACTGACCATCCATGATATCAAAACGATAGTTGAACCATGTTGAGGCTATACAATATTTGTTTACATTTACTTTGTTAATTAACTAACATTGGTGTAAAACAAGCTTATATTTTGAGTTCTGATAGGGTGCGACAGTTGATCTTTGCTCATGAGGCATTTATAACTTACATTCTTCAAGAATCAATGGATACATATGGTTAATGTATAAGTCGAAACGTGGATTTAAGAACTGCACATTGCCCCTTTAACCCTTAACCATTCGGAATTCATTCCTTAAACGTAACCTTCGAAACTTGCCGCTTTATGGAAAAACGTCTGATTCTGCAGTGAGACTGTGAGAACTTGTTGTTAGTGCGTTCTGACCAGGGCCCATAGGGCTCTTGTGAAAAAAAAGTGCATTGTATAGGGAAAGGGTGTACTTTGGGACGCAGATTTCCCTCACATTGGAAGTGTAATAATACAGATGAATATAGTAGCTAGACAACCTCACCTGCATGTTCCTGTCCGGTAAGATGAGATGTCTTTATTGGATAAGATTTTCCTTGACGTTTCATACTTCTCCGAGTCATTTTTCTGCGGTTTTTTTTTTCAAGTTTTTTTTTTTTGCATGCCTTGAGTCGACATATTTCTAATTTCTCTGTATATCTTTGGGGCAAACACTTCTCTAGGTTCTGACTTTGGTCGTCAGTTGAACAGTGTTTCCTCTGACACATTGCAGCCACTTTTTCACAATACTGTCTCTATCTTTCAGCAGGCCCACATCAGTGGTGTGTGTAGTGGGGGAGGCAGCCGCCATAAAGCATTGCGGGCCAGACCAAATGATGGTTCATGTGTTTTGGCAGCTGCTCTAGTTAGACTGGTCTTATATCAAGCACAGGGTTCATGTGGTCAAGCCCAATCTGAGACAGTTCCTGAATCAGTTGGTCAAATCAGTTGGTCAAATTTCTGCCCTGCTAGAGCTGCCCCGGTCAACTGCAAGTGCTGCTATTGTGAAGTGGAAATGTCTAGGAGCAACAACTGCTCAGCCGCGATGTGGTAGGCCACAGAAGCTCACTGAATGGGAGTGCTGAAGCGCACATAGCGCATAGAAAACGTCTGTCCTCCTCAATTGCAACACTCACTACCGCGTTCCAAACTGCCTCTGGAAGCAACGTCAGCACAATAACTGTTCGTCGGGAGCTTCATGAAATGGGTTTCCATGGCCAAGCAGCCACACACAAGCCTAAGATCACCATGAGTAATGCCAAGCGTTGGCTTTAGTGGTGTTAAGCTCGCCGCCATTGGACACTGGAGCAGTGGAAGTGCTCCAGCTTCATCATCTGGTAGTCCGACGGATTAATCTAGGTTTGGGGGATGCCAGGAGAACGCTACCTGCCCCAATGCATAATGTCAACTGTAAAGTTTGGTGGAGGAAGAATGATGGTCTGGGGCTGTTTTTCATGGTTCGGGCCAGGCCCCTTAGTTCCAGTGAACATTCTAGACGATTCTGTGCTTCAAATGACATTCTAGACGATTCTGTGCTTCCAACTTTGTGGCAACAGTTTGGTGAAGGTGCTTTCCTGTTTCAGCATCACAATGCCCCCGTGCACAAAGCTAGGTCCATACAGGAATGATTTGTCGACATCAGTGTGGAATAACTTGACAGGCCTGCACAGAGCCCTGACCTCAACCCCATAGAACACCTTTGGTATGAATTGGAATGCAGACTGCAAGCTACGCCTAATCGCCTAACATCAGTGTGGTTGAATGGAAGCAAGTCCCCACAGCAATGTTCCACCATCTAGTGGAAAGCCTTCTCAGAGGAATAGAGGCTGTTATAGCATCAAAGGAAGGACCAACTCCATATTAATGCCCATGATTTTGGAATGAAATGTTCGACGAGCAGGTGTCCACATACTTTTGTCAATGTAGTGTATTTGGCCCCACAAGTTTTCTGAGCTTTTTAGAGGATTTCTAATTGTATCAGCTCCAAATGTTTTTAATTTAGGAAATCTGTTCCAAAGTTTTCCCACACATAATAGAGAGATGCTGTATATGTGATTGTATACAAATGTAACCAAGGTTTGAAAATATTATGTTTTAGTCTAATGTTTTATCTGTTTGGGCTTCTTGGGGTCAATTTGCAAATTATTATTTGTAATTATGCTCCGGCCACCTGACTATCCGCTCAAGAAAAAAAATGTCCCACGGCTGAATAGAGTTGATGATCCCTACTATATTGGATATTGTGCAATTGTGATATGAAATTTTGTAAAAAATAGAATAGCCTGGGCCTTGAGAGAAATATTTTGGGGTTTAGCTTTCTAATAATGAGAATAAACCTGGGTTTAATGAAATAATTTCTAAAATGTGTGGACCCGTGAGGTTGGATGAACTGTAATTACTGGTAAAATATGGTAGCAGGGTCTCTATAATTTGATTCAGAGAAGAAATTGTGTCCAGTAATAACTGGGAAGTAGAGAGGAGAGGACTCCTATGAGTTCTCAAGGTCACAGATCTTTTTGTGGCTTTTTGCCTTTTTTTGCTGTTTTATGTTTGCAATGTTTTTGTTGGTTCCCTTGGGGAGATGTGACAGAGTTCCAACCATGGCAATCTGTGACAGAAATAGCAGGAGTCAAAAGGTGATTTACTGTGTCTATGCCCAGGTGCATTTCCTGTCTGCCAAGCTGACAAGCTTGTTTCTCTGTCAGGAACATATGTGAAGTAATTAGAATGACAGGGATGGGAGACAAGGAATATAATGGCAGGTACTGTACTAATTTACCTTAGAGGAGGTGGTGTTGGGTTGGAGAACCAGGTATGGAAACTGTGTGACTAGAACTTGCACAGAACAGCATAGAAACTCCAACAAAAATGTAGTATGAAACCAACATACATTCTTCGAAAAAAGGGGTCCAAAGGGGTTATTCGGCTGGCCACATAGGAAAAACATTTTTGGTTCAGGTAGAACTCTTTTTTTTATAGCTCAGATAGAACCCTCTGTGGAAAGGGTTCTTCATGGAACCAAAAAGGGTTCTTCATAGGTTTCTCCTGTGGGGACAGCCAAAGAACCATTTTTGAATACAACATAGAAAACACACAAAAATCAAATAAAATCAGGCATGGCAACTGTGTGGCTAGAACATTGTAGAGGCATACATACTGTAATTCCTCTGAAAATTTGGGTCAAACATTTTGGGTAGCCTTCCACAAGCTTCCCACAATAAGTTGGGTGAATTTTGGCCCATTCCTCCTGACAGAGCTGGTGTAACTGAGTCAGGTTTGTAGGCCTCCTTGCTCGCACGCGCTTTATCAATTATGCCCACACATTTTCTTTAGGATTGAGGTCAGGGCTTTGTGATGGCCACTCCAATACCTTGACTTTGTTGTCCTTAAGCCATTTTGCCACAACTATGCTTGGGGTCATTGTCCATTTGGAAGGCCCATTTGCAACCAAGCTGTAACTTCCTGACTGATGTTGCTTCAGATGTTGCTTCAAAATATCCACATATTTTTCCTCTTTCATGATGCCATCTATTTTGTGAAGTGCACCAGTCCCTCCTGCAGCAAAGCATCCCCAAAACATGATGCTGCCAACCCCATGCTTTATGGTTGGGATGGTGTTCTTCGGCTTGCAAGTCTCCTAACGATGGTCATTATGGCCAAACAGTTCTATTTTTGTTTCATCAGACCAGATGACATTCCTCCAAAAATATGATCTTTGTCCCCATGTGCAGTTGCAAACCGTAGTCTGTTTTTTTTAATGGTGGTTTTGGAGTAGATGAAAATAAAACCTAATATAACTCAAATGGAAAGCATTTGCATTTTTGCACAGTCCAGGCTGAGAGGGCCTTGCCGAGCGGCCTTTCAGGTTATGTCGACATAGAACTCGTTTTACTGTGGATTCTGGGATTGATTTGCACATTTCACACTAAAGTACGTTCATCTCTAGGAGACAGAACGCATCTTCTTCCTGAGCGGTATGACGGCTGCATGGTCCCATGGTATTTATATTTGCGTACTATTGTTTGTACAGATGAATGTGGTACCTTCAGGCGTTTAGAAATTACTCCCAAGGATGAACCAGACTTGTGGAGGTCTACAATTTTTTTTCTGAGGCTGATTTCTTTTGATTTTCCCATGATGTCAAGCAAAGAGGCATTGAGTTTGAAGGTAGGCCTTGAAATACACCCACAGGTACACCTCCAATTTTCTGGAACTTTCCATGGTGTTTAAAAAGGCACAGTCAACTTAGTGTATGTAAACTTCTGACCCACTGGCATTGTGATTCAGTGATTTATAAGTGAAATAATCTGTCTGTAAACAATTGTTGGAAAAATTACTTGTCAGGCACAAAGTAGATGTCCTAACCGACTTGCCAAAACTATAGTTTATCAATGAGAAATTTGTGGAGTGGTTGAAAAACAAGTTTTAATGACTAAAACCTAAGTGTATGTACATTTCTGACTTCAGCTGTACACATACACACTATCTTTTAGAATATAGCTTTATTATTCCCCGCAAACCCTTATACCCCTCCCCAAATTGGAGTAACAATAAACAATAACACTTAGGCTTCTACTTCCAGCTTACAGATACTATACACATTTTACAGACATAATCTATTTTACAATAGTTATATTTGGTTTGTTTTTAGTCCTAGTCTTCCTCTATTTCTGATGTCCATCCAATTTTCTATTTGTACTGTGCTATTTCACAAAATTCTGAACCTATGTTCATTTTCCAGACCCTGTATCTTTTACATTTGTTATCTTGTTGTTATTAGCCCTTCAGCTCCATTCAACCCCTCCCATCTATCTCTGAACACCATCCAGTCCCTTCAGCTCCATTCAACCCCTCCCATCTATCTCTGAACACCATCCAGTCCCTTCAGCTCCATTCAACCCCTCCCATCTATCTCTCAACACCATCCAGTCCCTTCAGCTCCATTCAACCCCTCCCATCTATCTCTCAACACCATCCAGTCCCTTCAGCTCCATTCAACCCCTCCCATCTATCTCTGAACATCATCCATTTTGGATTTCTATTTGCCATTTATTTTTCAACTGTGATGTGATGCTTCACAAAAGTACTGAACCTTTCTATTCTCATAGTTTCTACAGATTGTAAATTAAAGACAACATTTTTTTGCTAAAATAATAATTACATTATTGATAGAATGACTATGACTTTTCAAATCACCCAGTATTGCTATCTGCAGCGTTAGTTCTAGGTAAATGTTGCAATTCTTCAGCCATTCCTGGACCCGTGACCAAAAACGACCTACATATGGACAGTACCAAAATAAATGATCTAATGACTCTGTCTCCTCGCAGCACAATCTGCAGAGCTGGGAAGAATGTATCCCCCATATATATAACATTCTATTGGTTGCAAGAATTTTGTATAATAATTTAAATGGAAAAGTTCTAAGTTTTGTTCACCACTGAATTACTACGTAATGCACATTACTGCTGTATGCTACTACTGCCATTTGTGTATGTAGTGTTGTGTCACTACTGATCACTACTGACTTGCTCCTGATTCTTTTTCATTTCCTACATAAACCCTTTTGAATTGCTATTGAACGGAAACCTTTACTACTGGTTGATTGACATGTTCATTTCACTATGTCGTCACTACTAGACTAGTGCACATGTCATTTCTGTAGTTGTATCACCAAACAACAAGAAATAGTCAGCTCATCCAACCGTGATTGACATGTTCATTTCACTATGTCGTCACTACTAGACTAGTGCACATGTCATTTCTGTAGTTGTATCACCAAACAACAAGAAATAGTCAGCTCATCCAACCGTGATTGACATGTTCATTTCACTATGTCGTCACTACTAGACTAGTGCACATGTCATTTCTGTAGTTGTATCACCAAACAACAAGAAATAGTCAGCTTATCCAACCGTGATTGACATGTTCATTTCACTATGTCGTCACTACTAGACTAGTGCACATGTCATTTCTGTAGTTGTATCACCAAACAACAAAAATAGTCAGCTCATCCAACCGTGATTGACATGTTCATTTCACTATGTCGTCACTACTAGACTAGTGCACATGTCATTTCTGTAGTTGTATCACCAAACAACAAGAAATAGTCAGCTTATCCAACCGTGATTGCACTTAAGAAGAAACATCTACATATTAAATTGCATATTTACACTTTTTGAAATCTGTCGATCTGCCCTTAAACAAGGCACTTTGAGTAGTGCATACACTACACATTCACTCCACAATCCCTACCCGTCACAACTGCATGAATAGGTTTTGTGTAGTAATTCAGCAGTACTTTTTCCTGAGGGGAATGGCTGCTACAACTTCCCCCTTGAAATACAAAGGAGAAATTCAACATAATGATGTAATTCACAAATATGTGTCATGTTTTCATGCAATGAACTCAAAATGCCAATGCCCTAATGGTATTGAACTCAAAATGCCAATGCCCTAATGGTATTGAACTCAAAATGCCAATGCCCTAATGGTATTGAACTCAAAATACCAATGCCCTAATGGTATTGAACTCAAAATGAACCCCAAACTGTCAGGTGAATTCCTTTACGCATACCGAATATTCTCCATCGTGTAATTTTACTTTGTTACTATTTCCTTTTGTATTTAGCAAATGTTTGTCTACACCTGTTGTGTTTGGCGCATGTAACCAATAATCTGGTCTGCGTGTAAAGTAACAGTTCATAAAAACAACGTGACATGAGATATCGTTGGAAATCAGAAACCTCTGTTTTTCATACGGTCTAACTTTATACACTGAGGGTTTAATGTGATTTCCATTGCTTTGACAGAATGACCTGAGTTCAAGAGATGTTGAGTGTGTGCTTGATCCTGGCTGGAATATTTCATGGAAAGCGTTGTACATTTTGTAAACTATGCAACATACTGAATTGAGGCAGGAAAGCTAATTCAAGTAACATATAAAGTATTTGAAAGATTTCAAATACTACCTGAACCCAGGTTGCAACCACAGTGCCCCACTGTTAAACATTTAAACCACAACACACCAACACCTCCTGCTGGTTGGTTTTTAATTCACACGTTGCGTTTTGTAAGTCTTACCAAATTGCAGTACAGGCCTGGGTATATGTGTGTGTGTGTGTGTGCCTGTGTTTGCACTTCTGTGAGAGAGATAATTATTTTCCCATTAAAGCTTTAGTAACTCACAAAAACTCAGTATTTCATGTCACAGCCAATGATTTTCTTATTCTAGGTCAGCTTTGGAGAGCCAGGCAATTTTAGCACAGCAATGAGGTGTGTGTATATGTGTGTATATGTTTATGCTAGGAGTGCGTGTGTGTGTCAGTGGAGGCTGGTGAGAGGAGCTACAGGAAGACTTGCTGACTGTAATGGCTGGAATGGAATGAATGGAATAGTAACTGACCCAAACACATGTTTGACTCGTTTCCAATTATTCAATTTGAGCCATTTCAATGAGCCCGTCCTCCTATAGCTCCAGCCTCCACTGGTGTGTGTATGTGTGTGCGTGAGAGTTAACCACCCATTTCAGATGTCAGCATCTGTCCTCTCATGGTCTCCCTCTATCAAGCTAGCTAGAGCTTCATTTCTTCCTGTCCAGATACAGTATTTGAACAGATAGGTTGCAAAGGGAGCTTGTGAAAAGTTATCGGTGAAATGTTCTGTATCCAGTCAGTGAGCCTCAGAGTTAGATAGAGGACTCATCTTTGTATTTGTGCCAATACAGTGTCTGTGACAACATGGGCAGTGCCACTGAGTAGCAACAGTAATCAAAATTGTTAAAAGGTTTGATAAACAATTTAAAGAAATGCAATGGCTGCACAATGGATGGAGATAGAATTGAAAAGTCCATCAGATATTGACTGAATTATAGCACATAAAACATTTAACTGGCACAGACAAATAATGAATGGACTTCAGAGATTTGGGTGGGAATTCAGCCATTATTGTAAAATATCACATATCTTTTCCTGGAATGTGCTTGTATATAAATGTTCTAATGGTAGGCATTCTTTTCTTTGTGTTATTTTGTTTGTATATGTGCCTCATTTGTATAGATACACTGGGTGTATATGCATACATTTATATATTAACATAAAGGGGTGGAAACAGGACTGCAATCTCCAAAAACTTGCTCAGTCTAGACCTACCTGCACTCACACGCGCTGTCTAGACTGCCTCATTATTTACTGTTGTTGTCATGTTCTGCTGCATAATTCAACTAGTGTGTCAATAGCAGGATACCCTTGTATTAAAAATCAACATGCTTGGCACTATATTACCCCTATCTATACATACTTTACATTGTTTGCAAGATCAGACATAATATTACTATAATCGGATTGTTCATATTCGGAAGTTGCTTTTGTTTCAGCACATCAAATTTGTAAAAATGTCAACTGTATTAAATTAGAAGTGTTTTTTCAAATCCACCCAAAAAATGAACACCCATCAAAATAAAGTTATCGTTCTTCTCTTTCTTGTGATGTGTCGAGATGATGTGTTTAGATCCCAGACAAAACTTGAGTGTTGTTATAAAGGCAACGGAAAGACAATGTATGCCATTGAGCCAATTTCAGTCATTACCGGTGTGGGATTGACAGGTCATTACAAATATTTCAACAATACTAACATTAACGGGAAATAACAAAAGGCCCTAAAACTAACCCTATGAAAGAGCCACAGGAGTACAATGAAAGCAATCAATCCAGCAACATTTAAGTGGCTTTTTCACTCCTCAAAAGCAGAAAATAGATGGCTGAAAAAGACAGATCCTCAGGTGGACGGGGCATGCACACTGCTATATTGAGGCTGTCTTCATTTTAAAGTAGTTCATTTTCTTCTTCTTTTGTATAAAAAAAGTGTAACGCTAATATTAGACTCCTGAACTAAATTGTGTGTTATTCATTTATTGTGGCCTCTGGATGGTGATGATAAAGCTTAAAGCCATTGATTAACCATAGGCAACCCACTTCGAAGAAGAAGACAATGCTCTGATTATTTGCTGATCACTTCCAACCAACAGGAATTCCCTTCCAGTTGACTACTTTAAAATGGTGGAAGCCTTCAATGGCAATGTAAATGCTACATTATTATACTTATTTGGTGTGGGGGTAGATTAGCTTTAATATTGCAGATAGATTGTAGCTTCCATCAATGTAATTGTCTGGATCATTTCCAATCCCCCATATTGTTTTTGTGTATATATATATATTCTACCGACCAATCCCCCATATTGTTTTTGTGTATATATATATATATACACTACCGACCAAAGGTACACCTATTCCTTAAAGCGTTTTTCTTTATTTGTACTGTGTTGTACGTTGTAGAATAATAGTGAAGACATCAAAACTATGAAATTACACATATGGAATCATGTAGTAACCAACAAAGTGTTTTTTTGAGATTACGCTAACACTGCAATTTTTTGTTGTTGAGATTCTTCAAATAGCCACCCTTTGCTTTGATTAAAGTTTTGCACACTTTTGGCATTCTCTCAACCAGCTTCATGAGGTAGTCACCTGGAACTGAACGTCCCCAAGAACTCAATGGCCTCCATAATTCTTAAATGGAAGAAGTTTGGAACCACCAAGACTCTTCATAGAGCTGGTCACCCAGCCAAACTGAGCAACCGGGGGAGAAGGGCCTTGGTCAGGGAGGTGACAGAGCTCTAAAGTTACTCTGTGGAGATGGGAGAACCTTCCAGAAGGACAACCATAACCTGCTTTTGCTTTAAATATTAGTTTTGAATCCCATACAATAAGGGGATCTGCTGTACCTATGTTATGTCGGAAAAAGTCAGTTATAAATTCTTCTGTCCTAATTTAAAAAAAGTTATCATCCAATAGGCTTTGATTTAATTTACAATATCCCCTTCCATGCTAAAGATCCCCTTCCTAATATCCGCTTCCATTCTAGAGTCCTTTAGCTATCTCTATGTGATACCTATTGCTGGTCCCCATGTCCACCCAGCTCCATTACTGCAGTGGTAAGAAGAGAAACACACCAGACCGACCAATGACTAAAAGCAGCGGGTGGACTTCCTATTGCTTCTGACCTAAACATCGGCCGCCATTTTCTATTTCCCAGACGATTCTACATGTTGACTTGCCACCGTGGCCCCCCACTGCTTTTAGCCATTCGTTGGTCTGGTGTGTTTCCTCTAAAGGTGGGGTAGATCACCCACCAGGCCAGCATTAGGACATCAGAGCAGGACTCACCCAACAACATGCTGCCTCTATCGCTCTCTCTCACACACTAACTCCCACTCATTTATAAACTCATCTACTATACTGTGTCTGGTCTCCCTATCGCTCTCAAACACTACCTCTTCCTCACTCTCTGACACAACTTAGCTCCCTCTCTCACTACCCCTCCTTCTCACCCTCTATCTCTACTCCCCCTTTCATCCCTCTCCAACGCATTCCCGCCAAAACGTTGGAGGTGCACATTTTAATGATGTGGGGTCTGTAGGAATGATGTACACTTTGTCTTACAGATCTCTCACCCTCTAACCCCACCTTCCTTTTCTGCTCATCTTCACAAGATAGGAGCTGTGCATGTTTGGGGTGTGGGGGTCAGGTATGCATGAATGCTCAAGCTCAGTGCAGAGCAGAGCAGTACAGCACAGTAAGGAGTTCTGGCAGTCCCAGTTCTGTCACTCACCACCCTATTGGATCCCTTCCAGGTCACAGAGTTTTCAGAGCACCAAGAGCCAGTTGTACCACCATCATGATTTATGGATTGAACAATAGTAGGGATTAACACTGCTCAGTGGCACAGAGTCTAGCAATGCTGTACTTTAGCACTGTCCCTTCTCAGTCTGACAGAATGTGTTGTATTTTACCACACCTCTCTCTCTGACAGCAAACATCAAATTGTACTTTAATACTCTGATTGATAATAACATTGAGTGGTGCTTTAGATAGCAACATGGGCTGTGCTGCACTTACTTCAAGACAGACAATTCTCTGTGCATTGACTTATTAAGGTATATTTACAGTACCAGTCAAAAGTTTAGACACCTACTCATTCCAGGGTTTGTCTTTATTTTTACGATCTTCTACAATGTAGAATAATAGTGAAGACATAAAAACTATGAAATAACAAATATAGAAAAATGTAGTAACCCAAAAAGTGTTAACCTGTTAACCCCTCGCCAACAGCCAATGAAAGTGCAGGGCTCCAAAATACAAATCAACAGAAATCTCATAAATCAAATTTCTCAAACATACAAGTATTAGGCACCATTTTAAAGACAAAATTCTAATCCAGCCACAGTGTCTGATTTAAAAAATGCTTGACAGCAAAAGCTCCACAAACGATTATGTTAGGTCACCACCAACTCACAGAAAAACCCAGCCATTTTTGCAGCCAAAGAGAGGAGTCACAAAAAGCACAAATAATCACTAACCTTTGATGATCTTCATCAGATGACACTCATAGGACTTCATGTTACACAATACATGTATGTTTTGTTTGATAAAGTTCATATTTATATTAATACATCTTAGTTTACATTGGCGTGTTACATTCACTAGTTCCAAAAACATCCAGTGATTATGCATAGCCACATCACTCAACAGAAATATTCATCATAAATGTAGATGATAATACAAGTTATACACATGGAATTATAGATATACCTCTCCTTAATGCAACCGCTGTGTCAGATTTTTAAAAAACTTTACGGAAAAAGCAAACCATGCAATAATCTGAGACGGCGCTCAGAAAAATAGTCAAATTAGCCGCCATTGTTGGAGTCAACATAAACCAGAAATGACATTATAAATATTCCCTTACAAACAGCTCCCATCCGGCCCCCCTTCACAGGACCAGCCTGAAACAAAGTTCTAAAGACGGTTGACTAGTCTAGCGGAAGCCTTAGGAAGTGCAAAATAACCCATATCCCACTGTGTATTCGATAGGGGTGAGTTCAAAAACTACAAACCTCAGATTTACCACTTCCTGTTTGGATTTTTTCTCAGGTTTTTGCCATATGAGTTCTGTTATACTCACAGACATCATTCAAGCAGTTTTAGAAACTTCCGAGTGTTTTCCATCCAATACTACTAATAATATGCATATATTAGCATCTTGGACTGAGTAGGAAGCAGTTCACTCTAGGCACGCTATTCATCCAAAAATGAAAATGCTGCCCCCTATCCCAAAGAAGTTTTTAAACAAATCAAAATATATTTTATAATAAAATATATTTTATATGATTCTTCAAAGTAGCCACCGTTTGCCTTTGGTTAACACTTTTTTGGTTACTACATGTTTCCATATGTGTTATTTAATAATTTTGTTATCTTCACTATTATTCTACAATGTAGAGAATAGTAAAAATACAGAAAAACCCTTGAGTGAGTAAGTGTGTCCAAACTTTTGACTGGCGCTGTAGTTGACTGTGATCTTTTATACAGTGAAAGAGTTAGACACTGTCTTCCATTTTGAAAATGTCTACGTCCTTTACACAGAATATTTAAGTCCGTTCAACTGTCCCTCACTGAAAATTTGAGTAAAGTGACAGTTGGAGTTTGAACGTGTGAAACAAAATAAACTATGCATAGAAAGGGTTCTCTATAACAATCAGGAACTCATTGACAGATGTGATATATCTTTCAAATAAATAACGGACAACATGATGACAGATAAATCATTATCAGCCAAACAGACATTTTAGGAGCTTATTTCTCTAACATTTTAGGCTCAAATGTGTTTACATTCCTGCTAGTGAGCATATCCCCTTTGCCAAGATAATTCATCCATCTGATAGGTGTGGCATATCAAGAAGCTGATTAAACAGCATGATCATCACACAGTTGCACCTTGTGCTGGGGACAATAAAAGGCCACTCTAAAATGTGCAGTTTTGTCACACAACACAGTGCCACAGATTGCAATGTGAAGCAGGTTATGGGTCTGAAAGTTTAACAGCATGCAGGCAGCCATATGACACACACAGAACAACTTGCATAATTATTCTTACCCCTCAGAGGAGTCCTCTAACACCACATGTTGGTGTGTGGGTGGGCAGACATATCAGATATATCACTGTAGCAGCAGTGGTGTTAAGTACTAAAGTAAAAATTCTTTAAATGCTAATTCCGTCGTTTTATGGGGGTATCTGTACTTTAGTATTTATATTTTTGACTACTTTTACTTCACAACATTCTTTAAGAAACGAATGTACTTTTCACTCCATGCATTTTCCCTGACACCCAAAAGTACTTGTTACATTTTGAATGGCTAGCAGGACAGGAGAATGGTCAAATACATGCACTTATCAAAATAACATCCCTAATGATCCCTATTGCCTTTGATCTGGCAGACTCACAACACAAATGCTCCATTTGTAAATTACGTCTGAGTGTTGTAGTGTGCCCTTGGCTATCCGTAAATAAAATAAAAAACTATAAAATTGTGCCATGTGGTTTGGTTAATAGGGAATTTTAAACGTTTTATACTTTAACTTTTAACACTTAAGTATATTTAAGTAATTACATTTACCTTTGATATTCAAGTATATTTAAAACCAAATACTTTTACTCAAGTAGTATTTTACTGGGTGACTTTCACTTTTACATGAGTTATTTTCTATGAAGGTATCTTTACTTTTACTCATATGACATTTGGGTACATCTTCCACCACTGTGTAGCAGACATAAACATACTGTACACCGATGAGACAGTCTACAGGGAGGAGGTCAGAGACCTGGCAGTGCGGTGCCAGGACAGCCTTCAACGCCAGCAAGACAAAGGAGCTGATCATGGACTACAGGGAACGGAGGGCCGAGCACGCCTCCATTCACATCGATGGGGCTGTAGTGGAGCTGGTCCACATGAAAAAGGATCTATCATTGTCCACACACACCAACATAGTTGTGAAGAGGGCACGACAACACCTCTTACCCCTCAGGAGGCTGAAAAGATTTGGCATGGGCCCTCAGATCCTCAAAATGTTTGACAGCTGCACTGTTGAGAGCATATTGACTGGCTCCATCACCGCTTGGTATGGCAACTGCTTGGCATTCGACCGCAAGGTGCTGCAGAGTGTAGTGCGTAAGGCCTAGTACATCACTAATCACTGGGGCCGAGCTTCCTGCCATCCAGGAACTCTAAACCAGGCGGTGTCAAAGGAAGGCCCTAAAAATTGTCAAAGACTACAGCCACCCAAGTCATAGACTGTTCTCTATGCTATCGCATGACAAGCGGTACCAATGCACCAAGTCTGGAGCCAACAGGACCCTGAACGGCTTCTACCCCCAAGTCATAAGACTGCTAAATAGATAGTTAAATAGTTCACCAAATAGCTGCCCAGACTTTCTGCATTGAGCCTTTTGCACATAAGTTTGACTCTTCACATACACTGCTGCTTATGTTTGATTATCTATACAGTTAACTAGTCACTATATTCCTAGTTATATGTACTTATACAACAGGTGGGTTTAATCCTGAATTCTGATTGGTTAAAACCGCATTCCAGGCGGTATTTATTCCACAAGTTACCACCGGCTAAATCTATGAAGTTAAAATGCCTATTTACTTTGTTTCATCTGACTGCGCAATCCACTGTCTCATCAGCCCAGCCAGGTGACTTAGAAACATTATCTCCACTATAAAAAGCATCGAGACATTCTCACATTTCGTTTAGACAAACATTTCGACAGCATCAATTTGTATAAACCTTGCTGTCTGTCTCTCCGACATTTGCAACATTGTTTCAATTTTAAAATTACACCTCCAGCCGTTTCATAGTCAGAATCATGAATCAGCATCATTTTATGGATATATACAAAGAACTATCAATAGAAAACAGGTAAAACGAAACGAAGTGCACCTAGTTTGAAGCGTTTGCAGCTTCAGTTTGAAGTTAGTGTTAGCTGTGTTGTTGGCTAACTGAACAACAGTGTCCTGACGAGAGAGCACATTTTCTATGTCAGGTGAAACCGCTCATCATTAGCGCATTGTTATGGACGTATCCAGATAAATGTCACTAGAAAAAAGCTTAAACAAATGCAAATGTAGCTACTTTGTTGTTGTAGTTGGCTAGCTAGCAATCAAGGGATAAGAATGTTGTCAGCCAATATGGCAATGGAACATCTACAACCAACGACTGGGTCGTGTCCATAGATACAGACACCAAAAGACTGAATGACTGGGTCGCATCTCTGTCAACTGAACGAACGAACGACCAGCTGGCTTGGTTAGCAACCATTGATGTGTGTCAGGACTATATATTGTGGAAGGATGAAATAGTATGAATAAATTCATCAAAATAACATTTCTAATAAAATATGTCAATCATGCTTCTTTGCTTTACATCATGGGAAAATCAAAAGAAATCAGCCAAGACCTCAGAAAACAAATTTGTAGCCCTCCTCCACTGGTTCATTCTTGGGAGCAATTTCCAAATGCCTGAAGGTACCATGTTCGTCTGTACAAACAATAGTGCGCAAGTATAAACACCATGGGACCATGCAGCCATCATACCACTCAGGAAGGAGACGTGTTCTGTCTCCTGGAGATGAAGGTATTTTGGTGTGAAAAGTGCAAATCAATCCCAGAACAACAGCAAAGCACCTTGTGAAGATGCTGGAGGAAACAGGTACAAAAGAGTCTATATCCACAGTAAAATGAGTACTATATCAACATAACCTGAAAGTCCACTCAGCAAGGAAGAAGCCACTGCTCCAAAACCGCCATAAAAAGCCAGACTACGGTTTGTAACTGCACATGGGGACAAAGATCATACTTTTTGGAGGAATGTCCTCTGGTCAGATGACACAAAAATTGAACTGTTTGGCCATAATGACCATCATTAAGTTTGGAGGAAAAAAGGGGAGGCTTGCAAACCGAAGAACACCATCCCAACCGTGAAGCACGGGGTTGGCAGAACTGAAAAAGCGTGTGCAAGCAAGGAGGCCTACAAACCTGACTCAGTTACACCAGCTCTGTCAGGAGGAATGGGCCAAAATTCACCCAACTTATTGTGGGAACCCAAAACGTTTGACCAAAGTTAAACAATTTAAAGGCAATGCTACCAAATACTAATTGAGTGTATGTAAGCTCCTGACCCACCGGGAATGTGATGAAATAAATAACATCTGAAATAAATCATTCACCTATTATTCTGACAGTTCACATTCTTAAAATGAAATGGTGATCCTAACTGACCTAAGACAGGGCATTGGACAGCCTCTTTGGGATGATGCGAATTTTCGCAGCTTTTTGTTAAAAATCGCGCAACATTTCAGCGCCCTGCTACTCATTCCAGGAATATAGTATATGCATATGATTAGTATGTGTGGATAGAAAACACTCAGACGTTTCTAAAACTGTTTAAATCACGGCTGTGACTATAACAGAACGTCTGTTTCATCGAAAAGCGCAGGAAAATCTGATCACTGGAGATGGAAAAAAATATCCATGCGCCACTCCCATGAATTGTTAAAGGTGAACCGTAATATATGGGGCCGAGCTTGCAGTACCTACAGCTACCACAGGATCTATAGAGTCTCCTCATTTGAATCTGAATTGATTCTTGGTAGATCCGCCCAAAGGGAATCGATTCTCTCCGACCACCGACCCGAGGCATTGTCTGTCTTTTTCTCCGGACATTTTTCCACACGGCAGGCTATCGAATTTACATCGCCCACTGATGATTTTTATAGCTTATTGACGTGTAGTAATACCTAAAGTTGCATTAGAAAGGTATTTCGAAGTGTTTTGTGAAAGTTTATCGTCGAATTTTTAACTTTTAAAAAATGACGTTACGTTATGAAACGCTATTTTTTCCGTTTTCCACACAGTCTTCATAGATCGATATCTAGGCTATATATGGACCGATTTAATCCAAAAAAAGACCCAGTATTGATTATGGGACATCAAGGAGTGCCAAGAAAGAAGATGGTCAAAGGTAATGAATGTTTTATATTTTATTGTGCGGTTTGTGTAGCGCCGACTATGCTAATTATTTTTGTTTACATCCTCTACGGGTCTTTTGGGGTGTTACATGCTATCAGATAATAGCTTCTTATGCTTTCGCCGAAAAGCATTTTACAAATCTGACTCGGTGGCTAGATTCACAACGAGTGTAGCTTTAATTCAATACCTTGTTTGTGTGTTTTCATGAAAGTTTGATTTTTAACGAAAAACGATCAGTGACGCTCTAAAATATCCGCTGATTTGATCCCCACAACGGAACATCCTCCCTAACAAGTTTTAATAGGATTAAATGTGAGGAATTGTGAAAAACTGAGTTTAAATGTATTTGGCTAAGGTGTATGTAAACTTCCGACTTCAACTCTATGGCCATTATACCACGGCTAAGGGCTGTGTCCAAGCACTCCACGTTGCGTTGTGAATAAGAACAGTCCTTAGCTGTGGTATATTAGCCATAAACCCCATCTCCTCGGGCCTTATTGCTTTTAAAAAATATATTTTTAAGGCATTATACCATGGCATTGTTGAATATTTCTTTCTTATTAGTTTGAAGGCCATTCTAGAGCGTGCATTATTTCCCTATAACACATGGTATATTTGCACGGTAGAATTCAATGGCTATAGTTATTTTTTGCAAGTTTTGTTTGAGCTGCTTTTGATAGCAAAAGTCTAAATTAAAATAGTACTGATATTGTTGAATTCGATTTTCGTAATAGCACACTAGGACTGATGGTTTGGTAAGCTCAGAGGTTCCCAAACTTTTTTTATAGTCCCGTACCCCTTCCAACATTCAACCTCCAGCTGTGTAACCCCTCTAGCAGCAGGGTCAATGCACTCTCAAATGTTGTTTTTTGCCATCATTGTAAGCCTGCCACACACACACACTAAACAATACATTTATTAAACATAAGAATGAGTGTGAGTTTGTCACTTCCCATGAGGTTGTGAAAAAGAGCTCTTATAGGACCACGGCACAAATAATAATAAGTCAATCATTTTGCTCTTTATTTAACCATCTTACATATAAAACCTTATTTGTTCATCAAATTGTGAAAAACACACCACAGGCTAATGAGAAGGCTATGCTTGAAAGGATGTACATAACTCTGCAATGTAGGGTCTCATTCTTAAATAATTTCCCACACACAGTCTGTGCCTGTATTTAGTTTTCATGCTAGTGAGGGCCGAGAAGCCACTCTCACATATGTACATGGTTGCAAAGGGCATCAGTGTCTTAACAGCGTGATTTGCCAATGCAGGACAATCTGAGTGCAGCCCAATCCAGAAATCTGGTAGTGACTTTTGATTCAATTCAATTTCCACAGAACCGCTTGTTGCAATTTTGATAAGGCTCTCTTGAACAGATATCGGTAAGTGGACTGGAGGCAGGGTATGAAACGGATAATGAATACAGTTGTTTGTGTCATCCGTTTCGGGAAAGTACCTGCGTAATTGCGCACCCAACTCACTCCGGCGCTTTGCTATATCACATTTGACATTGTCCGTAAGCCGGAGTTCATTTGCACACAAAACAATCATACATGATGGAAAGACCTGTGTGTTGTCCTTATTAATGCAGACAGAGAAGTGCTCCAACTTCTTAATAATAGCCTCAATTTTGTCTTGCACATTGAATATAGTTGCGGAGAGTCCCGGTTATCCCAGATTCAGATAATTCAGGCGAGAACAAACATCACCTAGATAGGCCAGTTGTGTGAGAAACTCGTCATCATGCAAGCGGTCAGACAAGTGAAAATGGTCAGTAAAGAAAACTTTAAGCTCGTCTCTCAATTAAAAACAAAACGTGCCAGTACTTTGCCCTTTGATATCCAGCGCACTTCTGTATGTTGTAAAAGCTTTACATGGTCGCTGCCCATATCATTCCATAGTGCAGAAAATACATGAGAGTTCAGGGGCCTTGCTTTTAACAAAGTTAAAGGACTACCCCCTTTAAAAAAAACTTGTGACTAAAATAACATACCCAAATCTAACTGCCTGTAGCTCAGGCCATGAAGCAAGGATATGCATTTTCTTGGTACCATTTGAAAGGAAACACTTGGAAGTTTATGGAAATGTGAAAGGAATGTAGTAGGATATAACACAATAGATCATTTAAAAGATAATATATAGAAAAAACCAACCGCTTGTTTGTATTTTTTTGTACCATCATCTTTGAAAATTAAGAGAAAGGCCATAATGTATTATTCCTGCCCGGGTGCAATTTAGATGATGGCATCAGGGTATATGCAAAGTTTTAGACTGATCAAATGAGCCATTGCATTTTTGTTTAAAATATTGTATCAAAACTGCCCAAATGTGCCTAATTTGTTTATTAATAACTTTTTATGTTCACAATTGTGCACTTTTTTCAAACAATGGCAATGTATTATTTCACTGTAATAGCTACTGTAATTGGACAATGCAGTTAGATTAACAAGAATTTAAACTTTCTGCTAATATCAGATATATCTATGTCCTGCGAAATTCTCTTGTTACTTATAACCTTCTGCTAATCGCATTAACCTATGTTAGCTCAACCGTCCCATGGAAGGGACACCAATACAGAAGAAGTTTGAACTAATTAACCATTTTCACTGTAGTGTCCAAAACATCTTTCAAGCTGTTAGGTATTCCCTTGGCAGTAAGAGCCTCTCGGTGAATGCTGCAGTGTCCCCAAGTGGCGTCGGGAGTAACTGATTGCACTCGCATTACCACTCCACTATGTCTCCCTGTCATGGCTTCTGCACCAACAGTACAGATACCAACATGAGCAGCAGCTACATTTGGCTACATACAGACTGTTAGTGGAATTCCCGAGAGGGAGTGACGGTTAATGTGATGAAATGTTAATTATTTGACTAGGCTACCTGTATTTGACATTGTGTTGTTATTATTTCGCTCAATACTAGATGGTTTAATCTTATTTTTGGCATTGAAACGAGGCTAATCAGGCGAGAAAAAAATCTCACCCAAACGTATAGCCCCACTGGAAAATATAAATGGACTGTTTGAAAATGTGAAGAAAATCACATTTTTATTTGGCGTACCCCTGACGGCATTGCGCATACCACGGCAACCACTGTAGTTATCTGGTAAACTAGCTACTTCAGTGGATGTTGAACACATTTCTACTGACAAATGAACACATTTCTAGTGGCAAATGTGTTAAATTATAGCCAAGGTATAAAAGGGATAATCAACTCGTGGCTCTATGCCTTCTCTGGAAAATAATGCAACTCCGTTGAAGGTCAGGGCCACTCTGCTTGCGTGTCGAAGAACACACCTTCCACGTCTTTCATTAATTTCCATAGAACGCATAGCCCCTCGTTGATTATCCCTTACATATCTGCTTCAATTACCTCGTACCCTGCACGTCGACTCAGTACTGGTTCCCCGTGTATTTAGCCATTACTCCTTGTGTATTTATTATTACTTTTGTTTTTATGTGTTATTACTATTCTATTATTTCACTTTTCTTTCTCTGCATTGTTGGGAAGGGCCGTAAGTAAGCATTTCACTACTAGTCTACACCTGTTGATTACAAAGCATTTGAGTAATAGTTTAGCTGAAGGTCAATTCCTTGTCTAAATTAAACGTACATCCTTTACATGCCCAGTATCAGGAATCAAGGTAAGACCCAAGTGCAGACTGTGTGAAGTAAAAATGTTTATTGTAACACCAGGGGCAGGCAAACGACAGGTCAAGTCAGGCAGGGGTCGATAATCCAGAGCAGGGGCCAAGGTACAGGACGGCAGGCAGGCCCAGGGTCAGGTCAGGAAGAGGTTGGTAAACCAGAGGTGTAGCAAAGGTACAGGACGGCAGGCATGCTCAGGGTCAGAGACACGAAGCGGTCAGGCGGGCAGGTACAGGTTCAGGACAGGTCAAAACCAGGAGGACGAGAAAAATAGAGACCGTGGAAAACCAGGAGCTGAGACAAAATGCTGGTTAGGCTTGAACAAACAAGACAACCTGGCAACAGACAAACAGAGAACACAGGTATAAGTACACAGGGGAAGATAGGCGACACCTGGAGGGGGTGGAGACGAGCACAAGGACAGGTGAAACAGATCAGGACGTGACACCCAGACCTTACCCAGGAGGAGGAGTTCCAACCCATATTTGATACAGGCTCAGGCTGCTCCACTTGGCAATGTCAATTAAACCTCTTTGGTAGATTTAATTAATGACAATTTTAAGAAGGGCACCTGAAAGCGACTTAACATCTGACTCCTAGGTGGTAGCCTATTATTTAGAAATCTTTGTGTTCCCTTTATATGCATGTGCAGAGAGACTGTATAAGTGGGTGGGTCATTATGTATAAGCAGTTGCCAAGCTTCAGAAGAGGCACCATACATGTATGTATGTATGTATGTATGTATGTATGTATGTATGTATGTATGTATGTATGTATGTATGTATGTATGTATGTATGTATGTATGTATGTATGTATTTATTTATGAATTGGGGACCCCTCCTATGCATTTAAACCACTTCTGTCAAAACCAAGGCAACGTAGCCTATCCATCAGATAGAGAGTCAGAGTCTCCACTCCATTCTGAGATAATCATCAGACTAATCTAATGAAGATATTAGACAGACATTCTTCTAGATTCATTGCTGTAAGACGGGCTGACCAGGGGCCATCAGTAAGACCAGGGGACAAGAGGAGTCAGATCACCCAGAGGGGTTATAAATAGCCGTTATCCCAAGCATCCTGGTCACACAGGACCAGGTTAATTACAGTCGACAATCTGTCACGATATATAGGAGCTACGCCTTGAGGTTGGTCTCAAGTTCCACTCACTGGTAAGCAATTGTTTTCTCATTTCCTGTTTTTCTTCTGGGGGAGAAAGAAAGAGTGTTTTGCAGAGTTATAATTGGCCGTGACCCAATGATAGGGGAACATTTATTGCAGTGCATGTTCTGGAATTGAAGCACATGCTGTGTTGGTTCCCAGAAACAACAAGTTGCAGTGTTCAGAATATGTGAATAATAATGTGAATATGTTAGTGACATTTTCTTCAGTATTCTGCTGAAATGCCATTTGTAATCATGGAATTAATTTAATATGGGATGGTTTTGTTTTTGCATTGCATGCAGTGAGCATTTCATGGTGATTACATGTACAGTATGCATATTTTGTGCATGTCATCATTATGAAAGAAAGATTCTTGAAACCAAATTCCATGATATATTTTATTGCACACTTAGTTTAATCATTGCAAATCCAAGTCAATGTTTAAATGGAAACACATCTGATCCTTTTCGTACTACTTTCTGATAACAGCAGATTTATAATAACTTCTAAAATGCATATAAACAATTATTACAAACATAGAGCAACACTTTGATGGCCCCATTGGTGTTGGTGGGTTGTGATGCCAATCTGATGGTTGGGAGATCAGAGCCAGAGACTCTAAAATAATGATTAAGCAGGAGAGACTGGAGCAGAGCACTCTGGCTAAGTAAGAACACACACACACACACTTTTCATTTATGCGGCTGCTTTAACAAACCAAATAAATCTCATCGCCGGCGGAAGCGTTATAAGTTCGGGGTCAGAAATATTTTGGTTATTTTCAGTTGCCACAGTAGATGGTGGTGGCGCGAAAGGTCTGGGTTTTGATGAATTAACAAGTTGTGGGTGTGTCGAGGCATGGCTCTTTACTGGCCAAACAGAACATGCTCCATGGCAAAATATGTGGTTGCTTCAAGTTGTGTTTCTACAGTCTTATGTATTACGTTGTCATCAAATCCAATTTGAATGCTAGTCCGTTATAGCCTAGTTCTTTAAATAGCCTGCCATATATTGGTAAAATGTGTTGAACATGTTTGCAGTCCACATCATACTAAAGGCATTTCTTAAATATGGAAATATATTGTTAAACATAGGCTATAACACTCACACTGATATAGGGTCTATGTCTACTTTAAATTGCAGACTGGACATGCCGAATATAGTCAATAAGCAAGATTCAATTCAATAGGCTATTGATGAGGCCTAAAAAGACAGTGTATAATTCTAATCAAATTCTAATAAAAGAAACGTTAAATATGCTATGTCTAAATACAGTCAGGCACCATAATTGCTCCCCCTAGGCTTTGGTAAACCGTGGGGTGTTGGGTTGAGCACACAGAGCTGGACACAGAGACAGGGAGATTCTAGTCAGAAAACATTACTTTACTAGGCAACAAAAAATACAGGTAACAACAAAATAACTTAGGGTTAGCTCGGTCCTTCTTCTCATATTCGGCTCCGTGCCTCCGGGAGCTTTGTTTCCCCTCTCTCTTTTTCCACTCCTGTGGTGTGCCACGGTGCTACATTTATGTGGCCTGCACGGCTGGTTGGCACTCTCCCCTAATTACACCTAATTGGTGCCATCAGAGTCAGGGTGCGTAACCCTCCCAGCAGAGGGAGCCAACGTTGCGGCATGTACCTCCCCTCTATCACCAAGAGGGTAGAGGGCATTCGCATTGCCGTGCCAGGCGCCAGACCTGTGAATGACAGAGAAAGAGAACTGCTGTAAGGATAGGAACCAGTGGGTGATACAGTCATTTGTGTCCTTACCTCTTGCCCACCACACAAAGGGGGCATAGTCGGTGATCAGGGTCAACTTCCTCCAGGGGAGGTAATACTTCACCGCGAGGCACTCCTTCTCGACAATTAAGTACTCCTTCTCCCTCGGGAGGAGCTTCCTACTGACATACATGATGGGGTTCTCCTCGCCTTCCTGCTCTTGGGACAAGACGGCCCCCACCCCTGTGTCAGACATGTCTGTTTGGACCAGGAGGTTTCTTAAGAAGTCCGGGGTGACGAGTACCGGGTGCGAACATAGCGAGTCCTTCAGGGCCTGGAATGCCACCTCAGTGTCCTTGGTCCATCGCACCATCTGGGGTAGGTACGCCTTTGTCAGGTATGTGAGGGGAGAAGCCATTGCGGCAAAGTTAGGTACAAATCAACTGTAGTAGCCTGCTAACCGCAGGAACGACTGCACCTGCCTCTTGGTTTGGGGGACTGGCCTTTCCCTAAAGGCGGCATTTTTTCTTCTTCTTGGGGCTTCACGTTCCCACTCTCGATTTGATAGCCCAGGTACTGGTGGTTCGTGCACAGCCCCGCATCCCTTAGCGCATCCACCACCGCCTGTAGCCTACAGAGATGGGACTCCCAACTGTCACTGTGCACCATTATATCATCCGAATGTTATGACTGTCCTGTAAGGATCCAAATAAGTCAGATCAGCTTTGCAATAAATAACTTTAACCAGACCCCCTCTCACCCACAGAGGGGGGAGAAGGGAATTGGTGGGGGGGGTTGACAGCTCTCGCCCTGTTGTAAATCAAGGAGAGAACATTCAGGCATCTCCCTCTCCAAATTCACCTAAGGAATGTGCCTTCATCTCCACAGACATTTTCCCGCCGAAAATCAAACACATTTTCAAGTGAATACGTGAATAATATTTCTAACATAGAACGTGGGGAATGGGCAGAGGTGACCTAAAAGAACACATGTCGGTTTGGTTGATATTTTGTGATGTCATTAAAAATGTTAGAAAGGAAATACTGTAACTTGAGAAGTACAGTAAACACGCACATGTACGAAGTTTCCATCCTCTACGTTGTGTATGAAATCTGAACAATTGAAAGTGTTTTGTTAAGCGAGGGATGTGATCTTAGAAACTATAAGAAAATTGTTTCTATAACTTTGTACAAGTAAGTAGTCACCACCCCTTGAGTGAGGTCAGAGAGCGTGTCAGCCTCACAAACCACTCCTTTTGAATGAACTGTATAAAACGATGGGTTAAGAATTAACATATCAGACCAGAAAGACGTCGAGCTGCAGCTCACTTTTTAAAGTGGTTTAAACTTTGAATGTCAACACGAGGTAGAGACAATAAGTCACCTCCTGGACAATCACTGGTGTGGCTGATTAGCTGTCCTAAGTAAAGTATCTTGAAAGCTAATATAAATGGGACCATTTAAATACCCTCTTCAAACCATCGTATTCTACTACTCTAATCACCCCATTGGGAACCATCGACACGGCTGGCTAGCCTATCTTACAGAGTGAATGGAAGTAGAATCAACTCTGTAGTTCTGTTCAGGACTACACAACAAGTCACCGGCTACCAGATGATGGCAAAGGAGAACAGTAGAAGACCGGTGGGGACACCTTTTCGTAATTTACAGGCCCAACCAACCCCCTTTCTAAGAAGGCCTGGTTCCGACAGAAATACACGAAAGAACAAATACATTTTCACGTAAATACATTCATGATGTTCTTACTCCAAACAGGCGGCGGTTCGTGTGCAAAGTATAAGATTACTGTGAAAGTAGATGTAAGGTAGACTAAATGTACCAAAGTATTATGTCTCTGTCCCTCCATCTCTTTTGTAACAAACCGCCATATTGTGTCAGTCCGCTACGTGTGTATGATTATCCTGTGTTACCATTTAGTTAGCTAGTAAATAAATAAATCAACCAATTTGTATAGTACTGAATCATAAGGAAGGCTCTGGTTTTTACCGAGGCAGGAGATTACAACTCTTCAAAATGATGATATGATAAGAGGTTATGATTAAAAGAGTTGACTGTTTATGGATGTGATTGTCACGGCTGATGAAAGGAGAGGACCAAGGTGTAGCGTGGTGAACTTACATTTTCTTTATTAACTCAAAATTATGCCAAACAAAACAATAAACACTACAAAACCAAACCGTGAAGCTCAAAGGCTATGTGCCCTAAACAAAGTCAACTTCTCACAAACACAGGTGGGAAAAGGGGTACCTAAGTATGGTTCCCAATCAGAGACAACGATAGACAGCTGTCCCTGATTGAGAACCATACCCGGCCAAAACGTAGAAATAGAAAATCATAGAAACACAAAACATAGAATGCCCACCTCAACTCACGCCCTGACCTTAGAGATCCTTTTTTATGTCTCTATTTTGGTTTGGTCAGGGCGTGACAGTGATAGGTAAAGACCTTTAGAGTTTAATTCGTGAGATGGTAACTCTTTAAATAACCACTCTCGTGGTGCCCCAAATCTGAATGAGTTAATTGTTACATGAATAATTTAATCAGGTAACAATTAAACATAGTTAGTTGATTAGGTACAGTATATAACAGTCTTCAGATTAATGAAAGTAAAGTCATGACACGAATGAGCAACAGCGTACTCACGGTGCGCAGGACATGGTCCATGAGTCACTGGAAGATTGCTGGGGCCCCGTGGAGCCCGAAAGGCAAAACCCGGCAGTGGTTCGTATCTTGACTTCCACCCGGGGCATGGGGTAGGCATCAGATTTAGTGACCTCGTTCAGGCCCCGAAAGTCATTGCAGAAGCGGACGGTTCCGTCCGTTGATGAAAGCAAGCTGTCCAGGCCCTCCACCATACTTTACCGTTGGGATGAGGATTTGATGTTGGTGTACCTTTTTTAGTCTCAGTATTCAATCTTCCCTACCCTGGCAGTCATTCTGAATGCAGGTTGCGGGTGATTGACAATTCCACTTGTTGGATATCCTAACTCTGGCTGGATTCCAGTAGGAATTCCCTTTGCAAGCCAGTGTAATGTTACTGGCCTGATGGCCTGATGTGGCCTGTAAACTAGGAGATTCCTAACACCACTGTGTTAGGGTATGACAGGGCCCTCAAAGAAAGGCCTTATGATACATGTAATGTATTGTCATAAACAATACAATTTTAAAACCCTGTATGGTTCTACTTAGCACCTTTTTCCCTAAAAGTGTAGCTACTAACTCTACCTACAGACTATTTATGGATCAACACCTATTCATTTCTTGCTTTATCCTTATAGAGTAAGCATTACGATATCGATTAAGCTCAGTGACGATTTTAGCATGTAAATCTTGGTGTAGCACTCTCAACAACAAAAATATCGGGATGCATGCTAGCAAAGCCACTACACAACACAACACTAAACAATACATTAATTGGACTATAACGATGTCAAACGATGCCCACATACTGTTAGGGCCTACATAAAGCTGTCTCAACAGCAGAATCCAAACAGCAGTCCCAACACCTTTCCACCGCTACACAAGGCTATCAACGGAGCCTTGTCTGGCATCAAAACAGTTAATTCAGCCTCATTTACTGCCTTAACTTCTCTAGGATAGGGGGCAGGATTCGGAATTTTGGATGAAAAGCATGCAGAAATTAAACGGCCTGCTTCTTGGGCCCAGAAGATATGATATGCATATAACTGGATAGAAAACACTCTAAAGTTTCCAAAACTGTTAAAATAGTGTCTGTGAGTATAACAGAACTGATTTGGCAGGCGAAAACCTGAGAAAAATCCATTCAGGAAGTAATATTTATTTTGGTTCTGTATTTTTCTATTCAATGCCATTCCATTATGCATTGACTTAGGACTCAATTTGCAGTTCCTATGCCTTCCACGAGATGTCAACAGTCTTTAGAAAATGTTCAGGCTTGTATTCTTATAAATGAGGGAGTAAGACCAGTCTGAATGAGTGGACCCTGACATGTCACAGAGCTTTTTCATGCGCAATCCCGAGAGAGTGCATTTCTTGTTTACCTTTAATATTGACGACGTTAAAATAGTTGAGTGACAGTTGAAATATTATAGATCATTTAGGCTAGAAACAACCCTAGGATTGAATATAAACATTGTTTGACATTTTCTCTGAACTTTACGGATACAATTTTGATTTTATTGTCTGCCTATTTTGACTGCGTTTGAGCCTGTGGATTACTGAAGAAAACACGCGAACAAAACTGAGGTTTTTCGATATAAACAGACTTTATCGAACAAAAGGAGGTTCTTAGTGCAACCATATGAAGATCATCAAAGGTAAGGGATTAATTGTATCTCTATTTCTGAGTTTTGTAACGCTTCTGCTTGACTGGTTACTGTTTGTAATAATTTGACAACTGAGCTAGGTTCTCAAATAATCATAAGGTATGGTTTCGCCGTAAAGCATTTTAAAAATCTGACACCGTGGTTGGATTCACAATAAGTTAATCTTTAAACCTATGTAAAATATCGTTTGTTTTCTGAATATTTATAATGAGCATTTCTGTATTTGAATTTGGCGCTCTGCACTCTCACTGGATGTTGGCCAGATGGGACGCTAGCGTCCCACATACCCTAGAGAGGTAAAAAAAAAACATAGCTGATATGGCTGACTTGCTTTAACTTCTTGGATATAGGGGGTGCTATTTAAATTTTGGGATGAAAAACGTTCCCGTTTTAAACAAGATATTTTGTCACGTAAAGATGCTCGACTATGCATATAATTGACAGCTTTGGAAAGAAAACACTCTGACGTTTCCAAAACTGCAAAGATATTATCTGTGAGTGCCACAGAATTGATGTTACAGGCGAAACCCAGATAAAAATCCAATCAGGAAGTGCCGCATTTTTTGAAACCGCCTCATGCCAATGACTCCTTATATGGCTGTGAATGGGCCACGAATGAGCTTAGGCTTTCTGTTGCTTCCCCAAGGTGTCGACAGCATTGTGACGTATTTGTAGGCATATCATTGGAAGATTGACCATAAGAGACTACATCTACCAGGTGGTCGCTTGGTGTCCTCCGTTGCAATTATTGCGTAATATCCAGCTGCAGTATTTTTCCGTTTGCTTCTGATGAGAAACCAACTGTCACGACTGATATATTATCGAATAGATATGTGAAAAACACCTTGAGGTTTGATTCTAAACAACGTTTGCCATGTTTCTGTCGATATTATGGAGCTAATTTGTAAAAAAGTTTGGCGTTGTAGTGACTGAATTTTCCGATCTTTTTCTTAGCCAAACGTGATGAACAAAACGGAGCTATTTCGCCAACACAAATAATCTTTTTTGGAAAAAATGAACATTTGCTATCTAACTAAGAGTCTCGTCATTGAAATCATCTGACGTTCTTCAAAGGTAAATTATTTTATTTGAATACTTTTCTTGTTTTTGTGAAAATGTTGCCTGCTGAATGCTAGGCTTAATGATATGCTAGGCTATCAATACTCTTACACAAATGCTTGTGTAGCTTTGGTTAAAGCATATTTTGAAAATCTGAGATGACAGTGTTGTTAACAAAAGGCTAAGCTTGTGTTTCAATATATTTATTTCATTTCATTTGCAATTTTCATGAATAGGAAACGTTGCGTTATGGTAATGAGCTTGAGGCTATGATTACGCTCCCGGATACGAGATTGCTCATCGCTAGAGGTTAACAAATGTGTTTTTTTACTGACAATTGAGATGTACAAACTATGGAATAAGGGTATGACAAGCGGATAAGAGGCAGTCAGCAATTTCATTTAAGACATTAATGAGCGAGCTAGGATGTCTGTAGTCAATAACTGTTCGTTTAGCACTTTTGAAATGTACTGCGACAGAATTCAGAACAAGGGACCGTTCTTCCAGTATTCTTCTCCCCAGCCCTCCATTTGGCAGATCTGACCATAATTCTATCCTCCTGATTCCTGCTGACAAGCAAAAACTAAAGCAGGAAGTACCAGTGACTCGCTCAATACGGAAAAGGTCAGATGACGTGGATGCTACACTACAGGACTGTTTTGCTAGCACAGACTAGAATATGAACCGGGATTTATCCAATGGCATTGAGGAGTACTCTACCTCAGTCATCGACTTGATCAATAAGTGCATTGACGACGTCGTCCCCACAGTGACCGTACGTACAGGTCTCAACCAGAAGCCATGGATTGCAGGCAACATCTGGATCGAGCTAAAGGCTAGAGCTGACGCTTTCAAGGAGCAGGACACTAATCCGGACGCTTGTAAGAAATCCCGCTATGCTCTGACGAACCATCAAACAAGCAAAGAGTCAATACAGGATTAAGATTGAATCCTACTACACCGGCTCTGATGCTCGTTGGATGTGGCAGAGCTTGAAAACTATTACGGACTACAAAGGGAAACCCAGATGCGAGCTGCCCAGTGATGTGAGCCTACCAGATGAGCTAAATGCCTTTTATGCTCGCTTCGAGGCAAGCAACACTGAAGCATGCACGAGAGCACCAGCTGTTCCGGATGACTGTGTGATAACGAGCTTGTTATCCGTTGTGAAAAACACCTTTAAACAAGTCAACATTCACAAAGCCGCTGGGCCAGACGGATTACCAGGAAGTGTACTCAAAGCATGCGTGGACCAACTGTCAAGTGTCTTCACTGACATTTTCAACCTCCCCCTGACTGAGTCTGTTTCAAGCAGACCAACATAGTCCCTGTGCCCAATGAAGCAAAGGTAACCTGCCTAAATGATTACCGCCCCGTAGCACTCACGTAGGTAGCCATGAAGTGTTTTGAAAGGCTGATCATGGCTCACATCAACAGCATCACCCGGGACACCCTAGACCCACTCCAATTCACATACTGCCCCAACAGATCAACAGATGACGCAACTCTATGGCAGCACCCAAGGGGCTTAAATTTCGAGTTCTCCCCGTAGATTTTGCAGTGACCTAGTGTCCTCATGAGGGACAGAACACTGAGCCAATGACGGCGCAACTAGAGAACATTACCAAGAACATTACCAACCCCTACACTCCACATTTTATATATACATATATATATGTATATGTATAATCTTATTTTGCTAAACAGTTGGGGCTCAAACCGCACCTGCCCTGAATGACGGGTCGCCACTGATTAAGGTGGAAGATTACCTATAGCTTGTCCTCTCTTCATATGGTTTTATGGAATACTGAAGTGATTCAAAATGGAAGAAAGCACTTAAAGTGTATTTACAAATCTACTGCTAGTCTAGTTGTTCAACCCATCCCGCTGAAGGTATTCCTTCTCTTTGTGCTCTTCCAAGGCCCAGCTCAAACACCTAACAGGTTCTTTATAAGCATTGATCTCCATTCACAGCTGTCTTCTATGAAAACACCAATTCTCATCAACTTCTGTCCTCCGGCAATCTCAATAGAGGCTTCCTGTTCGGCACAGGAGTTACCAGAAAGTCTTTAATTGTACTTCTGATTTGCTTTCTTTACCTTTCAGAGGAGATTCCAACAATCGATTGGTAGCTCCAACTCTTTTCTCCTGCCCAGCCCTGTTGTAAAGTAAGAACAGTAACTGTTACTGTAGGTCGGAGACTCTTTCTGGCACCTTGTTCTTCTTGATTCACCACAGACGTTTCTTTTGTATTGACAGTGAAATGCCAGTATTTTCTATGTAGCAACATGTTAATCCAAACGTGTTACTAGTGTACAACTACCGTGCAGTCAACAGGCAAAATAAACTTCATGTAAACAGTAACCAAAATGTTGAAAAAGCCTAATCCTTGTTTTAGTGGAATTACTTTTCTTTTTTGCAGGATTAATTCAGATTGACATAGGTGTATGTCCCTCAAGCAACCACCCAAGAGGGTGAGAAGGAGAGACAAGCCAGAGGAAACCATTAGTGTTGGTGGCACAAACGAATGGGTCTATGTCATCTCCACACCATGAAGATGGCACACAAGGATTCGCACAGTGGGCAGACTCTTGGAAGCTATCAACTCAAAATGTGACTGAGGAGAAAGAAATGTCTTATGTGTCCCTTTCAGGCTGGGGAGATGCTTAGAAATGCTTGCTTAGTATCCCCCACAGAACATCTCCAAGGGTAAGTAAGACGAACTCTCGTGTGGTCTCAAGACATCAACATAGATCTTTTTTAGAACATATTCTGGAAATGAAGGACTCATGTTCGTTATTCTGATGATCCTATGAGGAATCAGCATCCTCATCATCTCTGTACCCCCTTCACTCCACCTTACAGAACAGTTTCTTATATCTAGAACACAAAATACAGATTGAATTTGAGATAACCTTTGAAGGTAGACGAAAGAAATCTATGTGCAAGTTGAATATAGCTCAGCAGATTGTTGAAAGGAGAGTTTGAAAGATCCACATGTGTATCCAAGTGTAGGCATTAGTTGAAAGGGATTTACTTGTAGTTTAGAAAAGGTTATAATGCATTAGTGTGTAGAATCAAAAATGGTATCATATATCATCATATATATGAATATATATTCAACGTTTTGCTATTAAAAGTATTTAAAATGCTTGTTTCTCATTTAAGTTGATTGCAAGTCATTATTTTGATGAGAAACATAAGGCTAAGAAGTATACACATTAATTCACTGCAATTACACTATACATACAGTGACAGGTGCAGGTGCCTCAGGAATATGACATTTCTAATGTTAATCAGTTAATCTAACAAATAACCTTATAATATTCACACATTTGGAAACATACACTCCCTCTCCCTTTCTCTCTCTCTCTCACCCTCTCTCTCCCTCCATCTCACCCCTGCGTAAGCTAGTTAACAAAAGGAAAATACTAAGGCTTTATAGGTATGCATAAATCATAGCCACAATGGAAACATTATGGATGCGTATTCATCAGTGAGTAAAAATACTTTAAAGTACTACTTAAATATTTTTTTGGGGTATCTGTGCTATACAATTTATATTTTTGACTACTTTAACTTCACTACATCCCTAAAGAAAATATTGTACTTTGTACTCCATACATTTTCCTTGACACCAAAAAGTATGCTTAGCAGGACAGACAGAATGCTTAGGAGGACAGGAAACTAGTCAAATTCACGCACTTAACAACCGAACATCCCTGGTCATCCCTACTGCCTCTGATCTGGCGGACTCACTAAATACAAATGCTTTGTTTGTAAATGATGTCTGAGTGTTGGAGTGTGCCCCTGGCTTTCTGTACATTTAAAAAACAAGAACATGGTGCCATCTGGTTTGCTTAATATAAGGAATTTGAAATGTGATACTGTCTTATACACAGTGTAAGGGGATAAAGAATATGTACATAAGGATATATGAATGAGTGATGGTACAGAGCAGCATAGGCAAGATACAGTAGATGGTATCGAGTACAGTATATACATATGAGATGAGTATGTAAACAAAGTGGCATAGTTAAAGTGGCTAGTGATACATGTATTACATAAGGATGCAGTCGATGATATAGAGTACAGTATATACGTATGCATATGAGATGAATAATGTAGGGTAAGTAACATTATATAAGGTAGCATTGTTTAAAGTGGCTAGTGATATATTTACATCATTTCCCATCAATTCCCATTATTAAAGTGGCTGGAGTTGAGTCAGTGTCAGTGTCAGTGTGTTGGCAGCAGCCACTCAATGTTAGTGGTGGCTGTTTAACAGTCTGATGGCCTTGAGATAGAAGCTGTTTTTCAGTCTCTCGGTCCCAGCTTTGATGCACCTGTACTGACCTCGCCTTCTGGATGATAGCGGGGTGAACAGGCAGTGGCTTGGGTGGTTGATGTCCTTGATGATCTTTATGGCCTTCCTGTAACATCAGGTGGTGTAGGTGTCCTGGAGGGCAGGTAGTTTGCCCCCGGTGATGCGTTGTGCAGACCTCACTACCCTCTGGAGAGCCTTACGGTTGAGGGTGGAGCAGTTGCCGTACCAGGCGGTGATACAGCCCGGCCAGGATGCTCTCGATTGTGCATCTGTAGAAGTTTGTGAGTGCTTTTGGTGACAAGCCAAATTTCTTCAGCCTCCTGAGGTTGAAGAGGCGCTGCTGCGCCTTCTTCACGATGCTGTCTGTGTGAGTGGACCAATTCAGTTTGTCTGTGATGTGTATGCCGAGGAACTTAAAACTTGCTACCCTCTCCACTACTGTTCCATCGATGTGGATAGGGGGTGTTCCCTCTGCTGTTTCCTGAAGTCCACAATCATCTCCTTAGTTTTGTTGACGTTGAGTGTGAGGTTATTTTCCTGACACCACACTCCGAGGGCCCTCACCTCCTCCCTGTAGGCCGTCTCGTCGTTGTTGGTAATCAAGCCTACCACTGTTGTGTCGTCCGCAAACTTGATGATTGAGTTGGAGGCGTGCGTGGCCACGCAGTCATGGGTGAACAGGGAGTACAGGAGAGGGCTCAGAACGCACCCTTGTGGGGCCCCAGTGTTGAGGATCAGCGGGGAAGAAGATGTTGTTGCCTACCCTCACCACCTGGGGGCGGCCCGTCAGGAAGTCCAGTACCCAGTTGCACAGGGCGGGGTCGAGACCCAGGGTCTCGAGCTTGATGACGAGCTTGGAGGGTACTATGGTGTTGAATGCCGAGCTGTAGTCGATGAACAGCATTCTCACATAGGTATTCCTCTTGTCCAGATGGGTTAGGGCAGTGTGCAGTGTGGTTGAGATTGCATCGTCTGTGGACCTATTTGGGCGGTAAGCAAATTGGAGTGGGTCTAGGGTGTCAGGTAGGGTGGAGGTGATATGGTCCTTGACTAGTCTCTCAAAGCACTTCATGATGACGGAAGTGAGTGCTACGGGCGGTAGTCGTTTAGCTCAGTTACCTTAGCTTTCTTGGGAACAGGAACAATGGTGGCCCTCTTGAAGCATGTGGGAACAGCAGACTGGTATAGGGATTGATTGAATATGTCCGTAAACATACCGGCCAGCTGGTCTGCGCATGCTCTGAGGGCGCGGCTGGGGATGCCGTCTGGGCCTGCAGCCTTGCGAGGGTTAACACGTTTAAATGTCTTACTCACCTCGGCTGCAGTGAAGGAGAGACCGCATGTTTTCATTGCAGGCCGTGTCAGTGGCACTGTATTGTCCTCAAAGCGGGCAAAAAGTTATTTAGTCTGCCTGGGAGCAAGACATCCTGGTCCGTGACTGGGCTGGATTTCTTCCTGTAGTCCGTGATTGACTGTAGACCCTGCCACATGCCTCTTGTGTCTGAGCCGTTGAATTGAGATTCTACTTTGTCTCTGTACTGACGCTTAGCTTGTTTGATAGCCTTGCGGAGGGAATAGCTGCACTGTTTGTATTCGGTCATGTTACCAGACACCTTGCCCTGATTAAAAGCAGTGGTTCGCGCTTTCAGTTTCACGCGAATGCTGCCATCAATCCACGGTTTCTGGTTAGGGATTGTTTTAATCGTTGCTATGGGAACGACATCTTCAACGCACGTTCTAATGAACTCGCACACCGAATCAGCGTATTCGTCAATATTGTTATCTGACGCAATACGAAACATATCCCAGTCCATGTGATGGAAGCAGTCTTGGAGTGTGGAGTCAGCTTGGTCGGACCAGCGTTGGACAGACCTCAGCGTGGGAGCCTCTTGTTTTAGTTTCTGTCTGTAGGCAGGGATCAACAAAATGGAGTCGTGGTCAGCTTTTCCGAAAGGGGGGCGGGGCAGGGCCTTATATGCGTCTCGGAAGTTAGAGTAACAATGATCCAAGGTCTTTCCACCCCTGGTTGCGCAATCGATATGCTGATAAAATTTAGGGAGTCTTGTTTTCAGATTAGCCTTGTTAAAATCCCCAGCTACAATGAATGCAGCCTCCGGATAAATGGTTTCCAGTTTGCAGAGAGTTAAATAAAGTTCGTTCAGAGCCATCGATGTGTCTGCTTGGGGGGGATATATACGGCTGTGATTATAATCGAAGAGAATTCTCTTGGTAGATAATGCGGTCTACATTTGATTGTGAGGAATTCTAAATCAGGTGAACAGAAGGATTTGAGTTCCTGTATGTTTCTTTCATCACACCATGTCACGTTAGCCATAAGGCATACGCCCCCGCCCCTCTTCTTACCAGAAAGATGTTTGTTTCTGTCGCCGTGATGCGTGGAGAAACCCGTTGGCTGCACCGCCTCGGATAGCGTCTCTCCAGTGAGCCATGTTTCCGTGAAGCAAAGAACGTTACAGTCTCTGATGTCCCTCTGGAATGCTACCCTTGCTCGGATTTCATCAACCTTGTTGTCAAGAGACTGGACATTGGCAAGAAGAATGCTAGGGAGTGGTGCACGGTGTGCCCGTCTCCGGTGTCTGACCAGAAGACCGCCTCGTTTCCCTCTTTTTCTGAGTCGTTTTTTTGGTTCGCTGCATGGAATCCACTCCGTTGTCCTGTTTGTAAGGCAGAACACAGGATCCGCGTCGCGAAAAACATATTCTTGGTCGTACTGATGGTGAGTTGACGCTGATCTTATATTCAGTAGTTCTTCTCGACTGTATGTAATGAAACCTAAGATGACCTGGGGTACTAATGTAAGAAATAACACGTAAAAAAAACAAAAAACTGCATAGTTTCCTAGGAACGCGAAGCGAGGCGGCCATCTCTGTCGGCGCCGGAAGTTCAAATACTTTTACTCAAGTAATATTTTACTGGGTGACCTTTACTTGAGTCATTTTATATTAAAGGTATCTTTATTTTTACTCAAGTATGATAGTTGGGTACTTTTTCCACCACTGCTATTCATAGGGCACTATTACTGACCAGGGGGCATTTGGGACGCAAACTATGAATACAAAAAAGGTAATAAGGAAAGTCCAGTTTTTCCAGATTTCTATGAAATATCACCCATAATTAATTACAATGTGGGTGTGGAGCTGTAGAGGGTCCCACAGTGGAGCTGTGAGGAATGGCCTGCGGTGGAGCTGTAGAGGGTCTCACAGAGGAGACGCGAGGAAGGGCTTGTGGTGGAACTGTAGAGGGCCCCACAAAGGAGCTGCAAGGAAGGGTCTATGGTTGAACTGAATAGAAAAGGCATATGAAGGAACAAATTAGCCGGTGTAGATATTTAGAAACTTGAATAATCTTTTTGTCAGTGCTTCTTGAAGGCATACTTTGAAGATTTCTTGCATTGGTGACTGTGTTAATGAATCCTAAAGAAACAAACAATTAATGTTTTTATAGTGTATTTATTTTATTGTAAATCCACTAACTTTTGAAATAAATTGCCATACCACAAATCAACCACACTAGGCCTCACACTTTCTAGTTGAAATAGCTACTGCAGAGCAGACCTGGGTTCTGGTACTACTTGAAATGATTTCAAATATGCTAGTTGTGCTTGATTGAGCTTGCCAGTTGCAATGGGACAGATAGAAAAGTCTCTAAAATGCAAACTCCACCCAACTAGCACTGCAGGCAAAAGCAAATGCTTAAAGCATTTTTAAATAGTATTTTCATCTTGGACTGCTACAGAGTTCCTCCTTAATCTCGCAGGATCCACACAGGCCCAAGGAAATACTTGATTTATGCCCCTCTCTAATTGGCGGCTACGTGTAGACCTCTACTGATACTTCAGTAGGGTATACAGATCAGTACACAGTACACTGATGTAGCATATGTTATGAGAATGCTGCCTGGCTTTCAATTTCATCATGTGTAAGACATTATAGTTATCAAATGAAGAGGGTAATTATACCAGACTTCCCACAAGCAACATTAATATTGAACAATTTTACAGTTCAATAGTTAGGTATCAATTATAATTGGCTATCATCCCATCCAAACTCTGGTAATGAACTGATAATGCCACAGACAACAGTAATAACAGTAATTAATGTTCTAAATTATTGTGGATACAAGCAGAATTCTTAATGCGGCGGGGTATTTGAAGATGTGCGCACACAATTTAGTAATATAAGTGAAAATGATTAAGTAATCATTTGCATGATTTTCTTTACAGGGCAAGTTATTGACAGAGAAATGATTGAACAGTATTATGCTAGCCTTCTAAACTGCAGTGTCTTCTGCTAGAAAGACGCCGCAAGTCTTTAATCCAAGAGCAACAAAAATAATTATGTGGAATGGTTTCTATAACAGAGAAATAACAAAAGGTATAATTAAGAATGCACAATACGTCATCAATAACAATAATGACATTATATACAATATGCATAAACATAAAGGCAAGAATATGCTTTATAATAATATGGAATGTGTATACATAAATAGAATGGTCAAACATACACTACATGACCGAAGGTACGTGAACATCTGGCTGTCGAACATCTCATTCCAAAATCTTCGGCTGCTATAAAAGTCTCTACTCTTTTGGGAAGGCTTTCCACTAGATGTTGGAAGATTTCTGCGGGGACTTGCTTCCATTCAGCCACAAGAGCATTAGGGAGGTCGAGCACTGATGTTGGGCGATTAGGCCTGACTTGCAGTTGGTGTTCCAATTCATCCCAAAGGTGTTTGATGGAGTTGAGGTCAGGGCTCTGTGCAGGCCAGTCAATTCTTCCACATCGATCTCGACAAACCATTTCTGTATAGACCTCGCTTTGTGCACAGGGGCATTGTAATGCTGAGACAGGAAAGGACCTTCCCCAAACTGTTTCCACAAAGCTGGAAGCACAGAATCGTCCAGAATGTCATTGTATGCTGCAGCATTAAGATTTCCCTTCACTGGAATGATGGGGCCTAGCCCAAACCATGAAAAACAGTGATTATTATTCCTCCACCAAGCTTTGCAGTTGGCTCTATGCATTAGGGCAGGTAGCATTCTCCAGGCAACCGCCAAACCCAGATTAGTCCCTCGGACTGCCAGATGGTGAAGCATGATTCATCACCCCAGAGAACGTGTTTCCACTGCTCCGGAGTCCAATGGCGGTGAGCTTTACACCACTCCAGCCGATGCTTTGCATTGCGCATGATATTAGGCTTGTGTGCGACTGCTTGGCCATGGAAACCCATTTCATGAAGCTCCTGACGAACAGCTCTTGTGCTGACGTTGCTTCCAGAGGCAGTTTGGAACTCAGAAGTGAGTGTTGCAACTAAGAACAGGCAATTTTTTGTTGTTGCCCTAGGCGCTTCAGCATTCGGAGGTCCCGTTCTGTGAGCTTGTTTGGCCTACCACTTCGTGGCTGAGCCGTTGTTGCTCCTAGAGGTTTCCATGTCACAATAACAGCACTTACAGTTGACCAGGGAAGCTCTAGCAGGGCAGAAATTTGCCTAACTGACTTGTTGGAAAGGTGGCATACTATGACGGTGCAACGTTGAAAGTCACTGAGCTCTTAAGGTCCTTCTACTGCCAATGTTAGTCTGAGATTGCATGACTGTGATTCTATACACCTGTCAGCAACGGGTGTGGCTGAAATAGCAGCATTTACTTGTTCTAACAGCAGACCTATCATCTTGCCGCCAGCTCTTAGCAAACTGTTTGAAAAAAATGGTGTTTGACCAAATACAATGCTATTTCTCTGTAAACAAATGAGCAGACTTGGCATGCTTATAGAGAGAGGCGCTCAACATGTACTGCACTGACAAATGACTGACGATTGGTTGAAAGAAATTGATGATGAGATTGTGGGAGCTGTGCTGTTAGATTTCAGTGCAGCCTTTGATATTAATGACCATGACCTGTTGTTGAAAAAGCTTTTAAACCTCTGCCATATTGTGGATTCAGAGATATCTAATAACACTCAAAGGGTTTTATTTAATGGAAGCTTCTCTAATGTCAAACACGTAAAGTGCTGTGGACCGCAGGGCAGCTGTAGGCCCTTCACTTTTCTATTTTTACTAATGACCTGCCACTATCATTAAACATGCATGTGTGTCCATGTATCCTGCTGATTCAACCATATACACATCAGCAACCACAGCTAATAAAGTCCCTGAAACCCTTAAAGAGTTGCAATCTGTTTTGGAATGGATGGCCAATATTAAATTTGTCCTGAACATCTAAATCTAAGAGCATTGTATTTGGTACAAATCATTTCCTTAGTTCTAGACCTCAGCTGAATCTGGTAATGAATGGTGGGCTGTTGAACAAGTTGAGAAGACTAAATTACTTGGTGTTGCCTTAGATTGTAAACGGTCTTTGTCAGAACATATTGTAGCAGGCTCAAGGGCGTAGGGTTTTCATGTCTCCGAGTTCAACAACAGAACATGCACCAGTAGCACAAATAGAATGCAAATGGGGAGTTTTAGGGATTTTGGTGGAAAGAAGGGGGAATTCACCAATCACCTCACAGTCCACAAGCCGTTCTCATTGTCTGTTCCATTTTCCAGGGGTAATCCTCACACTTGGCCAACCCGGTCCAGTACACAAGGGGGTTAGTCTGACAGCCCAGGTCACAATGGCTAATATCACAGATATTGCTCTCTCTTCTCCCACTCTTCATAACACACATGGCTCTCTCCTACTCTGCCCCTTTGTGCAGGCTGCTTCCTCCTTTATCCCCAAGCACTCCCTGGCTTAACGAACACCAGTCTCACCTCGTTGGGGCAGGAAGTCCATATAAGGCTCAGGGGGGAGCCAGCGGCCTGCAAGATAGCTCCCCTCATCTCTTCCTGCCACAATATAGATTCAATGGTTGTGAAGATGGGGAGAGGTCTGTTCATAATAAAGTGATTCTCTGCTTTTTTTAACACCACACTCCAAAAAGGCAAGTCCTGCAGGCTCTAGTTTTGTCTCATCTTGATTATTGTCCAGCCGTGTGGTCGAGTTCTGAAGGAAAGACCTAGTTAAGCTGCAGCTGGCCCAGAACAGAGCGGCACGTCTTGCTCTTCATTGTAATCAGAGGGATGATATGAATACTATGCATGCCAGTCTCTCTTGGCATAGTCAACTTACACACAGCACTGTCACACACATTTACCCCAGCAGACATGCCACCAGGGGTCTTTTCACAGTCCCCAAATCCAGAACAATTTCAAGAAAGCGTACAGTATTATATAGAGGCATTATTGCATTGAACTCTGTTCCATCTCACATTGCTCAAATGAACAGACCTAGTTTAAAAAAAAACAGATAAAGCAATACCCCACGGCACAATACCTCTCCCTTATTTGACCTAGATAGTTTATTTTTTATTGATGTAGTTCTGTCCTTGAGCTGTTCTTGTCTGTTAATGTTCTGTATTATGTCATGTTTCATGTTTTTTTGTGGACCCCAGGAAGAGTAGCTGCTGCTTTTGTAGCAGCTAATGGAGATCCTAATAACATACCAAAATACCAAAATAGCCAAATCCACTAATTTGAAGTACATACTTTTGCATATACAGACAATATGTATACATAATACGTTGCTCTGGATAAGAACGTCTGCTAAACGACTAAAATGTAAATGCAAGTCTCTGGGATCTAGACATAATAAGTAATGATAAACATAAATAATTATTGCATATTATGAGATGACTGCCATGAAGATGCCCGAAAGGGCAGAGCTAGAAAAGGACCACTCTGCAACGTGAGCTGAGCATCATATTTCCCTTTAGGAAATAGCAGGCACAAATGGCGAACTGCTTAAAGGCCCTACAATTACACTAAACAAGGCATAAATGGAACTCATATGTAAGAGGTACCATACATAATAACAGAGGGATAGAAACAACATTCTATGGGAAAGCAGCCTGTACATGGCTGGAATTGACAAGGGAAAATACTGATCTAACCTGGAGCTTACCACTATGGCAAATAGACCCATCAGCGGAACAGTAACTAAGCCTACATAACATAATGCCGCTAAACAGGAATGTGAATACACATGGTCACCAACTATATCATCAAGCAATAGACAATATATAAAGGTGAGTAGGCAAAAGGTAAATTGGCATCGAGCTAACAAGGACATGTTAGCATTGGAGCTAGCACATGGTGGAGTGTTACAAGGAGTTCGACCTCGGGATAACTGTGGCTCTATATAAACTGACACGGTCGATATTATGGCCTACAGGTGAAATACACGCGTTGGCATCAACACACACTGAACTACAAAACAGTAAGGTACGAACACTGGAGGATAATGTTTGTGAAGGGCAGCAGTAGCTGCAGGTGACTGCTGACTCCAATGCTGAGTTGGAAACTGAGGTGAGGGAGAGTTGCATGTGCAAACTCTCTCGCTGGAGTGATGTTACAACCCCATCTCGTGACTGACGGAGTATGGAGTTCTTCACAGTGGTGGTGGGCACATACAGCAGCTAGCTTATTTTCTGATTGGGTACAGTGTTGGAATTCACTTCACATGATAGAGAATAACGGCTGTGTTGCACATGAAGTAACTGTCGTCATGGTTCCACCTGTCATCAGAGGGCGGCGGAGACCGCCCTAGAAACAGTAACGTCACCCAGGTGTGTCCTATTTACTTGTAATGACGTCCCTTAAAAGAGTTAAAAGAGTTGTGTTTTCTCTTGTCCTTGGCAGAAGCTTGAATTATGTGCAGTGTGCGTCTCCAGAGTGAGTTTTTGGGACTAAGTGTCTGTTTTTATGCCAGTGTTACCGCGATCCTTCCGTTACCACTTCTCAGTAAAGTGGTATGTTTATCCTTAACAGCTGACTCCTTGTCTGGTCTCTTGTCTGTACCTGGGTCCATCCTCACCATGTCACAACTATAGCTCCTATTCATTACATAACTATAGCTCCTATTCGTTACATAACTATAGCTCCTATTTGTTACATAACTATAGCTCCTATTCGTTACATAACTATAGCTCCTATTCGTTACATAACTATAGCTCCTATTCATTACATAACTATAGCTCCTATTCATTACATAACTATAGCTCATATTCAAGAACATTATATGCAAAGCAAATTCAGACACTACATGGGTCCTCTTATACTTCATTTACATAACTATAGCTCATATTCATTACATAACTATAGCTCATATTCATTACATAACTATAGCTCATATTCAAGAACATTATATGCAAAGCAAATTCAGACACTACATGGGTCCTCTTATACTTCAGCCACATATGTTGTGGTGTCAACATGAGCGAAGCCTGAGAGCTGAGGCTAATTTACACCCTGGCGATGTAATAAAAATAGAGCTGTATTTTTTATTGAGCAGCTATGTTACAGACGTCCTAAAAGGCAACCCCTCATTATGTTGGCAAGCTGCCAACTGTCAAGGAGCAAGGGCTAAGAATACTACACCTCCCATATGGCCCGTGTGACTCACACATGGAACACAATTAATTTCAATAACTTTTACAGATTAGTCAATAGCTGGCAGATCCACTGCCATGTGGATAATAATGCAAGGTGCAAATAGATTATAGCCCAGGGAGATGGGAAAGGGGGATACCTAGTCAGTTGTACAACTGAATGCATTCAACTGAAATGTGTCTTCTGCATTTAACCCAACCCCTCTGAATCGGGGGGCTGCTTCAACCTCTCTGGGATATTCGGGACGGTAGCATCCCACCTCAACAACAGCCAGTGAAAGTACAGGGCGCCAAGTTCAAAACAACAGAAATTCCATAATTAAAATTCCTCAAACATACAAGCATTTCGCACCATTTTAAAGATAAACTTGTTGTAAATCCAGCTACAGTGTCCGATTTCTAAAAGGCTTTACGACGAAAGCACACCAAACGATTTTGTTAGGTCAGTACCTAGTCACAGAAAAACACAGCCATTTTTCCAGCCAAAGAGAGGAGTCACAAAAAGCAGAAATACTGCACCACCATACAGAGGGAAAACTACATGCCCTCCAGGACACCTACAGCACCCGATGTCACAGGAAGGCCAAAAAGATCATCAAGGACACCAATGATCTGAGTCACGGTCTGTTCACCCCACTATCATCCAGAAGGCGAGATCAGTACAGGTGCATCAAAGCTGGAACCGAGAGACTGAAAAACAGCTTCTATCTCAAGGTCATCAGACTGTTAAATAGCCATCACTAGCTGGCTACCACAAAGTTACTCAACCCTGCACCTTTGAGGCTGCTGCCCTATATACATAGACATGGAATCACTGGTCACTTTAATAATGTTTACATACTGATTTACTCATTTCATATGTACACCGCTCAGAAAAATAAAGGGAACACTTAAACAACACGATATAACTCCAAGTCAATCACACTTCTGTGAAATCAAACTGTCCACTTAGGAAACAACACTGATTGACAATAAATTTAACATACTGTTGTGCAAATGGAATAGACAACAGGTGGAAATTATAGGCAATTAGCAAGACACCCCCAATAAAGGAGTGGTTCTGCAGGTGGTGACCACAGACCACTTTTCAGTTCCTATGCTTCCTGGCTGATGTTTTGGTCACTTTTGAATGCTGGCGGTGCTTTCACTCTAGTGGTAGCATAAGACGGAGTCTACAACCCACACAAGTGGCTCAGGTAGTGCAGCTCATCCAGGATGGCACATCAATGCGAGCTGTGGCAAGAAGGTTTGCTGTGTCTGTCAGCATAGTGTCCAGAGCATGGAGGCGCTACCAGGAGACAGGCCAGTATATCAGGAGACGTGGATGAGGCCGTAGGAGGGCAACAACCCAGCAGCAGGACCACTACCTCCGCCTTTGTGCAAGCAGGAGCAGGAGGAGCAGGAGGAGCACTGCCAGAGCCCTGCAAAATGACCTCCAGCAGGCCACAAATGTGCATGTGTCTGCTCAAACGGTCAGAAACAGACTCCATGAGGGTGGTATGAGGGCCCGACGTCCACAGGTGGGGGTTGTGCTTACCGCCCAACACCGTGCAGGACGTTTGGCATTTGCCAGAGAACACCAAGACTGGCAAATTCACCACTGGCGCCCTGTGCTCTTCACAAATGAAAGCAGGTTCACACTGAGGACATGTGACAGACGTGACAGAGTCTGGAGACACCGTGAAGAACATTCTGCTGCCTGCAACATCCCCCAGCATTTCTTTGGGGGGGCTGCACAGCCCTCCATGTGCTCGCCAGAGGTAGCCTGACTGCCATTAGGTACCGAGATGAGATCCTCAGACCCCTTGTGAGACCATATGCTGGTGCGGTTGGCCCTGGGTTCCTCCTAATGCAAGACAATGCTAGACCTCATGTGGCTGGAGTGTGTCAGCTGTTCCTGCAAGAGGAAGGCATTGATGCTATGGACTGGCCCGCCTGTTCCCCAGACCTGAATCCAATTGAGCACATCTGGGACATCATGTCTCGTTCCATCCACCAACGCCACGTTGCACCACAGACTGTCCAGGAGTTGTCGGATGCTTTAGTCCAGGTCTGGAAGGAGATCCCTCAGGAGACCATCCGCCACCTCATCAGGAGCATGCCCAGGCATTGTAGGGAGGTCATGCAGGCACGTGGAGGACACACACACTACTTGAGCCTCATTTTGACTTGTTTTAAGGACATTACATCAAAGTTGGATCAGCCGGTAGTGTGGTTTTCCACTTTAATGTTGAGTGTGACTCCAAATCCAGACCTCCATGGGTTGATAAATTTGATTTCCATTGATAATTTTTGTGTGATTTTGTTGTCAGCACATTCAACTATGTAAAGAAAAAAGTATTTAATAAGAATATTTCAATCATTCAGATCTAGGATGTGTTATTTTAGTGTTCCCATTATTTTTTTGAGCAGTGTATATAATGTATTCTATTCTACTGTATTTATATATTTCTTAATTTTATTATTTGACTTTTAGATTTGTTGTGTTGTGAATTGTTATATATTACTGCATTGTTGGAGCTAGGAACACAAGCATTTCGCTACACCCGCAATAACATCTGCTAAATGTGTGTATGTGACCAATACAATTTGATTTGATATGGACCAACGCTCTGGGATTCGTTCCAGCAACCTTTCGGCTACTGGCCCAAAGCTCCTACCTACCAGGCTTGTACCTGTTAGCAAACAAATACCCTCTACGTTATACATACACACACAGACACACCCCCCTATCCACATCGATGGAACAGTAGTGGAGAGGGTAGTAAGTTTTAAGTTCCTCGGCGTACACATCACAGACAAACTGAATTGGTCCACCCACACAGACAGCATCGTGAAGAAGGCGCAGCAGCGCCTCTTCAACCTCAGGAGGCTGAAGAAATTCGGCTTGTCACCTAAAGCACTCACAAACTTCTACAGATGCACAATCGAGAGCATCCTGTCCGGCTGTATCACCGCCTGGTACGGCAACTGCTCCACCCACAACAGTAAGGCTCTCCAGAGGGTAGTGAGGTCTGCACAACGCATCACCGGGGGCAAACTACCTGCCATCATCTCATATGTATATGTATATACATTACTCTATATCATCTACTGCATCCTTATGTAATACATGTATCACTAGCCACTTTAACTATGCCACTTTGTTTACATACTCATCTCATATGTATATACTGCACTCAATACCATCTATTGTATCTTGCCTATGCCGCTCTGTACCATCACTCATTCATGTATCTTTATGTACATATTCTCTATCCCCTTACACTTGTGTCTATAAAGTAGTAGTTTTGGAATTGTTAGCTAGATTACTTGTTGGTTATTACTGCATTGTCGGAACTAGAAGCACAAGCATTTCGCTACACTCGCATTAACATCTGCTAACCATGTGTATGTGACAAATTTGATTTGATTTGATTTGAACATACACACATGCATAGCACGGACATGTACGTACGTATGCACGCATATGTGCATGCATAGCAGAGGAGGCTGGTGGTAGGAGCCATAGGAGGACGGGCTCATTGTAATGGCTGGAATGAAATAAATGGAAAATAAATGGACCAAACTGAATTGGTCCATTTCACAAACTGAATTGGTCCACTCACACAGACAGCATCGTGAGGAAGGCGCAGCAGCGCCTCTTCAACCTCAGGAGGCTGAAGAAATTCGGCTTGTCACCAAAAGCACTCACAAACTTCTACAGATGCACAATCGAGAGCATCCTGGCGGGCTGTATCACCGCCTGGTATGGCAACTGCACCGCCCTCAACCGTAAGGCTCTCCAGAGGGTAGTGAGGTCTGCACAACGCATCACCGGGGCAAACTACCTGCCCTCCAGGACACCTACACCACCCGATGCTACAGGAAGGCCATAAAGATCATCAAGGACATCAACCACCCGAGCCACTGCCTGTTCACCCCGCTGTCATCCAGAAGGCGAGGTCAGTACAGGTGCATCAAAGCTGGGACCGAGAGACTGAAAAACAGCTTCTATCTCAAGGCCATCAGACTGTTAAACAGCCACCACTAACATTGAGTGGCTACTGCCAACACACTGTCAATGACACTGACTCTACTCCAGCCACTTTAATCATGGGAATTGATGGGAAATGATGTAAATATATCACTAGCCACTTTAAACAATGCTACCTTATATAATGTTACTTACCCTACATTGTTCATCTCATATGCATACGTTGATACTGTACTCTATATCATCGACTGCATCCTTATGTAATACATGTATCACTAGCCACTTTAACTATGCCACTTGGTTTACATACTTATCTCATATGTATATACTGTACTCGATATCATCTACTGTATCTTGCCTATGCTGCTCTGTACCATCACTCATTCATATATCCTTATGTACATATTCTTTATCCCCTTACACTGTGTATAAGACAGTAGTTTTTTTGGAATTGTTAGTTAGATTACTTGCTCGTTATTACTGCATTGTCGGAACTAGAAGCACAAGCATTTCGCTACACTCGCATTAACATCTGCTAACCATGTGTATGTGACAAATAAAATTTGATTTGATTTTGATTTTTGGAATGGAGTCAAACGTGGTTGGTATATGTTGACGTATTTGACACCGTTCCATGTTTTCTCCCATCAGCCTCCTCTGACGTACACACACACAGCCACACACACATGCAGATGTACGTAAGCATATTTCTTTACACGCATGTAGTCTGCACATGGGCCACACCAAGAACACCAAGAATATACCTTATCCATCAAGTGGATTCTCAAACTTCAGCAGTATCTCCTGCTTCTGCCTCCTGGGAGGTAAAAAAAAAAGAGTGCTGTCTGTGGGGTCAGATGAAAACCATCAACCGGAAAACCAAACCAATTTTCTGATCATTCACACAACTTATGCTGGACCAACTCTCACGATTATATCTTTCAACTCTGATCCCATCAGGCAAAGTCAATTGCTTTGCACAGTCCTTTTTATGGACTGTGTATTGAACAGGTAGTGTGGCTGGAGTTTCAAGTCTGTGTGCGTGAGTGTGTGAGTGTCAGTGTGTGTGTGTGTGTGTGTTGACAGAGTGCAAGTCTATAACATCAAATTAATTTACTGTAGTATCTGATGGTTTGTTGATAGTTTTAGCATCTGTACGCCATGTGTAAAAATGAACAGAACAATCGTTATGAGTCAGCCTATCATGGACACTTAATATGTGACCTTTGAACTTACATTCGTACACACTTTTGTGACCGATTTCCACCTCTCATTTTCATGATCTCATAGGTCCAAACCGGGGCTTAACATAATCTTGCCATCAAAACTCTCCCAGGTCCCACCACCTGCGATAATGCTCATTATCATCCAGACATTAGCATAATCCTTGTCACACTCTGAAACACCTGTAATTGTACATGCAGTGGGGCAACCTCCTCACAACTCCTCTTCCCATGAGGTTTCCATATACCAGCACCTGTAATTATACATGCAGTGGGGCAACCTCCTCACAACTCATCTTCCCATGAGGGTTCCATATACCAGCACCTGTAATTATACATGCAGTGGGGCAACCTCCTCACAACTCCTCTTCCCATGAGGCTTCCATATACCAGCACCTGTAATTATACATGCAGTGGGGCAACCTCCTCACAACTCCTCTTCCCATGAGGCTTCCATATACCAGCACCTGTAATTATACATGCAGTGGGGCAACCTCCTCACAACTCCTCTTCCCATGAGGCTTCCATTTACCAGCACCTGTAATTATACATGCAGTGGGGCAACCTCCTCACAACTCCTCTTCCCAAGAGGGTTCCATATACCAGCACCTTTCATATCCACCTCTCATATCCTAGGATATTAGATATTAGGATATTAGGATATTAACTACTTTTTGACTTTACCGCTTTTTGTGAAAGTTAAATCCAAATAAATTAAACTTCATTTTTTATTTTTTTAAGTCAGCACCAATATTAATAGCTTTCCCCAATATTTTGGTAAAAAGCTGAGGGATGGGGCTAGAGAAATATAACCACTATCAAATTCATAGACATACTGTAGCTATGCATGCAAGTACCGACTGTGATATCAAAATGACAGTTTTAGCCATGTTTTGAGACTATACAGTGTTTGTTTACATGTACTTTGTTTGGAGACAAAGTACATGGCTAAACGACTTGATATTTTGGGTTCTGATGGGGAACGACAGTTGAACTAAGATCGTGAGGCATTCATAAGTTATTTTCTTCAAGAATCAATGGGTACATATAATGAATTAAAGTCCAAAAATACAATGAACAAAAATAGAAATGCAACATGCAATAATTTCAAAGATTTTACTGAGTTACAGTTCATAAAAGGATATCAGTCAATTGAAATAATTTCATCAGGCCCTAATCTATGGATTACACATGACTGGGAATACATATATACATCTGTTGGTCACAGATACCTTTAAAAAAAAACTTAGGGACATGGATCAGAAAACCAGTCAGTATCTGGTGTAACCACCATTTATTTGCCTTTTGCAGCGCAACATATCTCCTTCGCAGAGTTGATCAGGTTGTCAATTGTGGCCTGTGGAATGTTGTCACACTCCTCTTCAATGACTGTCGAAGTTGCTGGATATTGGCGGGAACTGGAACACGCTGTTGTACACTTTGATCCAGAGCATCCCAAACATGCTCAATTGGTGACATGTCTGGTGAGTATGCAGGCCATTGAAGAACTAGGACATTTTCAGCTTCCAGGAATTGTGTACAGATCCTTGCAACATGGGGCATTATCAAGCTGAAACATGAGGTGATGGCAGCAGATGAATGGCATGGCAATGGATCTCATGATCGACTGCTTATGCCTCGGCATATCATTACCCCACCGCTGAGCACGCAGATTAGTTTTCCTGAGACGGTTTCTGACAGTTTGTACAGAATTTCTTCAGTTGTACAAACCCACAGCTGTCCGGATGGCTGGTCTCAGACGATCCTGCAGGTGAAGGTCCTAGGCTGGCGTCGTACACATGGTCTGCCATTGTGAGGCCGGTTGTACATACTTCCAAATTCTCTAAATCAACGTTGGAGGCAACAGCTCTGTTGGACATTCCTGCAGTGAGCATGCCAATTGCACTGTGGCATTGTGTTGTGTGACAAAACTCCATATTTTAAAGTGGCCTTTTATTGTCACCAGCACAAGGTGCACCTGTGTAATGATTAAACTATATACTAATCCATTATACAAAGGGGAAATGCTCACTAACAGGGATGTAAACTGCTGTGTGCACAACATTTGAGGGCAATACGATTTTTGTGCTTACAGAATATTTCTGGGATCTTTTTCAACTCATGAAACATGGGACCAACACTTTACATGTTGTGTTTATATTTTTGTTCAGTTTAGATGTAGCAACTTCAGATTGCCCCTTTAAGGAGCTTTAGGTACTGCTGGAGAGTCTACCAATGGCATGTCCATCTTTTATATTTATTACACTGGTCACTCAAAACATTTATGAAGTATACAAATAGAACAAATAGCCATCACTTTAGATTAGATTATTCAAAAAGACCTGACTCATGATTAGTAAATGGATTATAAGGACCTATATTAAACATCTGATAAATTACTCAATGAGTCATTAATACATACGGTAAAAGTTGTTGATTAGTGAATGGATTATAAGGACCTATATTAAACATCTGATAAATTACTCAATGAGTCATTAATACATACGGTAAAAGTTGTTGAACATCTACAAATGTACAAATGTACTGATTTAATACATGATTAAACTATATACTAATCCATTATACATGTTTTATCACACAAAGGGATACCTATAGGCCTACAAATGAATTGTGCCTATTTATAAACTTGCCAATGACATATGTGTGACCATGTCATTATTTCAAGGTGTCCCGCCCGTGTCCCGTGTCCCGCCCAAATGTGTCCTGTGTCCCCAATGTGTCCCGCCCATGTCCCGTGTCCCGCCCGTGTCCTGTGTCCCGCCCGTGTCCTGTGTCCCGTGTCCCGCCCGTGTCCCGTGTCCCGTGTCCCGCCCGTGTCCCGTGTCTCGCCCGTGTCCCGTGTCCCGCCCGTGTCCCGTGTCCCGCCCGTGTCCCGTCCCGTGTCCCGCCCGTGTCCCGTGTCCCGCCCGTGTCCCGTCCCGTGTCCTGCCCGTGTCCCGTGTCCCGCCCGTGTCCCGTCCCGTGTCCTGCCCGTGTCCCGTGTCCCGTCCCGTGTCCCGCCCGTGTCCCGTGTCCCGCCCGTGTCCCGTGTCCCGTGTCCCGCCTGTGTCCCGTGTCCTGCCCGTGTCCCGTGTCCCGTGTCCTGCCCGTGTCCCGTGTCCCATGTCCCGCCCGTGTCCCGTGTCCTGCCCGTGTCCCGTGTCCCGTGTCCTGCCCGTGTCCCGTGTCCCGTGTCCTGCCCGTGTCCCGTGTCCCGTGTCCTGCCCGTGTCCGTGTCCCGTGTCCTGCCCGTGTCCCGTGTCCCGTGTCCTGCCCGTGTCCCGTGTCCCGTGTCCCGTGTCCCGTGTCCCGTGTCCCGTGTCCTGCCCGTGTCCCGTGTCCCGTCCCGTGTCCCGTGTCCTGCCCGTGTCCCGTGTCCCGTGTCCCGTGTCCTGCCCGTGTCCCGTGTCCCGTGTCCCGTGTCCTGCCCGTGTCCCGTGTCCCGTCCCGTGTCCCGTGTCCTGCCCGTGTCCCATGTCCTGCCCGTGTCCCGTGTCCTGCCCGTGTCCCGTGTCCCATGTCCCGCCCGTGTCCCGTGTCCTGCCCGTGTCCCGTGTCCCGTGTCCCGTGTCCTGCCCGTGTCCCGTGTCCCGTGTCCTGCCCGTGTCCCGTGTCCCGTGTCCCGTGTCCCGTGTCCCGTGTCCCGTGTCCCGTGTCCCGTGTCCCGTGTCCTGCCCGTGTCCCGTGTCCCGTGTCCCGTGTCCCGTGTCCTGTGTCCCGTGTCCCGTGTCCTGCCCGTGTCCCGTGTCCCGTGTCCCGTGTCCCGTGTCCCGTGTCCCGTGTCCCGTGTCCTGCCCGTGTCCCGTGTCCCGTGTCCCGTGTCCTGCCCGTGTCCCGTGTCCCGTGTCCCGTGTCCCGTGTCCTGCCCGTGTCCCGTGTCCCGTGTCCCGTGTCCCGTGTCCCGTGTCCCGTGTCCCGTGTCCTGCCCGTGTCCCGTGTCCCGTGTCCTGCCCGTGTCCCGTGTCCCGTGTCCTGCCCGTGTCCCGTGTCCTGCCCGTGTCCCATGTCCTGCCCGTGTCCCGTGTCCTGCCCGTGTCCCGTGTCCCATGTCCCGCCCGTGTCCCATGTCCTGCCCGTGTCCCATGTCCTGCCCGTGTCCCATGTCCTGCCCGTGTCCCATGTCCTGCCCGTGTCCCATGTCCTGCCCGTGTCCCATGTCCTGCCCGTGTCCCGTGTCCTGCCCGTGTCCCGTGTCCCATGTCCTGCCCGTGTCCCATGTCCTGCCCGTGTCCCGTGTCCTGCCCGTGTCCCATGTCCTGCCCGTGTCCCATGTCCTGCCCGTGTCCCATGTCCTGCCCGTGTCCCATGTCCTGCCCGTGTCCCATGTCCTGCCCGTGTCCCATGTCCTGCCCGTGTCCCATGTCCTGCCCGTGTCCCGTGTCCTGCCCGTGTCCCGTGTCCCATGTCCCGCCCGTGTCCCATGTCCCGCCCGTGTCCCATGTCCTGCCCGTGTCCCATGTCCTGCCCGTGTCCCATGTCCTGCCCGTGTCCCATGTCCTGCCCGTGTCCCGTGTCCTGCCCGTGTCCCGTGTCCCATGTCCTGCCCGTGTCCCATGTCCTGCCCGTGTCCCATGTCCTGCCCGTGTCCCGTGTCCCGTGTCCTGCCCGTGTCCCGTGTCCTGCCCGTGTCCCGTGTCCCGTGTCCTGCCCGTGTCCCGTGTCCCGTGTCCGTGTCCCGTGTCCCGTGTCCCGTGTCCTGCCCGTGTCCCGTGTCCCGTGTCCCGTGTCCCGTGTCCCGTGTCCTGCCCGTGTCCCGTGTCCCGTGTCCTGCCCGTGTCCGTCCCGTGTCCCGTGTCCCGTGTCCTGCCCGTGTCCCGTGTCCTGCCCGTGTCCCATGTCCTGCCCGTGTCCCATGTCCTGCCCGTGTCCCGTGTCCCATGTCCCGCCCGTGTCCCATGTCCTGCCCGTGTCCCATGTCCTGCCCGTGTCCCATGTCCTGCCCGTGTCCCATGTCCTGCCCGTGTCCCATGTCCTGCCCGTGTCCCATGTCCTGCCCGTGTCCCGTGTCCTGCCCGTGTCCCGTGTCCCATGTCCCGCCCATGTGTCCCATGTCCTGCCCGTGTCCCATGTCCTGCCCGTGTCCCGTGTCCTGCCCGTGTCCCATGTCCTGCCCGTGTCCCATGTCCTGCCCGTGTCCCATGTCCTGCCCGTGTCCCATGTCCTGCCCGTGTCCCATGTCCTGCCCGTGTCCCATGTCCTGCCCGTGTCCCATGTCCTGCCCGTGTCCCGTGTCCTGCCCGTGTCCCGTGTCCCATGTCCCGCCCGTGTCCCATGTCCTGCCCGTGTCCCATGTCCTGCCCGTGTCCCATGTCCTGCCCGTGTCCCATGTCCTGCCCGTGTCCCATGTCCTGCCCGTGTCCCATGTCCTGCCCGTGTCCCATGTCCTGCCCGTGTCCCGTGTCCCATGTCCCCGTGCCCATGTCCTGCCCGTGTCCCATGTCCTGCCCGTCCCATGTCCCCCATGTCCTGCCCGTGTCCCATGTCCTGCCCGTGTCCCATGTCCTGCCCGTGTCCCGTGTCCCATGTCCTGCCCGTGTCCCATGTCCTGCCCGTGTCCCATGTCCTGCCCGTGTCCCATGTCCTGCCCGTGTCCCATGTCCTGCCCGTGTCCCGTGTCCCATGTCCTGCCCGTGTCCCATGTCCTGCCCGTGTCCCATGTCCTGCCCGTGTCCCATGTCCTGCCCGTGTCCCATGTCCTGCCCGTGTCCCATGTCCCGCCTGTGTCCCATGTCCTGTCCTGCCCGTGTCCCATGTCCTGCCCGTGTCCCGTGTCCCATGTCCCGTGTCCCATGCCCCCGTGTCCCGTGTCCCATGTCCTGCCCGTGTCCTGCCCGTGTCCCATGTCCTGCCCGTGTCCCATGTCCTGCCCGTGTCCCATGTCCTGTCCCGTGTCCCATGTCCTGCCCGTGTCCCATGTCCTGCCCGTGTCCCGTGTCCCATGTCCCGTCCCGTGTCCCGTGTCCCGTCCTGCCCGTGTCCCATGTCCTGCCCGTCCCGTGTCCCATGTCCCGTCCGTGTCCCATGTCCTGCCCGTCCCGTGTCCCATGTCCCGTCCGTGTCCCATGTCCCGTCCCGTGTCCCATGTCCCGTCCCGTGTCCCATGTCCTGCCCGTGTCCCATGTCCTGCCCGTCCCATGTCCCATGTCCTGCCCGTGTCCTGCCCGTGTCCCATGTCCTGCCCGTGTCCCATGTCCTGCCCGTGTCCCATGTCCTGCCCGTGTCCCGTGTCCTGCCCGTGTGTCCTGCCTGCGTGTCCCATGTCCTGCCCGTGTCCCATGTCCTGCCCGTGTCCCGTGTCCCGTGTCCTGCCCGTGTCCCGTGTCCCGTGTCCCGTGTCCCGTGTCCTGTCCTGCCCGTGTCCCGTGTCCCGTGTCCCGTGTCCCGTGTCCTGCCCGTGTCCTGCCCGTGTCCCGTGTCCCGTGTCCCGTGTCCCGTGTCCCGTGTCCTGCCCGTGTCCCGTGTCCCGTGTCCTGCCCGTGTCCCGTGTCCCGTGTCCTGCCCGTGTCCCGTGTCCTGCCCGTGTCCCATGTCCTGCCCGTGTCCCGTGTCCTGCCCGTGTCCCGTGTCCCATGTCCCGCCCGTGTCCCATGTCCTGCCCGTGTCCCATGTCCTGCCCGTGTCCCATGTCCTGCCCGTGTCCCATGTCCTGCCCGTGTCCCATGTCCTGCCCGTGTCCCATGTCCTGCCCGTGTCCCGTGTCCTGCCCGTGTCCCGTGTCCCATGTCCCGCCCGTGTCCCATGTCCTGCCCGTGTCCCATGTCCTGCCCGTGTCCCATGTCCTGCCCGTGTCCCATGTCCTGCCCGTGTCCCATGTCCTGCCCGTGTCCCGTGTCCTGCCCGTGTCCCGTGTCCCATGTCCCGCCCGTGTCCCATGTCCCGCCCGTGTCCCATGTCCTGCCCGTGTCCCATGTCCTGCCCGTGTCCCATGTCCTGCCCGTGTCCCATGTCCTGCCCGTGTCCCATGTCCTGCCCGTGTCCCGTGTCCTGCCCGTGTCCCGTGTCCCATGTCCCGCCCGTGTCCCATGTCCTGCCCGTGTCCCATGTCCTGCCCGTGTCCCATGTCCTGCCCGTGTCCCATGTCCTGCCCGTGTCCCGTGTCCTGCCCGTGTCCCGTGTCCCATGTCCTGCCCGTGTCCCATGTCCTGCCCGTGTCCCATGTCCTGCCCGTGTCCCATGTCCTGCCCGTGTTCCATGTCCTGCCCGTGTCCCGTGTCCCATGTCCTGCCCGTGTCCCATGTCCTGCCCGTGTCCCATGTCCTGCCCGTGTCCCATGTCCTGCCCGTGTCCCATGTCCTGCCCGTGTCCCATGTCCTGCCCGTGTCCCATGTCCTGCCCGTGTCCCGTGTCCCATGTCCTGCCCGTGTCCCGTGTCCTGCCCGTGTCCCATGTCCTGCCCGTGTCCCATGTCCTGCCCGTGTCCCATGTCCTGCCCGTGTCCCGTGTCCCATGTCCCGTCCCGTGTCCCGTGTCCTGCCCGTGTCCCATGTCCTGCCCGTGTCCCATGTCCTGCCCGTGTCCCATGTCCTGCCCGTGTCCCATGTCCTGCCCGTGTCCCGTGTCCCATGTCCCGTCCCGTGTCCCATGTCCTGCCCGTGTCCCATGTCCTGCCCGTGTCCCATGTCCTGCCCGTGTCCCGTGTCCCATGTCCCGTCCCGTGTCCCGTGTCCCGCCCGTGTCCCGTGTCCCGTCCCGTGTCCCATGTCCTGCCCGTGTCCCATGTCCTGCCCGTGTCCCGTGTCCCATGTCCCGTCCCGTGTCCCATGTCCTGCCCGTGTCCCGTGTCCCATGTCCCGTCCCGTGTCCCGTGTCCCGCCCGTGTCCCATGTCCCGTCCCGTGTCCCATGTCCCGTCCCGTGTCCCATGTCCCGTCCCGTGTCCCATGTCCCGTCCCGTGTCCCATGTCCCGTCCCGTGTCCCATGTCCCGCCCGTGTCCCATGTCCTGCCCGTGTCCCATGTCCTGCCCGTGTCCCATGTCCTGCCCGTGTCCCATGTCCTGCCCGTGTCCCATGTCCTGCCCGTGTCCCATGTCCTGCCCGTGTCCCGTGTCCTGCCCGTGTCCCGTGTCCCATGTCCTGCCCGTGTCCCATGTCCTGCCCGTGTCCCATGTCCTGCCCGTGTCCCGTGTCCCGTGTCCTGCCCGTGTCCCGTGTCCCGTGTCCCGTGTCCCGTGTCCTGCCCGTGTCCCGTGTCCCGTGTCCCGTGTCCCGTGTCCTGCCCGTGTCCCGTGTCCCGTGTCCCGTGTCCCGTGTCCCGTGTCCCGTGTCCTGCCCGTGTCCCGTGTCCCGTGTCCTGCCCGTGTCCCGTGTCCCGTGTCCCGTGTCCTGCCCGTGTCCCGTGTCCTGCCCGTGTCCCATGTCCTGCCCGTGTCCCGTGTCCTGCCCGTGTCCCGTGTCCCATGTCCCGCCCGTGTCCCATGTCCTGCCCGTGTCCCATGTCCTGCCCGTGTCCCATGTCCTGCCCGTGTCCCATGTCCTGCCCGTGTCCCATGTCCTGCCCGTGTCCCATGTCCTGCCCGTGTCCCGTGTCCTGCCCGTGTCCCGTGTCCCATGTCCCGCCCGTGTCCCATGTCCTGCCCGTGTCCCCTGTCCTGCCCGTGTCCCGTGTCCTGCCCGTGTCCCATGTCCTGCCCGTGTCCCATGTCCTGCCCGTGTCCCATGTCCTGCCCGTGTCCCATGTCCTGCCCGTGTCCCATGTCCTGCCCGTGTCCCATGTCCTGCCCGTGTCCCATGTCCTGCCCGTGTCCCGTGTCCTGCCCGTGTCCCGTGTCCCATGTCCCGCCCGTGTCCCATGTCCTGCCCGTGTCCCATGTCCTGCCCGTGTCCCATGTCCTGCCCGTGTCCCATGTCCTGCCCGTGTCCCATGTCCTGCCCGTGTCCCATGTCCTGCCCGTGTCCCGTGTCCTGCCCGTGTCCCATGTCCCATGTCCTGCCCGTGTCCCATGTCCTGCCCGTGTCCCATGTCCTGCCCGTGTCCCATGTCCTGCCCGTGTCCCATGTCCTGCCCGTGTCCCGTGTCCCATGTCCTGCCCGTGTCCCATGTCCTGCCCGTGTCCCATGTCCTGCCCGTGTCCCATGTCCTGCCCGTGTCCCATGTCCTGCCCGTGTCCCATGTCCTGCCCGTGTCCCATGTCCTGCCCGTGTCCCGTGTCCCATGTCCTGCCCGTGTCCCGTGTCCTGCCCGTGTCCCATGTCCTGCCCGTGTCCCATGTCCTGCCCGTGTCCCATGTCCTGCCCGTGTCCCGTGTCCCATGTCCCGTCCCGTGTCCCGTGTCCTGCCCGTGTCCCATGTCCTGCCCGTGTCCCATGTCCTGCCCGTGTCCCATGTCCTGCCCGTGTCCCATGTCCTGCCCGTGTCCCGTGTCCCATGTCCCGTCCCCGTGTCCCATGTCCTGCCCGTGTCCCATGTCCTGCCCGTGTCCCATGTCCTGCCCGTGTCCCGTGTCCCATGTCCCGTCCCGTGTCCCGTGTCCCGCCCGTGTCCCGTGTCCCGCCCGTGTCCCATGTCCTGCCCGTGTCCCATGTCCTGCCCGTGTCCCGTGTCCCATGTCCCGTCCCCGTGTCCCATGTCCTGCCCGTGTCCCGTGTCCCATGTCCCGTCCCGTGTCCCGTGTCCCGCCCGTGTCCCGTGTCCCGTCCCGTGTCCCATGTCCCGTCCCGTGTCCCATGTCCCGTGTCCCCCGTGTCCCGTGTCCCGCCCCCGTGTCCCGTGTCCCGCCCGTGTCCCGTGTCCCGTGTCCCGCCCCCGTCCCATGTCCCGTCCCCGTGTCCCATGTCCCGTCCCGTGTCCCATGTCCCGTCCCGTGTCCCGTGTCCTGCCCGTGTCCCGTGTCCTGCCCGTGTCCCATGTCCCGTCCCGTGTCCCGTGTCCCGTGTTATATGCACATCATGTTCTAATTATTGATTGCATGTCCGAGTGTTTTAATGTCTGACACGTAGCATTGTGTTGGACATGGGGTAGCGTACATGAATGAGCATGGAAAAGAATCATGGGTTTGGCCATCCCCACATGTGTACCTAATACCAAAATACCTAAAACAACAACAGAATGCTCTGACTTTGACAGACTCTTTCCCGGAATAAACCTCAGACCAGTACAGAGGAGATATGATGTCATATTAGGTTACAGCTAACTTGTACTGCCAAATGTAAAAGCACCCTGCTCTAATTAACAAAGTGTTCATTATGATGTGAGTGTTTTTGTGTGCAGTGAGGCATGCAGGTCTTTGGATCCTCCCCATTGACTTCCCATTGCTATATGACTCTTCGGGGTCTCCTCTCCCAGTATTTTCCTCTTAGCGGCACACACACACACACACACACACACACACACACACACACACACACACACACACACAGTCCTTTTAAGTGATGGACCATAATTTACAGTGATTTCAAAAAATGTTCAGAACCTTTCTGATGTCTAAAAAAAGAGCAGAAGGGAACAATGAAAAGAAGGAAAGGAAGAGCGTGACTTTCTGACTTCCTCTGACAGCCTCTTACATTAAAATGACTGTCAGAGGTTTTTCTACAAAGAAATCATGTACCTCTGAAAGGGGCCATGTGCTACAAAGTGAGGAACCTTTAGGGACGTTGAATGGCTGATTTAGATGGAGACCACAGCTATCAATTTGTGTAGGTCTTTATGTGCTCTTGATGGCTTGTCACACTGCAGAGCACAGCTCTGCAATCCCAGCAGGGTCCCTTCTGCAACTGCACTGTGAGAAGAAGGGGGGTAGGGGTAAGGGGGTGGGTAGTTGGGGGTCTGCTCTGTTTCATTTCCTCACACACACACACACGCACACGCACACGCACACACACACACACACACACACACACACACACACACACACACACACACACACACAAAGTGTGAGTAGAGTGGCAGGAATCCCAGTAATGAGGGCGCCACATTTTGGGCTCCCTCTCCAGAAAAGGGGACCTCCACCGACCCCCTCAGCTCCCCGTAGAGACTTGCCTGTTCACTAATACCCAGGCTTGGAGACCTCCCAGCACACAGAGAGCAGAACACTGGCTGTTTTCTTATAGCCAATTTAAGAAGATTACTGTCAGACAAAGACAACCAGTCTTATTTAGCAGTGAAAGGGTAATACACAGCAGCTGGGGCCACATCCTCTCATCTGTGACAAGGCTTTCAAGAGGGGAGAGAGTCCACTGCACAGCTGCAAATTCACCACTCACTGTGTGCTAGGCATTTCAAAAGCTGATTATCACCCCTGAAAATGACCAGACACAATTCATTATGCTCTTTATATTCACATCCCTAGCAGCTTTCTGTAATAAGGTGTAATGGATATGAATATGATTTAACAATGGTCGCCACCTCCTTCCAGTCACATACTATGAACACACAGTAATGAGACACAAATAATGCCCTTCCCACAGTGTACCTGTATGCAACATGGACACGTCAGCCCCCACATTGATATAAATAGCCGCATGAGCATGGACACAACAACCTATACCGTTCTCTCAACAGGCTGTACATACAGCGCATTCGGAAAGTGTTCAAACCACTAGACTTTTTCCAGATTTTGATAGATTACAGCCTTATTGATTGCATAGATTTTTTCCCCTCATCAATCTACACATAATATATGCATATGACAAAGAAAACCTTTTTTTTTTACATTTTATTTTTTAGAAATAACACATTTACATAAGTATTCACACCCTTTACTTTGTTGAAGCATCTTTGGCAGTGATTACAGCCTCAAGTCTTCTTGGGTATGACGCTACAAGCTTGGTATTTGGAGAGTTTCTCCCATTCTCTCTGCAGATCCTCTCAATCTCTTAAAAGCGGCAGCTCTAGCCTTTAGCTCAATGCGGATGTTGCCTGTAATCCATGGCTTCTGGTTGGGGTATGTACGTACAGTCACTGTGGGAACGACGTCGTCGCTGCACTTATTGATGAAGCCAGTGACAGAGATGGTGTACCCCCCAATGCCATTGGATGAATCCCGGAACATATTCCAGTCTCTGCTAGCAAAACAGTCCTGTACCGTAGCATCCGCTTCATCTGACCACTTCCATATTGAGCGAGTCACTGGTACTTTATGCTTTAGTTTTTGCTTGTCAGCAGGAATCAGGAGGATAGAATTATGGTCGGATTTGCCAAACGAGAGGCCTTTGTCTCCGTCTCTGTGTGTGGAGTAAAGGTGGTCTAGTTTTTTCCCCTCTGGTTGCACATGCTGGTAGAAATACGGATTTAAGTTTTCCTGCATTAAAGTCCCCGGCCACTAGGGGCATGTGATACTTTACATCGTACCCATTAATTAAAGAAAAAGATATTCATCCAGCTTGAGGTGGGAAATTGCTGTTCTGAAATCCTGAAGCTCTTTTTGGTCATAAGAGACGGTAGCAGCAATATTATGTACAAAATGAGTTAACAACAATGCAAAAAACAACAACAAATAGTACAGTTGGCTAGGACCCCGTAAAACGGCAGCCGTCCCCTCCGGCGCCATTATTCAACCTCCAGTTAGATATCAGAACCTCTGCTACCCAGAGGTGTGAAAATATGAAGGTTGGCATGATCAACACAGAGAATTCTGAATTCCTAAGACAACACAAAGGAAAGAAGAGTCACTTTAGGGGCCGGCACAGCCTACAACAGCGTTACATTTAAAAGTCCAGAACAGTCATTCTGATTCCCATGTAAAATGGCCTTTGAGTGACCAAAATATCACCCGTAATATTGGTTTTGAGAATGGCCAGTATATTATCTACCTCCTCTCTCTCAGGTGAGACCATGGCCATTATATTACCTATCTCCTCTCTCTCAGGTGAGACCATGGACAGTATGTTACCTACATCCTTGCTCGTAGGTGAGAGCATTGTCATTATATTGCATACCTTTTCTCTATCAGATGAGACCAAGGCCAGTATCTCTCTCTCTCTCTCTCTCTCTCTCTGCATGCTGGGAGTGATTGGTGCATGCTGGGAATTGTTTGAGTGAAGGTGTGCGTGTGTTGTGGAGAGTTAGATATTCACAACTTTTTTTCGGTTTTCTCTTTCTTAGTTTTGGTTTTCTTCTGTGCTGATTAAGGTAATTATTTTTATTTTTGTTGTGGTAGAATTAAGTATTTTGTTTTCGTATCGAAATGACCCTGATTTTGGCGGGGATGGCAGCCCGAATGGGGATGCCGGCCCTGTCACTTCGGCACGGCTTTAGGTGTGTTACTGAAGCTACTGTCACGGAGGAGGAGTTTCTTGTCGCCGTAGGAGAGAAGGTAGGCTACGAGAATATTGCTTATGCATCCCAGATGAATAAAGCTGTGGTGGTATTTCTTAAAGATGAGTGTCTGGTTGATCGGATGGTTGAGCATGGTGTACTTCTTAAAGAAGAATGTTTATTGTACTTCTTAAAGGAATGTTTATTCAAGTTACGCCGCTTTTTTTCTCCGTCAACAAGGGTAACGATTTCAAATGTACCACCGTTTATTCCAAATGAGCTATTGGAGTGCGAGTTATTGCGCTTTGGGAAGTTCGCCAGTTCAATTAAGGTTGTCCCGTTGGGTTGCAAACACCCGGCGTTGAAACAGGTAATGTCATTTCGGCGACAGGTGTTTATGTTTTTGGACTCACCGGAGCAAACTTTAGAGTTATCGTTTAAAATCAAGTATGACAATAGACTGTATATGGCTTATGCTAGTACGGGTAGTCAACGGTGTTTTGAGTGTGGGGATGTTGGTCATAAACGACATGCTTGCCCGAAAAGGGAGAAGGCCGAGGGAGGGGCGCAGGTGGTCATCGTAACGCCTGGGCCCACTGATGTAGAGAGAGTGAGCTGACAGCGGTAGAGCAGCCAAAAGCACCTGTTGCTGAGGAACAAGTTATCCGTGTTGAGGGCACGGGGTTGCAACTTGTATTAGAGGGAAATGTTATGCTACAGAAAAGTATTGTTGTAGAAGGTAAGGATGTATCTGAAGAGCCAGTTCCTCAGACTGGTGAGCAGGTGCCCAGTACGAGTGCTGGGGGAGGGGGTTCAAGGCTCCCAGGTAGTGGAGGAGATGCCCATGTGGAGCATGTGGAGCTAGGCTCCCAGGTAGTGGAGGAGATGCCCACTACGAGTGCTGGGGTTCAGTAGAGCTAGGCTCCCAGGTAGTGGAGGAGATGCCCACAGGTAATGAGGTACAGGAGGGTTTTAATGTGGAGCTAGGCTCCCAGGTAGTGGAGGAGATGCCCAGATGAGGTACCCAAGCTCCCAGGTAGTGGAGAAGATGCCCACTATGAGTAGTGATGTTCAGGTGGGGCTAGTCTCTCAGATAGTGGAGGAGATGCCTGGTACGAGTGATGTGGTGCAAGTGGGGAGTGTTGAAAGGGATGTGGTAGAGGGGAGTCAGTTGTCTGTGGTCTCAGCTGAGGATCAGGAGAAGGATATGGATATCTCTTTAGATATGACAGCTGCTGGTGAGGACTCAGTTTATGATCTAGAGGAGGTAAATGTAGAGTTTCTGGATCAGACTTTTGGGAAATCTGTCAAATTGGCAGATTATTTTGATGTTGATAAGTTTGTGAGGTCAGCTGTGATGTTACAGAAGACGGTGGGGTTAGACCAATTGAGTGAGAAGAAGCGGTTTCGTTTGAGGAAATTTATTACTGCTGTTGCAGCAGCAAAAGGTGGTGGGAAACGTGTTCAGGTTAAGAGAAGAAGAAAAAAATAATAATGATGATCATGCTTCATAGGGTGTCTTTTTTCTTGTTGGTTTCTCTGTGGTTTCTTCTGCTTTTCTTTTCTCTTTTCTACATGGAGGTACTAAGGGTAGGTTCTCTCAATATGAATGGGGGAAGGGACAGGAATAAGAGGGCTTGGGTATTAGAAGTAATAAAACAGAAAAGGCTTAATGTAGTTTTCCTACAGGAGACACATAGTGATGAGGAAAATGAGGTTGACTGGGGTATGTGGTGGGAGGGGCAGCATGTACTCAGTCATGGTACTAATTTCAGTGCTGGGGTGGCAATCTTGTTTTCCTCAGGCTTAGGGGTGACTGTGGTTCTACAACAGAGATTGTCAAGGGTCGGGTTTTATTGGTCAAGGTGGATGTTATGTTTTTTTTTTTTTTTTTTTAAATGTTTATGCTCCTAATGAGGGTACAGAGCGTATTGCTGTATTTGATCAACTAAAGGAAACCTTAAGACAGTGTGACCAAGAGGGGTGTATGGTTTTAGGGGGTGACTGGAACTGTACAGTGGATTTTACTGTTGATCGCACCGCTGAAGAACCTCACCTGTGGTCAGCCACTTGCCTGGCTGGCCTATTAACTGAGTTTGAGCTTTCTGATGTGTGGAGAGTAAGGAATGCCAAAGTTAGGCAGTACACATGGCTAAAAATGAATGAAGGTCGTGTCAGTGCAGCAAGGATAGACAGGTTGTATGTATCTGAGCAATACTGTAGTAGGGTTGGAAAGTGTGCCATTAGTGTGGACATTTTCTCTAGGATCACGGCTTTCAGGCTCCAAGCAGCCCAGAGATTGTTGTACAGAGACTGTTCTAGCTGGGTCGAAACAGCCTACATATTGATGAGGAGAGCGGGCTGTTTGGGCTTAGACAAGCATCTTTTCCTCTTAAAGCTGGAGGGGGGTGATTTGACTGGCCTGACTCCATTTTATGAGTCTGTTATGCAGGCTTGGAGAGTCTTTGACAAGTTCCTATATATGTGGCTTTTTGAAGAGCCTCTTTTTCACAACACTGCCATCCAGTCCCGTGTTCTGGGTTCAGCTAGCCTACGTTCATGCCTGTTAGGCGTGGGGTGTACCAAGCTGGGTCATCTGATGCGGAGCAGGAGCAGATTGGAGGAGCTGGGAGAAAGAGCGGGGATCCGATCATCTCGCCTACTGAGGAAGGTCGTCGATGAGGTCTGCGACTCCTTGCCAGTGCTTCATCTGCAGTATGTGACTGACACTTCCAATTCTGATTGGTGGAAGGAAGGTCTGGATTATGTGTTCCCTGCACTGATTGTTAGTGCTGAGATGGGGGCATTTGAAGAGGACGTGGGGACGCTGCTTTCCTTTGATACCCCGGAGCTGGGGGAGTTCAAGGAGGTGGGAAAGAAGGCCATGTACAGAATATGTGTAAAGGTGTCCCATGCCTCTTCCCTGGAAGGGGTAAAATCGACGAGATGGGTGGATGTGCTTGGTTCAGGTGCCTCTCCAAAAGGTTGTTGGCGATCATTATATAAACTGCCTATTGATAAGAGGACAGCTGACCTCCAATGGAGGATAATACATGGAGCTATAGCCACTAACATGCATCTGGTACACCTGGATCCTACTGTTGGGGAGGGGTGTCCATTCTGTGCTGACTCTGAATCTCTGGCACATCTGTTTTTACTGTGTCCCAGGTTGGTTGGGATGATTGAACTGATCACTGATTGGTTCTCAACGTTGGGAGAGGTTTTCTCTTCCCAATTGTATATATTTGGGCCAAAGTACAGGTTCAGTCAAAAGGGTGTAGTTGTGTTGCTTAATTTTGTGTTAGGGGCAGCAAAATTAGCGATATGGAAGACCCGAAAGAACAGCATTCGGGGACAGGGGTCTGTGGATGTGGTGGGAATGCTGGAGGGAATGTTGGCAGCGAGAATAAGGGTTGAGTTTGCCTATTATAAACTTGTCAACAATATCGATCTGTTTTTGAGTATATGGGGTATTCAGAGGCTGTTGTGTGTAGTTACTGTGGAGGAGGAATTGGAGTTGTGTTTTTAATTGATGTGTAACTGTGGTTTTGTATGAGTATTTATTGTGTGGTGGGCCCCCAGACCCAATAAAGAGTATTTCAAACTCAAATCTCCATCTCCATCTCTCGCTCTCTCTCTCGCTCTCTCTCTCTCTCCTGGGAGAATTTTTGAGTGTTTGGTGTGGTGGGCTCTGTCCTAACTTTCTTGATATTTTATTTTCTATGGGATATTTGTTTTAGCAGTATCCACACTTTTTTCAAAGTTAGGGTGGAAGAGGACAGATTAAGTTTCCTGGGGTTTGGAAGGTGTGGTGTGCGCGATGGCTTCTCAGCCTTCTCAGAGGAGACGCTGTCGATACGGCATTGATTCAGGTGTGTTCCTGAGAATGGAGTTAAGGTGGAGGAGGTTCTGCTCGCGGTCGGTGAACAGGTAGGAGCTGAATTTATACATTCTGCTTCGAGAATGAACAAAGCTGTGGTTGTGTTCATGAAAAGAGCACATTTTGTTGGTAGGCTAATTGCTAGTGGAATATTTGTAAGGGGTGTGTTGGTGCCAATTTCAACTCTCTCTACCCCTTCGACAAGAGTGATAGTTGCAAATTGCCTCCGTTTATTACTTCTGATCAAATCAGGAAAGAGCTGAGTCGTTTTGGTAAGTTTGCTAGCGGGTTTCGAGTACTGTCGGCAGATGCCGTTAAGCATGTTGTTTCGTTCCGGAGGCAAGTGTTTATGTTTCTGACTAACAATGGGCAACAGCTAAATGTGCATTTTAAAGTGAGGTATGGGGAGGGGCTCTATGCAGGGTTTGCCAGCACAGATTGTCCACGGTGTTTTGAGTGTGGGGATTTGGGGCATTAGAGTTTTGCGTGCCCACATAAAGACCGTAGACAAGGTGAGGGCACAAGCGCCAGGGAGGGAAATCGAGGTCAACGTGCAGGGGGTAATGAGATGCAGACAGCAGAGGCTGGGCCTAGTCATGCCAGGGATGGTGGTGTAGATGAGGCTGGGCCTAGTCAGGCTAGAGATGGTGGGGTAGCTGAGGCTGGGTCTTGTCAGGCTAGAGATGGTGGGGTAGCGGAGGCTGGGTCTAGTCAGGCTATGGATGGTGGTGTAGCTGTGGCCGGGCCTAGTTATGCTATGGATGGTGGTGTAGATGAGGCTGGGTCTAGTTAGGCTAGAGATGGTGGGATAGCTGAGACTGGTCCTAGTCATGCTATGGATGGTGGTGTAGATGATGCTGGGCCTAGTCATGCTATGGAGGGTGTAGATGAGGCTGGGTCTAGTTATGCTATGGATGGTGGTGTAGATAAGGCTGGGTCTAGTCAGGCTAGAGATGGTGGTGTAGCTCAGGCTGGGTCTAGTTATGCTATGGATGGTGGTGTAGATGATGCTGGGCCTAGTCATGCTATGGAGGGTGTAGATGATGCTGGGCCTAGTCATGCTATGGAGGGTGTAGATGTGGCTGGGTAGTCAGGTTATGCTAGCGGATGAGGAGAGTATAGTGGGGAAGTGTAAGAGACTAGGGGGGAGGAGGGGAGAAGGAGTGTGTCAAGCGGAAAAGGAAAAAGGGTGTGGTCAAAGGCATCACTTTTCCTGTTGCCATGGGAGATGCCCTGACCAGAGAGGAAGGGCAGGTGGTCAGGATGGGAGATGGAGATGAGGAGGAAAGTGAGTCTGAGGAAGAGGATGAGGAGTTATTTTTTCAGACTCCTCTTCAATGGGCCCGGAGCTGACAGCCAGTTAAGCAGAGTGGTAAAAGTACACGTTGAGAGAACTGACAAGGTTCCTGAATGAGACCCCCAGGGGGAAAAAGTTTATCTTGAGGCTTTTTTTTCTGATCCGAGAAAGTTTGTAAGATCAGTACATCATGCTATGAAAAATCAGGGGCATGGTATCCTCTCACCCAGGAAACGGTTTAGGTTTTTATTTTTATTTTTATTTCACCTTTATTTAACCAGGTAGGCTAGTTGAGAACAAGTTCTCATTTGCAACTGCGACCTGGCCAAGATAAAGCATAGCAGTGTGAACAGACAACACAGAGTTACAAATGGAGTAAACAATTAACAAGTCAAGGTTGAAGAAGTGGGTCACAACAGCGTGTAAAGGTTTACCTTCAGAAACTGTTTAAATGTATATTTTCTTTCTGGATTTTTGAGCTTTGCTATTGGTCTCTTTCTTTGCTGGCTTTTCTCCCACTTCTTATGGAGACTCTTCAGGTAGGCTCACTCAATATAAATGGCGCCAGAGATGCGGGAAAGAGGAGTGTGTTGGATGAATATGTAAAACAAAAAAAGTACAGGTGTTGTTTCTCCAGGAGACACATTGTCAATGTGTTGAATGAAGTCGAATGGGGGCTCTGGTGGAAAGGGGCAAGTGTGTTGAGCCATGGGACATTTTAGTGCAGGGATGGCAGTCCTTTTTGCAGCAGGTCTGTTTGTTTGGAGAACTAAACATCCCAACACAAGACATTATACATGGGTGAAGCTTTTTGGGGCTAGGGTGAGTGCAGCCCGACTTGATCGGTTTTACATGTCTAGGAATCGGAGCAACAGGCTGTTGGGCGCTACCATTCTCCTGGTGGGGTTTTCGGATCACCACATGACCATGGCTTGGCTGTCTATTTCACCAGGACCCCGACAGGCATCCTATTGGAAGTGCCACTTTTTGCTTAGGTTTCCAGACCTTTTGGGAAAGGTGGGGGCAGCAAAGAGATGAGTATGAGTCCAAATTTGGCTTTTCTGTCAACAGTACACAGTTCTCTCATCCTCAGAGGCTAGGCGAGTATTGGGGGAACTAGAGCATTGTATTAGTGAGCTGGAAGTAGAGATGGTGGGGCAAGGCAATGTAGGCCTCCAGGCTAATTTAGCTGAATTACATAGCGACCTGGGCAGTTTTTTCCAGGTTAAAGCAAAGGGAGCACTTGTAAGAGCTAGGTTCTCCATGCTCAATAAGATGGATGCTCCCAGCTCCTTCTTCTTTGGTTTGGAAAGACAGAGCGGTGATGCCAAGGGTATGCATTGTCTCTGTGGTGGGGGAGATGCGGAAGAGGACTGTGGAGTTTTATACTGAGTTGTATAGGGCAGTGTGTGATCCTATGTATCCTATGGTCTTGTTCGCAGGACTCCCTAAGCTCTCTCTGGCACAGAGTGATGAAATGGGCATTCCTCTGTTGTGCCATGAACTGGCAGTGGCCGTAACCCAGATGTCCCCTGGTCGTGCACCAGGGGTCGATGGACTCCCAGTGGAGTTTTAGAAAATATTCTGGGGAATAATTGGACAGGACTTATTTTGCGTGTTGCGTGAATGCGTCGTGGTAGGAAGGTTGCCGATGAGCTGCCGTCGGGCTGCTCTGACTCTCCTGCCCAAAAAAGGGAACTTGTGTGAAATGAAGAACGGGGGAGGCCTGCCAATGTCCTCTCTAACAGACTGAAGTCCCATTTGGACTCGATAGTACATAAGGACCAAACATATTGTGTACCGGGAAGCTCAATCACGGACAACTTGCTCTCAATCAGGGACATGTTGGACTTGTTGAGAGGTTCTAATGTGAACTTTGGACTGGTCTCTTTAGATCAAGAGAAGGCTTTTGATGGAGTGGACCATGAGTATCTGTTTAATGTGATGTTTGGGTTTGGGAAGAGCTTTTTTGACCTGTGTGAAGCTGTTGTATGCTGGGGCGTCATGTATGGTCAAGGTGGGAGGGGGTCAGTAGGCCAGTCTGTGTGGGACGGGGCATTAGACAGGGATTCCCTCTATCTGGGCAGTTATACACACTAGCCATTGAGACTTTTTTGGGACTGCTACACAGGAGACTACAGGGAGTGTGCTGGACAGGCATGGATATGGTGACAGGCATAGCAGTAGAAGCGTTTCTGTGATGATCAGGGATGGTCAGGATATGCAGGCACTAGAGACCTGAAGGTGTACGAGGGAGCTTCTTCAGCTAAGGTGATCTGGGGCAAGAGCAAAGCTCTGTTATTTGGGGCATGGGGAGATAGGGCCCCTCCTCTGCTTCCAGGGGGTTTGCAGTGGAGTTGTGAAGGGCTGAAAGTGTTGGGGGTGTACCTGGGCTCGGAGAAGTGGGTAAGGAAGAACTGGGAGGGGCTGTCACAGGCAGTGGTGTCAAGACTGGCCAGGTGGAGGTGGCTCCTGTCCCAAGTGTCATATAGAGGGAGGGTGTTGATTATTAACAACCTGGTGGCATCTTCCCTGTGGCATAAACTGTCTGTACTCAACCCCCCAGCCGGTCTGCTCACAGACCTGCAACGCAAGCTGGTGTACTTTTTCTGGTCGGGCCCTCACTGGCTGAGGGCAGCAGTGTTGTACATGACCATCCATGAAGGAGGACAGGGCCTGGTGAAACTGGAGAGGAGGATGGCTGCTTTCCGGCTAAAGGCGGTGCAGAGACTGCTGTTCCATACTGATGTTGGCTGGAGGGAACCAGCATGCACGCTGCTGAGGAGAGCTGGCGGATTAGGGTTGGACCGGCAGCTGTTCCTCATGAAGCTGGAGAGGCTGAGTACAGCAGGTCTCTCAGATTTTTACTCTGAATTGCTGAGGGCCTGGCAGCTGCTAAAAACAAATACATTTACACAATGACCACTTGTTGTTTCAAATACATCTACAGTTGTTGGTTAGCTAGCTAGTGAATTTGAGCCATATTTGCATTGACATGATAATCAGTCAAAACACCTCAATACAAGACATGGTATCAATAACATGATGAAACATGCTGAAATGAGCCACTTATGATTCCCACACATGGCAGTGTCATTCTTGTTAGCAATCTGAGCATCTAGAATCACAACAGACCCACTTATGCCCCATGGAAGCACGCACGTTGTTTTCGTAAAGTTGTCGGCCAATGTGTCTATGTAGCTAGACACTAAATAATTGTAGTGTAAACACACACACACACACAATCTATTCACTTACTCCTGTAAATACAACAACAGTATCTGTGTTTGCTGAGCTGCATCTTCAGTTCCACATGTCCATCTTCCTTAAATTGTAAAAAATGTTAGCAGCTTTGTTTTTTCAACAGATAAAAAAGAAAACCAGCTCCGTTGCGGACCAGGATGTCTTGCTCTCAGACAGACTAAATAACTTCTTTGCTCGCTTTGAGGACAGTACAGTGCCACTGACAAGGCCCGATACCAAAACCTGCGGACTCTCCGTCACTGCAGCCGACGTGAGTAAAACATTTAAACATTTAAACGTGTTAACCCTCGCAAGGCTGCAGGCCCAGATGACATCCCCAGCCGCATACTCAGAGCATGCGCAGTCCAGATGGCTGGTGTGTTTACGTACATATTCAATTAATCCTTATCCCAGTCTGCTGTCCCCTCATGCTTCAAGAGGGCCACCATTGTTCCTATTCCCAAGAAAGCTAAGGTAACTGAGCTAAACGACTACCGCCCCGTACCACTCACTTCTGTCATCATGAAGTGCTTTGAGAGACTAGTCAAGGACCATATCACCTCCACCCTACCTGACACCCTAGACCCACTCCAATTTGCTTACCGCCCCAATAGGTCCACAGACGACGCAATCGCAACCACTCTGTACACTGCCCTAACCCATCTGGACAAGAGGAATACCTACGTATTACCAACAATGACGAGACGGCCTACAGGGAGGAGGTGAGGGCCCTCGGAGTGTGGTGTCAGGTAAATAACCTCACACTCAACGTCAACAAAACAAAGGAGATGATCATGGATTTCAGGAAACAGCAGAGGGAGCACCCCCCTATCCACATCGACGGGACAGTAGTGGAGAGGGTAGTAAGTTTTAAGTTCCTCGGCGTACACATCACGGACAAACTGAATTGGTCCACCCACGCAGACAGCATTGTGAAGAAGGTGCAGCAGCGCCTCTTCAACCTCAGGAGGCTGACGAAATTTGGCTTGTCACCAAAAGCACTCACAAACTTTTACAGATGCACAATCGAGAGCATCCTGTCCGGCTGTATCACCGCCTGGTACGGCAACTGCTCCGCCCACAACCTTAAGGCTCTTCAGAGGGTAGTGAGGTCTGCCCACGCATCACCGGGGGCAAACTACCTGCCCTCCAGGACACCTACACCACCCGATGTCACAGGAAGGCCATAAAGATCATCAAGGACAACAACCACCCGAGCCACTGCCTGTTCACCCCGCTATCATCCAGAAGGCGAGCTCAGTACAGGTGCATCAAAGCAGGGACCAAGAGACTGAAAAACAGCTTCTATCTCAAGGCCATCAGACTGTTAAACAGCCACCACTAACATTGAGTGGCTGCTGCCAACATACGAACTCCACTCCAGCTCACTTTAATAATGGAAATTGATGGTAAAAATGTAGCACTAGCCACTTTAAACAATGCCACTTAATATAATGTTTACATTATCTCATATGTATATACTGTACTCTATACCATCTACTGCATCTTGCCATCTTTATGTAATACATGTATCACTAGCCACTTTAAACTATGCCACTTTTATGTTTACATACCCTACATTACTCATCTCATATGTACATACTGTACTCAATAACATCTACTGCATCTTGCCTATGCCGTTCTGTACCATCACTCATTCATATATCTTTATGTGCATATTCTTGATTCTTTATCCCTTTACACTTGTGTGTATAAGGTAGCAGTTGTGGAATTGTTAAGTTAGATTACTCGTTGGTTATTACTGCATTGTTGGAACTAGAAGCACAAGCATTTAGCTACACTCGCATTAACATCTGCTAACCATGTGTATGTGACAAATAAAATTGGATTTTATTTGATGTACCATTAGCTAGCTAATTGAGCTGATGTTAGCAAATGTAGCTAACGTCATGTTAGCCATGTTAGGTGAACAGAGCCGTTGGATCCAGTGTCCAGATAGCTAATCAATAACTGTACTGTCAAAACCCTGCTCATAAAATTTGCTAGCTTGCTAATGAAGCAGCACTGCTACCTAGACTGGGTAATCCCTCACGTTAGTTAGTTAGTTAGTTAGTTAGTTAGTTAGTTATCTTACCATTATCTGTCAGGGCAGCTTTTGAGTCAACATGTTGAAACGTAAGTGACTGGAATCTGGCTTACTGTGAGGTCAATAACTCTGAATGACATCATCATGGGCCCGCAAAATGGGCTATAGTAATACCAAGCTAACAAATGTATGTAATGCAGTGTAGCTTAGCTTGTTTTACACCATCCCAACAGTGTAAAAGACTCAGGGCTGAGACAAAATCCTTTTGGGCTAAAGCCCCCAAAGCCTGGGTCTGTTGACTTCAATGCGCCTGCTGTGTTACACTTTACTTGAAGCTGTTTGCTCATTAGCATTATACATTTATTATTTTGAACAACATTTCAGTTACATTACACCTCTGAAGCCAGGGAAATAAACCCTTAAACCCCTTTTCAAAGGCAGGCACATAGTATTGACAAAGGTTATACCATTATGTGGTTTACTTTACATTAAGTTGCTCCTGGGTAGGTACATTATAGTTACATGCATATCCATTGTAAATACATTGTTAAAAGTTAATTACCGCCCCAATAGGTCCACACACGGCGCAATCACAATCACACTGCACACTGCTCTATCCCATCTGGACAAGAGGAATACCTTTGTAAGAATGCTGTTCTAACCTCACACTCAATGTCAACAAAACAAAGGAGATGATCGTGACTTCAGGAAACAGCAGAGGGAGCACCCCTCTATCCACATCGACGGGACAAAAACATTCACAGATGCACAATCGAAAGCATCCTGTCGGGCTGTGTCACCGCCTGGTACGGCAACTGCTCCGCCCACAACCGTAAGGCTCTCCAGAGGGTAGTGAGGTCTGCACACCGCATCACCGGGAGAAAACGACCTGCCCTCCAGGTCACCTACACCACCTGATGTCACAGGAAGGCCAAAAAGATCATCAAGGACAACAACCACCTGAGCCACTGCCTGTTCACCCCGCTATCATCCAGAAGGTGAGCTCAGTACAGGTGCATCAAAGCTGGGACCGAGAGACTGAAAAACAGCTTCAATCTCAAGGCCATCAGACTGTTAAACAGCCATCACTAACATTGAGTGGCTGCTGCCAACATACTGACTCAAATCTCTAGTCACTTTAATAATAAAAAATTGGATATAATAAATGTATAACTAGTCACTTTAAACAATGTCACTTTATATAATGTTTACATACCCTACATTACTCATCTCATATGTACATACTGTACTCTATACCATCTACTTCATCTTGCCTATGTCATTCAGCCATCACTCATCCATATATTTATATGTACATATTCTTATTAATTCCTTTACACTTGTGTTTATAAGGTAGTTGTTGTGAAATTGTTTGATTACTTGTTAGATATTACTGCATGGTCAGAATTAGAAGCACAAGCATTTCGCTACACTCTCATTAACATCTGCAAACCATGTGTATGTGACCAATACAATTTGATTTGATGTCTTTTGATTATGTGACAGAGATGTTAGGGTGATAGTCACATCTGCTGTACATAGCACACTGATGTGAATCACACTGCTGCTCTCTTATTTAGCTACATGCGCCTCACGGATTGTGGTTGTTGTGGATTGCTGTTCACAAATGTATGTGTAATTTTATCCCAATGATGGTTGAATTGAAGATGTTTAAGTTCAAATCAAATTTTATTTGTCACATACACATGGTTAGCAGATGTTAATGCGAGTGTAGCGAAATGCTTGTGCTTCTAGTTCCGACAATGCAGTAATAACGAGCAAGTAATCTAACTAACAATTCCAAAATAAATACTGTCTTATACACAGTGTAAGGGGATAAAGAATATGTACATAAGGATATATGAATGAGTGATGGTACAGAGCAGCATAGGCAAGATACAGTAGATGATATCGAGTACAGTATATACATATGAGATAAGTATGTAAACCAAGTGGCATAGTTAAAGTGGCTAGTGATACATGTATTACATAAGGATGCAGTCGATGATATAGAGTACAGTATCAACGTATGCATATGAGATGAACAATGTAGGGTAAGTAACATTATATAAGGTAGCATTGTTTAAAGTGGCTAGTGATATATTTACATCATTTCCCATCAATTCCCATGATTAAAGTGGCTGGAGTAGAGTCAGTGTCAGTGTCAGTGTGTTGGCAGTAGCCACTCAATGTTAGTGGTGGCTGTTTAACAGTTGCATATCGTTGAGGGTATTCCTATCCTCTAAACTCCTCTGTGATATCAGGCACCAGTCCATACTCTCATAAACAAATGTAATTTCAGACCACTACCAGCGAGGCTTTTATTGCTCAATCAAATTTGTGCTCATTCCAAAAAATGTCCATTGACCTAACGGACACATGCTCAAATTTGCGTACTCTTAGTAGACTTAAAGGGTCCATTTGCAGTTGTTACTTCCATGTTTGGACCTATTTATTGATATACTGTTTATTTTAAATGAATGCTATATACCCATTGATTCTTGCAGAATATGACTTAGAAATGCCTCATGAGCTGAATTCAACTGTCACAACCAATGCGAATTCAAAATATAAGCTTGTTTTTCTCCAACGCGTGTAAACAAATGTAAACAATCACCGTATAGCCTTAAAACATGGTTAAAACAATCACCGTATAGCCTTAAAACATGGTTAAAACAATCACCGTATAGCCTTAAAACATGGTTAAAACAATCACCGTATAGCCTTAAAACATGGTTAAAACAATCACCGTATAGCCTTAAAACATGGTTAAAACAATCACCGTATAGCCTTAAAACATGGTTAAAACAATCACCGTATAGCCTTAAAACATGGTTAAAACAATCACCGTATAGCCTTAAAACATGGTTAAAACAATCACCGTATAGCCTTAAAACATGGTTAAAACAATCACCGTAAGCCTCATGGTTAAAACAATCACCGTATAGCCTTAAAACATGGTTAAAACAATCACCGTATAGCCTTAAAACATGGTTAAAACAATCACCGTATAGCCTTAAAACATGGTTAAAACAATCACCGTATAGCCTTAAAACATGGTTAAAACAATCACCGTTAGCCATGGTTAAAACAAAAACAATCACTGTATAGCCTTAAAACATGGTTAAAACAATCACCGGCCTTAAAACATGGTTAAAACAATCACCGTATAGCCTTAAAACATGGTTAAAACAATCACCGTATAGCCTTAAAACATGGTTAAAACAATCACCGTATAGCCTTAAAACATGGTTAAAACAATCACCGTATAGCCTTAAAACATGGTTAAAACAATCATGTTTATCATGGATGGTCAATCCTTGCATCCATAGCTCTGTCTATTAATCTGAGATAACATTTCTCCAGGCCCATCCCTCAGATTTTTACCAAAACACAGGCGGGGTACCGGCTCTTTTATTGTTTCAACTGTCATTCGCCCTTTAAACAGCTGCTAATTATTGAGATATCAATGTGTCACAAAAAAGATATATGTACAAATGTGGAATACAGCAAATGCAGCATAATCACATACATTTTTCACCTGCTTTTTGGCTCTTTTCGGTAGTGCTCAAAGCATGCCATTCCATGAAAGCAGCATTTATTTTTCTACTCAAAGTATTGAGCCAAATCGGTTCTCCATGACAGCATGACAACAAAATCATAAACAGAGTAGGCTATAATAATGCCCTTAGTTTTTGGGTTATGCTCAGGTAGAACAATTAGGCTAATCTATACTTCCATATTTCCAAGTCCTATTCTTGAAGCTCAAGGGGTATTAAATTAATTGGAATGACTGGAATTCTGAGAGACTTGGTTTTTAAAGGTAACCTAATCCTATTATTATCTTTAGTAGAAAACAAGGGGCTTAAAAAGCCTACATAATATAATCATATATATAACATAATCAACCCATAAAGTAAAGCAGCATACGTTTATGTAATCTCTGACTTATCCTGCAATAGATGTTGTTCAATTGGTAATATACATTGTTGTCTTCTTCGAACACCTCGGAAAGTAATCTAAAAGTTACTGAAAGGAATCAGATTACATTACTGAGTTTGGGTGATCCAAAAGTTACATTACTGATTACAATTGTGGACAGGTAACTAGTAACTGTAACCGTTTACATTTAGAAAGTAACCTACACAACCCTGTCAGTCAGTACGATGTGAGATCATTATGTGTACTCCATTGGTACATTATGTGTACTTTAATCATTGTTTACCCCAGGGCACTCGTGATGGGAAGTTCCTCTATTGTTTCTGACTCTGATCTTTTCCACTCATTCAGTAAAAATATTTATTTTCGTTCATTTGAGTCAGTAATGCCCAGAGCATGCAGGACACCCAACCTGCGAAACACAAAATAATTATTATTCTACAAACCCCTCATTCACCATAAGGGGATAATTGGAGATGCCCTTTGTGACTGAGATTTGACCCCAATCTCCAATTCACTATTAAATGTGACTCTAAACGCGTTCATTATCTCTGTGGATTGAGACATGAAATGGAACCCTGTTTACAACCCTGTATAGAAAATAAATGGACAGAAATACTCTAGTTACAGGGGTACAGCTTCCACCCTGAGCCATAAAAAGAGGACTTCCAAGAAGCCAGTGTTTCCTCCACAGAGGATTAACATAGAAAAGCAGTGGAGATGCGTAATATGTTTCTAAGAAGAGGCTACTCTCCACAATATGTGGATGAAGCTCTTAGTGAACTTGCGGAAAGTGGGAGATGCTGTCAAGAAACACTGGCATGTTTTATCATCGGACCCAGCTTTGTCAACAGAATTTAGCCATCCACCACTTAATGTATAAAGGAGAGGTACGCGATATCGGCAATAAATTGGTCCATGCCAACCACAAAAGAAAATCATCCAGACTGTTTTACGCCCTCTTCCAAATGGTAGCTATAGGTGCAGAGGTTGAGCATAGAGAACAATAAGATGAAGTGAGAATATGTCTGCCACCCACACACAGGAAAACGGTTCCAAATAAATGACATTATTACGCGCTCCACCACCCACGTTATCTACATGATTACATGTCCATGTGGGCTGTGCTATGTAGGTAAAACCTCTACAACCTACACCACCCACGTTATCTACATGATTACATGTCCATGTGGGCTGTGCTATGTCGGTACAACCTCTACAACCTACACCACCCACGTTATCTACATGATTACATGTCCATGTGGGCTGTGCTATGTAGGTAAAACCTCTAGTTCTCTCAAACAGAGAATTAGCGAACATAAAAGTTCAATCAGGAAAAACGACAGTGATTATCCAGTCGCAACACATTTTAATGACCTAAAACATGACATTTCTATCTTTATTTATTATTTATTTATTATTATTATTTATTTATTATTATATAGAGAGGAAGTTAAAATATCAGACAGGGGAGGTGATATGTTTTTGGATTTTCACCTGCCAGACATTATTCCCTAAAAGTCTTAATGATGAAATGCCTCTGTATGTTATGTTGTAAATGTGAATATGAATTAATGCCCCCCTTTTCAGATTACTCTGACGTGTTTCTTGCTCTGTACCCAGAGATTTATGAAAACTTGTTTGGCAGGTTGATGTCCTCATTGTGGTTTTACAGACGTGTTTAATATGTTTTATGTACACACTTTACTAGAATATTTATGAAATACACATTGTTATATTTGGTAGAACTTACTTGTTTTCCCTCAACTCCAAACCCATTCGATGCATGGAATGAGTCTGTGTCTACATAAGGGTGCTAATTGAATAAACAAACTCACAAAAGCTCCGACGAAGGCCGTGATGTCAAGAACACTGTGCGGGTTTCTTATTTTTTTCTCATTTTATTCAACTGTTACCATGCACCTGAATAAAATATAGCTCAGAGTGCAAGTGCCTTTTGAATTTTGACTTGTAAAAGTTTGTGATGTACATGTGTTGCTTGCTAGGCATCCAAATGCGATTATTTCTGAATACATTTGAAACAAGGTCTAGTTGTGGCTGTAATCAGACTAGATTGTGAATGACTCTTGGCAGAATACATTGCTTGATTGCAGTGAGTGTGAAAAGCACTATCGTTTGCGAACTGCAGCACCCCAAACGATTCGTTCTCGAGTTTGAGTTTTTTGAGCAGAGACTGTGTGTATGTTTTGGTTCAGCAATACTGTGTCCATCATAACATTCAACATCAATGAATTGCATTTATTCTTGCATCATGAGATCTATTACCAGTTCTAAATATGTGTTTTTCATCTCTATGCTATTTTTGCTGTCTGCAGCATGATCTATTTTACAGTTGTTGGTCGGAGCACGTCTCCAGAGCCGCTGAGCCGGAGGAGCGTGCTTTAGTGCTGTAGTCATCGCGGCCAGCAGGTCAAACGAACGCCAAAATTAATGAGTCACTCAGAAAAACTCATCATGACTCTCGAGTCAGTAAAAATAGTCAGTCTGAACAAATTGTTCACAAACTGCATATCACTACAGGGAACAACACCCTTATTTCTACGAGTGTAGTGAAAGTCTACACACCCCTTGCACAGTTGCTGCCTTAAAAGTTCATCTAAAAAGTGATTTTTTCCCCGACTGATCCACATTTCTGAAGTACAATAAAAAAGTATAGAACATGTTGTTAAGCAAAATAAAAAGATGTCTTGGCACATTACAGCCATTACAGCCATTACAGCCATTATAGCCATTATAGCCATTACACACATTACAGCCATTACAGCCATTACAGCCATTACAGCCATTACACACATTACAGCCATTACAGCCAATACAGCCATTACACACATTATAGACATTACAGCCATTACAGCTATTACAGCCATTACACACATTACAGCCATTACACACATTACAGCCATTACAGCCATTACAGCCATTACAGCCATTACATTACAGCCATTACATCCATTACAGCCATTACAGCCATTATAGCCATTACAGCCATTACACACATTACAGCCATTACAGCCATTACAGCCATTACACACATTACAGCCATTACAGCCATTACACACATTACAGCCATTACAGCCATTACAGCCATTACACACATTACATTACAGCCATTACAGCCATTACAGCCATTACAGCCATTACACACATTACAGCCATTACAGACATTACAGCCATTACAGACATTACAGCCATTACAGACATTACAGACATTACAGCCATTACACACATTACAGCCATTACAGACATTACAGACATTACACACATTACAGCCATTACAGACATTACAGCCATTACAGACATTACACACATTACAGACATTACAGCCATTACAGACATTACAGCCATTACAGCCATTACAGCCATTACAGCCATTACAGCCATTACACACATTACAGCCATTACAGCCATTACACACATTACAGCCATTACAGACATTACAGACATTACAGACATTACAGACATTACAGCCATTACAGCCATTACAGACATTACAGACATTACAGCCATTACAGACATTACAGCCATTACAGACATTACACACATTACAGACATTACAGACATTACAGCCATTACAGCCATTACAGCCATTACAGCCATTACACACATTACAGCCATTACAGCCATTACAGACATTACAGACATTACAGACATTACAGCCATTACAGCCATTACAGCCATTACAGCCATTACAGACATTACAGCCATTACAGCCATTACAGCCATTACAGCCATTACAGCCATTACAGCCATTACAGACATTACAGACATTACAGACATTACAGCTCTAAATCATTTTGAACTTGTTTGGTAATCATTGATGGACAGCAATATTTAAACCTCTGTTACTGATTTTCAAGCAAATGTAAGTCAGGACTGCGACTGAACCCTTCGGGAACACTCAACACTTGGAAAGCCACCCTGGTGTATCTTAAGCATAAAAATGTGTGCAATTTTCAAGCTGAAAATTTGAACTCTATCCCACGGTTAGGTATTCAGAAGACTGAAGCAGGTTTTCCTCTAACTTTTTACCAAGGCTTTGCTCATTTGATATATTTCTGGATTCTGACAAACTCCCCAGTCCCTGTTGATGACAAGCATACCCAAATGATGCTGCTACCACGATACTTGCAAACAGGGGCACAAATTTCACACCCCATATTCTGAAATTGCATTTTTTGTCCCCTCCAGTTTTATCTTTGGAATGCGATTCAAAACGAGGCAACCGTGTGCTCCGAGCGGTCGGGGAGGCTGTTTGGAGTGTTTGAAAAAATACAAAATAAAACAAATAGTTATGTCTCCCCCACTTCTAAAACCAAATTTTTGCCCCTGCTTGTGTAACAGTATAACTTTAGTCCATCCCCTCGCCCATACCCGGGCTCGAAACAGGGACCCTCGGCACACATCAACAACTGACACCCACGAAGCATCGTTACCCATCGCTCCACAAAAGCCGTGGCCCTTACAGAGCAAGGGGAACCACTACTTCAAGGTCTCAGAGCAAGTGACGTCACTGATTGAAACGCTATTAGCGCGTACCACGGCTAACTAGCTAGCCATTTCACATCGGTTACACAGAGTTTCACAACAATGCATTCACTCCACATTACCGACCTGTACAACAAAATGAAAATAAGGAAGCCAGTGTTAAAACATATATTTCAAATCATCCACTATGTTTGCAACACGGTCCTTAAGTAATACTGCAATACTGCAAAACATCAGGTTTTGGTCAAATCAATACAACACATCACAGAGTGTAACCCTATGTATTTTCCAGTATTGCAGTGGCAGCATCATGTTATGGGTATGTTCGTCACCGGCAGGGACTGGTGAGTTCATCAGGATAAAAATAAATATGAAAGGAGCAGTGCCCAGGCAAAAAGTCAGAGGAAAATCTGCCTCAGTCTTCTGAATACCTAACCCTGGAATGGTTTTATTTTTCAGAAGGACAATCAATGATTCCTCACCACATTTACTGAGCTTAACATTTTTTTGACAAAAACAATGGATATACTGTATGATATACACATTTTTGAATCTTATTCAAAATTATTTACAGCTGTAAATGCTGCCAAAGCTGCTTCCATCAAGTATTAACTGTGAGGTGTGAAGACATACTGTACACATTCAAGACATCTTCATATATACTGTGCCTTCGGAAAGTATTCAGACCCCTTGACTTTTTCCACATTTTGTTACATTACAGCCTTATTCATAAAATTGATATAAAATGACAAATCTATGCACAATACCCGATAATGACAAAGCGAAAACAGTTTTAATATTTCATTTTTTAAAATGTATTAACAATAAAAACAGAAACACCTTATTTACATAAGTATTCAGACTCTTTTCTATGAGACTCAAAATTGAGTTCAGGTGTATCCTGTTTCCATTGATCATCCTGTGGTAAATTCAATTGATTGGACATGATTTGGAAAGGCACACACCTGTTTATATAAGGTCCCACAGTTGACAGCAAATGTCAAACAAAAACCAATCCATGAGGTTGAAGGACTTGAAGGAATTGAAGGAATTGAAGCAATTGTCCGTAGACAGGATTGTGTCAAGGCACAGATCTGGGGAGGAGTACCAAAACATTTTTTCAGCATTGAAGGTCCCCAAGAACGTAGTGTCCTCCATTATTCTTAAATGGAAGAAGTTTGGAACCTGGGTCAGGGTAGGGACCAAGAACCCGATGGTCACACTGACAGAGCTCTAGAGGTCCTCTGTGGAGATGGGAGAACCTTCCAGAAGGACAACCATCTCTGCAGCACTCCATCAATCAGGCCTTCATGGTAGAGTGGCCAGACTCTCAGACCATGAGAAACAAGATTATCTGGTCTGATGAAAACGAGATTGAACTCTTTGGCCTGAATGCCAAGCATCAAGTCTGGAGGAAACCTGGCACCGTCCTTACGGTGAAGCGCTGTGGTGGCAGCATCATGCCATGGGGGTATTTTTCAGCGGCAGGGACTGGGGGACTCGTCAGAATCAAGGCAAAGATGAACAGAGCAATGTACAGAGATCCTTGATGAAAACCTGCTCCAGTGCGCTCAGGACCTCAGACTGGGGCGAAGGCTCACCTTCCAACTGGACAACAACCATATTCACGCTGCCAAGACAAAGCAGGAGTGGCTTCGAAACAAGTCTCTGAATGTCCTCTAGTTGCCCAGCCAAATCCCGGAGTTTATAAAAACCTGTTTTTGCTTTGTCATTATGGGGTATTGTGTGGATGATGAGAATAAAAACGATTTAATCCATGTTGGAATAAGGCTGTAAATGAACAAAATGTCAAAAAAGTCAAGGGGTCTGAATACTTTCCGAAGGCACTGTCTATATATATTTTTATTAATTCATAAAATGTCCTGTACTTCTTTCCATTTGAAAATGTGAAGCAACTTGTGTATGTCAGTAGGAACAAAAAATACAATTGAATCCCATTTTAGATTCATTTGCAGTTTAGGCAGAAAAAAATGACAACTGTGCAAGTGGTGTGTAGACTTTCACTAGGCACTGAACTTCTATTCAATTAACTTGATTATTGTTGCTTTTCTACTGTACTGCTGTTTTTATTACGTATATTGTTAAAGGTTGTCTTTGTGACTAAATTAATTCTTGATTGACTAAAACATTATTCATCTGCGATTAATACCGTGTGTATATTCTAATAGCAAAAAAGAATCAACCTTCTGTCAAAAACTCAAATTTAGAAAGGCCCACTGGGCTAAAGATGAACGAGCTCATCTGGCATTTGCCCAAACTGCCCCAAGGACAGTCCATTTTTGGTATTAACCTTTTGACTTAAAAAAAATGTACATCTCATATAACGGAGAACCACATGAGAAAACGTTTAACATGCCATGTGTCATATGTACAGTTACATGGGAATACGGGGCATAATGACTAAACCAGTCACCACAGAAACATACCAGGTGTCACGTGTACAGTTACATGGGAATACGGGGCATAATGACTAAACCAGTCACCACAGAAACATACCAGGTGTCATATGTACAGTTACATGGGAATACGGGGCATAATGACTAAACCAGTCACCACAGAAACATACCAGGTGTCATATGTACAGTTACATGGGAATACGGGGCATAATGGCTAAACCAGTCACCACAGAAACATACCAGGTGTCATATGTACAGTTACATGGGAATACAGGGCATAATGACTAAACCAGTCACCACAGAAACATACCAGGTGTCATATGTACAGTTACATGGGAATATGGGGCATAATGACTAAACCAGTCACCACAGAAACATACCAGGTGTCATATGTACAGTTACATGGGAATACAGGGCATAATGACTAAACCAGTCACCACAGAAACATACCAGGTGTCATATGTACAGTTACATGGGAATACGGGGCATAATGACTAAACCAGTCACCACAGAAACATACCAGGTGTCATATGTACAGTTACATGGGAATACGGGGCATAATGACTAAACCAGTCACCACAGAAACATACCAGGTGTCATATGTACAGTTACATGGGAATACGGGGCATAATGACTAAACCAGTCACCACAGAAACATACCAGGTGTCATATGTACAGTTACATGGGAATACGGGGCATAATGACTAAACCAGTCACCACAGAAACATACCAGGTGTCATATGTACAGTTACATGGGAATACGGGGCATAATGACTAAACCAGTCACCACAGAAACATACCAGGTGTCATATGTACAGTTACATGGGAATACGGGGCATAATGGCTAAACCAGTCACCACAGAAACATACCAGGTGTCATATGTACAGTTACATGGGAATACGGGGCATAATGACTAAACCAGTCACCACAGAAACATACCAGGTGTCATATGTACAGTTACATGGGAATACGGGGCATAATGACTAAACCAGTCACCACAGAAACATACCAGGTGTCATATGTACAGTTACATGGGAATACGGGGCATAATGGCTAAACCAGTCACCACAGAAACATACCAGGTGTCATATGTACAGTTACATGGGAATACAGGGCATAATGACTAAACCAGTCACCACAGAAACATACCAGGTGTCATATGTACAGTTACATGGGAATATGGGGCATAATGACTAAACCAGTCACCACAGAAACATACCAGGTGTCATATGTACAGTTACATGGGAATACAGGGGTGTCATAATGACTAAACCAGTCACCACAGAAACATACCAGGTGTCATATGTACAGTTACATGGGAATATGGGGCATAATGACTAAACCAGTCACCACAGAAACATACCAGGTGTCATATGTACAGTTACATGGGAATACGGGGCATAATGACTAAACCAGTCACCACAGAAACATACCAGGTGTCATATGTACAGTTACATGGGAATACGGGGCATAATGACTAAACCAGTCACCACAGAAACATACCAGGTGTCATATGTACAGTTACATGGGAATACGGGGCATAATGACTAAACCAGTCACCACAGAAACATACCAGGTGTCATATGTACAGTTACATGGGAATACGGGGCATAATGACTAAACCAGTCACCACAGAAACATACCAGGTGTCATATGTACAGTTACATGGGAATACGGGGCATAATGGCTAAACCAGTCAAACCAGTCACCACAGAAACATACCAGGTGTCATATGTACAGTTACATGGGAATACGGGGCATAATGACTAAACCAGTCACCACAGAAACATACCAGGTGTCATATGTACAGTTACATGGGAATACGGGGCATAATGACTAAACCAGTCACCACAGAAACATACCAGGTGTCATATGTACAGTTACATGGGAATACGGGGCATAATGACTAAACCAGTCACCACAGAAACATACCAGGTGTCATGTGTACAGTTACATGGGAATACGGGGCATAATGGCTAAACCAGTCACCACAGAAACATACCAGGTGTCATATGTACAGTTACATGGGAATACGGGGCATAATGGCTAAACCAGTCACCACAGAAACATACCAGGTGTCATGTGTACAGTTACATGGGAATACGGGGCATAATGGCTAAACCAGTCACCACAGAAACATACCAGGTGTCATATGTACAGTTACATGGGAATACGGGGCATAATGACTAAACCAGTCACCACAGAAACATACCAGGTGTCATATGTACAGTTACATGGGAATACGGGGCATAATGACTAAACCAGTCACCACAGAAACATACCAGGTGTCATATGTACAGTTACATGGGAATACGGGGCATAATGACTAAACCAGTCACCACAGAAACATACCAGGTGTCATATGTACAGTTACATGGGAATACGGGGCATAATGACTAAACCAGTCACCACAGAAACATACCAGGTGTCATATGTACAGTTACATGGGAATACGGGGCATAATGACTAAACCAGTCACCACAGAAACATACCAGGTGTCATATGTACAGTTACATGGGAATACGGGGCATAATGACTAAACCAGTCACCACAGAAACATACCAGGTGTCATATGTACAGTTACATGGGAATACGGGGCATAATGACTAAACCAGTCACCACAGAAACATACCAGGTGTCATATGTACAGTTACATGGGAATACGGGGCATAATGACTAAACCAGTCACCACAGAAACATACCAGGTGTCAAATAAATTGAGTACTGAATAGCCAGTCCTTAGCATCTACAGGAGGGTGATGTCAAACATGTCAAGATTATCCAAATCATGATTTTAACCATCAACACAGAGAGACCTTAGAGTGTCTTGGAGACATAATTAACTCCGCTCCATGGTTCTTCGCCTCACCTTGATGGGTTGGAGTACCACGGCAAAGTGAACATTTAATTCTACCAATGCCAATGTTGTATTATGTTTTTTTAGCCTCTTAACAGAATTAGGCTTTTGCCTTTTGCAAATCAAAATATAATCAAAGTTTCTAGCATGGGAAGAGCTAAGCCCATTGGGCGAAAATTAAAGTTATAAAAAATCAGTTGGTCTATAGACAAAGATTCAATTTCACTCTTTGTACATGATGAAATGCCCTTGTTGCTCAGTGTTGTTACTGTGTCAGTCTCTACCATTATAGATGAAATAGGACTCGTGGCTTTGTGTGATTAGGGTCATTTTCTGTTTGTTACACTTTGCACTAAACTGGCTGCTGGCAGAAGGAAATACAATATTTACAGTTAGCTTCTAAAACTTTAAAGAGTGATATGAAATACCGCATGGTCCTTTATATGGGCAAATTAGTGGGTAAAATCTGCGTAATTATTTTAAAAAAGATTTCAAGTGCAACGCCTGTCAACAAGAAGCCTTAAAGCTGTGTCAGTCTGAGAGGAACTGTCATAACATCCCACCTCTAAAAGCGTCTTCATTTCCACTTTTTTTTTTCGTACCTTCATCACTTTTTAAATTAGCCCAGGTAACATTAAACCAACAGCAATAAGACTTTGAAAATGAAAAAAAAAAAGTGTTCTTGAACTTTAAACTGACTGTAAGAGTTAATGAAATCTTCATAAGCAGGAGGATCGTGGGGTGGAAGTAGGTTAAGTATGACTGGGAGAGCGAGGGAAGAGGGAGGCCAGCGAGGGGAACTAGATAAAGCATACAATATTCACTGCTGTATGTCATGCAGCGTTCCGATAATGTACTTTGGGATTATGGAAGCTCACTTGAAGAGATGCTGAATTTGATTTCATATGCACACAGTAAAATGCACAGAACAGGGAACATAGAGAGCAGGGCATCGAGAAGAAGAGACTGCTGATGGCTGCATGAAGCCATGAAAGAGACTGTAGCAAAGTTCAAGGGAGAAAAGCTGGGAAATCATCCCGTGAAGGTCACATCCTTAAATTTAAGCATTTTATTCCCCCGTATCTTCTCTTGTTTTATACTGCAGACGCTGGAGGTCAAGCGGCACAATGTGGGACAAATTGAAGTCTCACTTGAATATAGAGACATACACAGTGTCTATTGTTTGCGGGAATTGAGAAGTAGGCTCTAAGATTAACTTGAGAGTTGTCTTTGGCATAATTTAAGGAAACCAAATAGTAAAACATACAGTATGGGCTAAGGACTCTGGGATGATGAATCACACTTTTTACCCCTTTTTCTCCCGAATTTCGTTGTATCCAATTGGTAGTTACAGTTGTGTCTCATTGCTGCAACTACCATATGGACTCAGGGGAGGCGAAGGTCGAGAGCCTCCGAAACACAACCCAACCAAGCTGCGCTGCTGCTTGACACAATGCCCACACAATGCCCACTTAACCCGGAAGCCAGCTGCACCAATGTGTCATTTGATGTTATTTTAATGGACAAAAAATGTGCTTTTCTTTCAAAAACAAGGACATTTCTAAGTGACCCCAAACGTTTGAATGATAGTATATATATATAGAGAGAGATGTGTGAGAGGAGGATAAATGAATCCTTACTCCACTCTCTTCACACCGATTTCAGAGAGACATTACCAGTGTCTAAGACACAGCAAAATGCTGAAGAAGATCAACCTGGACTCAGGGGTAGACATAACATAGAGAGAGCAGGAGATGGTTAGACTATCTCATCCTCTCTCGCCCGCTCTCTCTCCCTCCCTCTCTCTATGAACGTGAAGCTGGCTGGTGATATGAAGACTGAATTTGTTGTCTTTTCAATTTTTTTCACTTTCTAATCCCTGGACTGGAGCTACTGGAGATGTTTGTTAATGAGGCTAACCACAAGTCATCTCTCTCACAGGAGTCCTTCAGTTCTATGCAACATAATTAGCCAGAAGACTACAAGCAAGCAGAAGCAGAATGCCAAGGACTTTCAGATTTATTGGTGTGATTTTTTTCCTTTGTTGTTGAGGTGATGATGATTCATTGAAGTGTGCATGTGTCAACAAATTCTTTCCTGCAGTGAATGGCCTTGCCAAACCTTGTCTTCTGTTCGCTTTTGTTAGACTACCAATATTTGTGGTTTGGCTCCCAGGCCCATGTCAAACTTCGATCATGTTTATACTCTCCAATATCATTGATCCAGTGCCCTAATTACATCCTGCTTAAACACTATCCTGCTAAGAATGGTCTTGTGAAATGTTTTTATTGTATATTTTACAAACCACTATTATTAACTGTGTTACCCTCCCAGGCCCCTAGGCCAAATCTCAAAATGTTTATACACTTTTCAATATCTTTGATATGTTGCCTTATTTTTTTTATTTCCACAGCAGTAGTCTACTCACTCAGTGGCTTACTGGGTCTAAAAGGTCAGCTAGTCCTGTTGCTTTACACCGTTTTCTCTGGTTTGTCAGGCTTTCTGGTACGAGAGGTTCTGTAAGTCACCTGGTTTACTTGGCTCATCAAGCTCTGGCGATTCCTTGTGGCCGGCCGGGTGCCTGCAGGCTGACCTCGATTGTCAGTGTTTCCTCAGATACATTGTTGCAGCTAGCAGACAGGTGTTAAGCAGAGCAGTTTGTCTTGGAGGACGCATGACTCAACCTTAGCCTCTCCAGAGCCCGATGGGGAGTTGCAGCAATGAGACAAGATTGTAATTGAAATTAGGGGTAAAAACATATATTCTGTGTATATATATATATATATATATATATATATACACAATATCAGTCAAAAGTTAGGATACTCATTCCAGGGTTGTTCTTTATTTTTACTATTTTCTACATTGTAGAATAATAGTGAATAATAGTGAAGACATCAAAACGTGTCGTAACCAAAAAAAGTGTGAAACAAATCAACATTTTTTTTTTTTATATTTGAGATTCTTCAAAGTAGCCAGCCTTGCCTTGATGACAGCGTTGTACACTCTTGGCATTCTCTCAACCAGCTTCATGAGAATGGAGTGCATTTCAATTAACAGGTGTGCCTTGCTAAAAGTTAATTTGTGGAATTTCTTTCCTTCTTTTCTTTCCTTCTCAACGCATTTGAGCCATTCTGTTGTGTTGTGACAAGGTAGGGATATACAGAAGATAGCTCTATTTGGTAAAATACCAAGTCCTTATTATGGCAAGAATAGCTCAAGTAAGCAAAGAGAAACGACAGTCTATCATTACTTTAAGACATGAAGGTCAGTCAATGCGTTTCAAGAACTTTGAAAGTTTCTCCAAGTGCAGTCGCAAAAACCATCAAGCGCTATGATGAAACTGACTCTCATGAGGACCGCCAAAGGAAAGGAAGACCAAGAGTTAGCTCTGCTGCAGAAGATAAGTTCATTAGAGTTACCAGCCTCAGAAATTGCAGCCCAAATAAATGCTTCGCATAGTTCAAGTAACAGACACATCTCAACATCAACTGTTCAGAGGAGACTGTGTGAATCAGACCCTCATGGTATAATTGCTGCAAAGAAACCACTACTAAAGGTCCACCAATGACAAGAAGAGACTTGTTTGGGCCACGTAACACGAGTAATGGACATTAGACCGGTTCAAAATGTCAAAGATATGATCAAGAGCCTCACGTACAATATATTGTTTGGTCATTGTGCTGCCACAGAATGAAATGTGAGCAAAGCCTAAAAAAGCTTTATATACCAGATCTGCGAGAAAAGTTATATATATTATTGAAACAATATTAGTAACACACTAACACAACATTAGTGTCACGTCCTGACCTTAGTTCCTTTTTTATGTCTCTATTTTACTTTGATCAGGGCGTGAGTTGGGGTGGGCATTCTAGGTTTTGGTTCTGTGTGCTATATTTCTAGGTGTTTGGCCTGGTATGGTTCCCAATCAGAGGCAGCTTTCAATCATTGTCTCTGATTGAGAACCATACTTAGGTAGCCTGTTTTCCCACTATGGGTTGTGGGTAGTTGTTTTCTGTTTTGTGTGCCTTCACCTTACAGAACTGTTTCATTTCGTTCACTCTCTCTCTTTGTTGCTTTTTGCTTATTGCGGTGTTCAGTTTATTTATTAAAATTAACATTAACATCTAAGGAGGACAACGATCGTTATAATTAGGCGATAATATATGGATTATTATGGATTTATAATCAGCTATAATTGGGTGGTCATTTTGGGCCGGGAACAAATAATTAATTATCATGAAACGAACACAACAGGAGGGTTAACCAACAATGCTACCACAGCATTCTGCAGCGATACGCCATCCCATCTGGTTTGCACTTAGTGGGACTATCATTTGTTTTTTGACAGGACAGTGACCCAACACATCTCCAGGCTATATAAGGACTATTGATCAAGAAGGAGAGTGATGGAGTGCTGCATCAGATGACCTGGCCTCCACAATCACCTGACCTCAACCTAATTGAGATGGTTTGGGATGAGTTGGACCACAGTGAAGGAAAAGCAGCCAACAAGTGCTCAGCATATGTGAGAACTCCTTTAAGATTGTTGGAAAGCATTCCAGGTGAAGATGGTTGAGAGAATGCCAAGAGTGTGCAAAGCTGTGATCCAGGCCAATGGGGGCTACTTTGAAGAATCTAAAATATTAAATATATTTTGATATGTTTAACACTTTTTTGGTTATTACATGATTCCATATGTGCTATTTCATAGTGTTGATGTCTTCACTATTATTCTACAATGTATAAAATAGTAGAAATAAAGAAAAACCCTTGAATGAGTAGGTGTGTCCAAACTTTTGACTGGTACTGTAGATATAAACAAATTATAGTACCTGATGTCGTACACATATGAGATCCAGATCTGGTCATTTCATGAGGATTGTTCTTTTTTTTCATTGTTATGAAATATAGTAACTCAAGTTACAGAGTTCTGGTTAGAAGGAGGACATTTCTAACCAATATGAGAGTTCTGGATAGAAGACCCTGCACAGTTGAACTCCCACACCCAACTAGGAGAGGTAGGCTACTGAAGTTGATGCAGCAAATTCTGAGGGTGTGAATAATGTAAAGAATATTTGAATCATATATTTAGGCTAACTCATACAATACAGAAAGGACCGTTTCCATATAATCTGTGGGAGATAAAAAAACATTTTTCATCCCTAAGTTGTCTGTCTGACCTCCACCTCCTGTCGCAACATGAAAAATGCAGACCGCGCCGCAATGATCTCTGTCGGGACCTGCAGGTCCAGCAGTCATCCCGCAGGAATGCAGCCCTCTAGTGCAGTCAGTACACAACACTATGCTACTCATGTCTTAGCAAGAGCAGATGGTGACAGGGGTCCCAGCAGGGTCAGGCAGCCAGGGAAGACCGGTCTACGGATCTCATTTTGTAGGTTTATTAACAATATCAGTGAACGATACAAAGTTCCATCTTGAATTGATTGGTAGACCTACAGTAGATACAGGACATCAGCTTAAGGCTATAGTCTGGGATCTGCGAATAATAAGAGAGAGTGTGGTGGGTGGGTGGGTGAGACTTGTAACGAGACTTGTAACGAGACAGTCAGAAGGTTCATTCTTCGGGGTAAAAAGGTGCATAAAAGGGTACTTTGGTTGTCCCCATAGGATAACTATTTGAAAAAAATGTTTTGGCTCCAGGTAAGAACCCTTTCGGAACCCTTTTTCTAAGATTGTAGAAATTCAGAAAGCCAGAAAGAGATGGAAACAAAGGAAGTCGCATTGTTTCTCTTTTTGATAATAGCTTTAGCTCAAAATGCAGACCCTCCAAAAAAAATCTGCGTTTTAATAGATTTCACCTGCATTCTAATTAAACAAAAGTGCATTTATAATCACCTTAATAATAAAACGTTGCATTGCGTAATGTATTTTAGTGTATTTTGACATTTGCGAAAGACAGATACTCATAGACATAAACTCAGTAGAATACAACGGACATGCCCATTCAAGTCAGAACTGGCAGCCATTACGAGTGCACCCATGAGTTTACCAGCCAACTTGCCAGTGTTAGAGGTGGCAAGAACCAACGTAACAACCAGTCGCAATGCGGAGAGAGAGTGTGGTTTGGAGGATGGATGAGACCAGTGTTTGACTTAGGATGAAAGATGTGCAGGAGCTGTCTTCTTCCAAAATGGTCTTCAGCAAAATTTTCCAAGACGGAATTCACAAATTATATTATGCTATTATATTATATTATATTATTATGAGACCTCTGATTATTCACTGTTAACGGTTTATATACATTTTCCATTACTTTTAACCAAATTTTCATGACTATTATTATAGTCTGCATGAAATGAAATGCACAAGGTCCTCTACAATTAATCCACACATAAAACGGTCAACTGAATCGTTTCTAGTCATCTCTTCACCTTCCAGGAGTTGTCATCTTTGAATTGATATGGTGATTGGCATCTACACTTTCATAGTATCACCATGACAACCCACAAAACAGTTAATCTTTCAATCACCCACGTGGGTATAACCAATGAGGAGATGGCACGTGGGTACCTGCTTCTATTAACCGATGAGGAGATGGGAGAGGCAGGACTTGCAGCGCGATCTGCGTCAGAAATAGGAATGACTTCTCTTTTAGCCCTTGGCAACGCAGACCTTCATTGGCACGCGAGCAGTGTGGGTGCAATAATGGAATAACATAGATTCCTACATTTATTTTGCAACGCTCACGCACGCGATGCGAGCGGTGTAGTCAGGGTATTAGTTCAACCTTTTTTTTATGTCGGTGTGTGGTTCTGGGCCAGCGATAGGCTACTTTGTTTTTATGGAGGAGCTGGCCCACAATTCCCAAAAGATTAGGAAGTGCCGGTATAATGCAATTCAGATAATCCCAGCGAGTCCTTGAATATAAAGTGATTTTAGGCCTATAGGGACATAAATCTACACACAGAAAATGTGGGTTCCTCAAGGGTTCTTTTTGGAAAGCTGATGGTTCTGTGTGCAACCATAATGACTCAAATAACCATTTGAGCTCTTCAATGCTTCTTTACAGTTCACAAAACACTTTTTGCTCTTTTAGAAATAGTTTATTTATTAAAATGTAGGGGAGGCTGTTAATTTGAATATTTTTGGGCGTGGTTTACGCACAGATATTTTTTTGCAACCATGAATGATCAGAGAAAACTGAGGATGGATCCACAACATTCTAGTTACTCCACAATACTAACCTAATTGACAGAGTGAAAAGAACTCTGTACAACATACACATATTCCAGAACATGCATCTGTTTGCAACAAGGCACTAAAATAATACTGCAAAAAATGTCGCAAAGCAATGAACTTTGGTCCTGAATACAAAGTGTTATGTTTGGGGCAAATCCAATACAACACGACTGACTACCACTCTCCATATTTTCAAGCATAGTGGTGACTGCATCATGTTATGGGTTGCTTGTAATCGTTATATCACGTTTCAGGTAAGACCCAAGTCCAGACTGTTGAAGAAACAATGTCTATTACAGCAACAGGGGCAGGCAAATGACAGGTTAAGGCAGGCAGGGATCGAGAATCCAGGGAAGTGGGGCAAAGGTACAGGACGGCAGGCAGGCTCAGGTCAGGCAGGCAGGCTCAGAGTCAGGACAGGCAAGGGTTAAAACCAGGAGGGCGAGAAAAAGATAGACTTGGAAAAGCAGGAGCTGAGACAAAAACACTGGTTGACTTGGGCATAGTACCACCCATTTGGGAGCCAGGCCCACCCACTGGGGAGCCAGGCCCACCCAATCAAAATTAATTTTCTCCACAAAAGGGCGTTATTACAGACAGAAATACTCCTCAGTTTCATCAGCTGTCAGGGTGGTGAAGAAGCCAGATGTGGATGTCCTGGGCTGGTGTGGTTACACGTGGTCTGTGGTTGTGAGGATGTTTGGACGTACTGCCAAATTCTCTAAAACAATGTTGGAGGCAGCTTATGGTAGAGAAATTAACATTAAACAGCTCTGGTGGACATTCCTGCAGTCAGCATGCCAATTGCACGCTCCCTTAAAACTTGACATATCTGTTGTGTGACAAAACGGCACATTTTAGATTGGCCTTTAATTGTCCCCAGCACAAGGTGCACCTGTGTAAGGATACCGCCTTTTATTCAGCTTCTTAAAAGCCACGCCTGTCCAGTGGATGGATTATCTTGGCAAAGGGAAAATGCTCACTTAACATGTAATTAAATTTGTGCACAAAATGTGAGAGAAATACCTTTTTTTTGTGTGTATGTAAACTGTCTGGGATATTTCTTTTCAGCTCATGAAACATGGGACCACTTCACTTCACGTCTTGCCTTTATATTTCTGTTCAGTACACTTGAATCTATGGCAAGACCTGAAAATCATTGTCTACCAATTTGACAGAGCTTGAAGAATTTTGAAAAAAATGAATGGACAAATGTTGCACAATCCAGATGTGGGAAGCTCTTAGAGACTTACCCAGAAAGCTGTAATTGCTACAAAAAAGTGCTTCTACAAAGAATTGACTGAGGTTGTAAATACTTATGTTAATGAGATATTTCTGTATTTCATTTTCAATAATTTAGCAAACATTTCTAAAAACATGTTTTCACTTTGTCATTATCGGGTATTGTGTGTAGATGGGAGAGAGAGAAAATCTAGTTAATCAATTTAATGAATTCAGGCTGTAACAGAAACAAAATGTGGAATAAGTCAAGGGGTATGAATACTTTCTGAAGGTACTTTATCCCCAAAAAGGACTGTAACCAATCAGAACCCTTATGTGCTGCTTTATAGAACCTATTTTGTTTCTTTTTTACCATTTTCATTGAAAACAATCACAGAAAGTTACTTAATTGTAAGTCAGAATTGATTTGTTAATGAGGTAAAAACCACTGCATAGGACCTTTAATGTTCTTTCAAATGCCATGTTGTCCAGTGCCTAAAAGATTTCTCTGCTGAGCAAATCTAGAACTGGATTTTGCTGTAAAAATCTGTAAAACATTCATTCTTTCCTTATCAGCAGACGTTAGGCATTAGGTTAAAGAAGACGAGCATGGCGCCAAATCTCAGGGCGTCATTTTGGAAGTCCTTTTCAACACGTGTTTCACTCCTTTTAACCCCACTGTTAAAAGCCTTCCTCCCAAATGGAAACATGGTGCACCGCATTGAACAGAGCTCTGGTCAAAAGTAGTGAACTGTGTTTGGGAATTAGATGCCATTTGCAACCCACCTCCCTAAAGAGTTTCCTCTCATTTTGCCCAATTTTCTGCACAGCTTGACATGTGCTGTCTGGTGAGTGGCTCTTGGAATGTAATGTTCACCCTGCTGCCATATGAACTCTTTTCACTTCCCTAATCACGCCGGGAAAAATGTTAAGAGTCGTATACAAATCGTTGAAGTATTTCCCTCCAGAAATGTCACGTCTTATCAAAGAGTAACTGCTGCTGAAGACTCAGAAACCTCATACAAAAAGGAAAAAAGTTATGTTCAATGTTCATGATTGCAATATTTTGTATTGTGCCCTTCTACCTTTATTCCATGACACAATCTCTGTATAGTTAGCTCAATCAATGCACTATTAAATTAGTTATTAACCTTTCTTTAAACTAATTCAACGGATTAATAATGTATCACGAGCATCGTCTTGAAAACGAACGGACCAAGGTGCAGCGTGGTGAGCGTACATTTCCTTTATTGGTAAATGTTGCCAACAAAACAAAGAACAAGGAAACGACCGTGAAGCTTACTTCGGCTATAATGCCACTAACAAAGACAACTTCCCACAAATACAAAAAAGGAGAAAAGCTGCCTAAGTATGATTCCCAATCAGAGACAACGATAGACAGCTGTCCCTGACTCAGAACCATACCCGGCCAAAACATAGAAATAAAGAACATAGAGTTTCCCACCCGAGTCACACCCTGACCAAACAAACATAGAGAATAAAAGGATCTCTACGGTCAGGGCGTGACATTGTGGCTGGATGAAACAGCATATTATCCTTTGTTAAAACCCTTTATGGATAGGGCCACATTTAAATGTTTCTCACAGAAGAAATAAGAGAAGCATATGCATAATCATGATCCCAATTGAAAGGGAAGAGTTTGGAGATTATGGGGAAATTATCAGACCAAAGTTGAGGACACAACAGTTCACCTGACACGAGTGAATTCATACATTACACTTGATTTTACGTGCGTTTTACATTTACTGTACTCATTTGTAGATAACAAAATCTGAAAGTACTCTGGATACATTCAGTAACATAATAAGAACATTCGTGGGGTATGGGAAACACAAGACAAAAAAAAGTAAAGGGTGCGAGTGAGAGGTCTTAACTGGTGTCTCCAAGTCCTCACTCCTCTCCAAAGTGAGCACAGTTCCTAAGTAATTTCAGTGCACTTTTATGACTCAAGAAAAGAGGCCGTGCCATTGAGGAACTGAAGCAAGCACACGTGTAGTTTTTGTGTAGAACCCGCATCCAGGTACGTGTTCTACAACTGATGTTCTTTACCATCAACAGAGGTTAATTCGGTGCAGAACAACATGTCATCTTTGTAACTGTTACATCGATCATCAACGTCGATACTGTAAATGAGATGAGCTTTATGATATGGAATCGTGAAGTGCACATTTGGATTCATGGGTGTGGTTTTCTGATATGATATCAAAACAGCCATTTGTCACAATCCTCAACATCTCATCGTTCAGAATACATCCTCTTAATTTACAGCATTCCCCTCACTTAGACAACAAATCTATTTGCAAAAGTAGTCCAATTAGCGGGAGGGATGGGGGCAAGGGTTAGGGTTGTTGCGCAAGTTTAGAATGCCTGTCAGTTATGTCCCACAGAGCGCTATAAAGTGGAGACCCTGAGCTCTGGCGTCGTGTATAGCACGTTACTGTACACCCCCTGCATTTCAAGTTGGGTGCTTATCAGTAACCAAATCTGCCATTTTCATACCCTATACAGGTTGTGAGTGTGTGGATGAGGGAGTGGTCGACAGATGAGGTAGCTGTGGATGGCATTACAGAGCTTCAAACAGGCAGGGGAAGGGAATTCCCAAAGGACATACTGTACTGTTGAGGACTTGCGAATAAAAAATAAAAATAATAACTAAGTACAGGTCACAGCAAGTAGCCTACAGTAACAGTTACCCCCACATACCAGCTGGTTTACTCTGGTTCTAAACAACAACAACGGGTCATTCATAATATATCAGCCATCTGCAAGCATCAAGTTTGATTAGCATGAATTAAACAGTCTACATAATTAGCTCAGCGTGTGAAACGACAACAGGCGCTGCTGCGTAAATACAGTAAAGTCACTTGCTTTTGCACATCTGTGAGGTTCAAGTCTGGCTTTGATTGGTGTATATGAGTCTTTGTCCCCTGCATTGGACCTGTCCTTCACCGTAGGAGGCAATATACAATTCACTTCCGATGAGTTTTCTGTGTGAAATGTTTTCTGGCACGTTCTCAAGGTTATTGCAATAGATTTGCTAAATCACAAATGGGCAGTTAAATTTAATAGCTGAGCAGAAAACTAATATTCAGTTCGCTAACAGTGGAACTGCAAATGGCTTGCAGTAGGAATGATTTGGGGTTTAGATATCCATTATTTCAGAGGCAATAGCACAGCATGCCATGCATTTGATGGCCCCAGTCAAAGCTAACTGATCTAAAATACAGTATAGGTACAAAAGTATGTGGACACCACTTCAAAGTAGTGAATTCGGCTATTTCAGTCACACCCGTTGCTGACAGGTGTCTAAAAATTGAGCACACAGCATTGCAATCTCCATCGACAATCATTGGCAGTAGCTTGGTCTTACTGAAGAGCTCGGGGACTTTCAATGTAGCATCGTCATAGGATGACACCTTTCGAACAAATTTCTGGCCTGCTAGAGCTGCCCTGGTCAACTGTAAGTGCTGTTATTGTGAAGGGGAAACGTCTAGGAGCAACAACGGCTCAGCTGCAAAGTGGTAAGCCAGACAAGCTCACAGAATGGGACTGCCGAGTGCTGAAGCGCGTATTGCTTAAAAATCGCCTGTCCTCGGTTGCAACACTCACAACAGCATACAATGACATTTTAGACAATTCTGTGATTCCAACTTTGTGGCAACAGTTTGGGGAAGGCCCTTTCCTGTTTCAGCTTGACAATGCCCACGTGCATAAAGCGAGTCTATACAGAAATGGTTTGTTGAGATTTGTGTGGAAGAATTGACTGGCCTGCACAGAGCTCTGACCTCAACCCTATCGAACACCGACTGCAAACCGGGCCTAATCGCCCAACATCAGTGCCGACCTCACTAATGCTCTTGTGGCTGAATGGAAGCAAGTCCCCGCAGCAACATTCCAACATCTAGCGAAAAGACTTCCCAGAAGAGTGGAGGCTGTTGTAGCAGCAAAGGGGGACTAACTCCATGGTCATGATTTTGGAATGAGATGTTCGATGAGCAGGTGTCCACATACTTTTGATCTACTGTATGGTCTTCTCTGTACAAAGTCTTCTGTTATATAAACACGTGTGCCTTTTCTATTCCAAATTCAGTCAGGCATTTCAAATAGTATCTCCTCTCTCAGTAGCACATGTTGGAATTCACGTTAAGGCAATGGTGTTTGGTTTACTTATCCAGAGGCGGTCCGTATGATGGCTTAGAGAATCTTCAGTCTTAATACACTAAATGTTCCTTCCCTTTCATTTAGCATAATCTCTTAAATTCTCTGTTTGCGTTATGGCCTCTCACATGTGGAACATTGTCATCATCACCAGAACGAACACTGCTTTGTTCTCTTTGATGTTATGGTGCCTGCATGCATGCTGAGCACAGGTGGCACCGGGTGACCCTCTGTTCAACACTGATGCTGGCAACCAATGACAAGATACTGGAACTCGTCCCCGGCTCTGGTTCCTTCGTCAGTGCTGAGGGCTAGCTCTGAGCTATGGGTGCCCAATTCTGCATCGGCGCTGCTACTGCATCTCCATTGATCCCGTTTCCACTCTGATCCTCTGCTCCTACAATGTTACATTTGATTGATTCTGAGATGTTGTGGAACCTACATGAGTTCCTGCAGTATTGCTGATCCTGATTCGCTCAGCCTGTGGTCCAGTAGCTATGTTGCATAGTTAGAAGATCCTCATACACCAAGATGACAACGCTTACTGCCTCAATAGGCTTCAAAAAGAGCAATCTTCAGGCAATTAGAAAAATATAACCCTCACTTTATATCAACAAAAATGGGTTCACGTTTAAGTAAAGGGTTTTTCGGCTCATACAGGATATTTTAATTAGAGGCAGCCTGATGGCTTTCTGTGGGTTTTCACGGTTGGGGAATACACATAGTTTTTGTTTCTCTTTAATTCTTGCATGATTTCTGATTTATTTATGGACACTCACATGTTCACCATGTAGGTAAAGATTCTTAAACTGTCGTTGCTCAAACTAACCCTACTTGCTGTCCTCTCTTCCATGTTGCACTTCATGAAATGGCAACCACTGGCCACCCTGGGTGATCCATTATTCATCGTTGATGCTGGCAAACCAATGACGAGATATTTGTTTTTCACCATGGCTCATTCTCCTCCCCCAAGGCTGCGGGCTATCTCCTGAGCTATACGCAGATCATTCATTTCGCATCGGCGCTGCTTGAACAGCTTTCTCGACCTGTTCCTGTATCCACATTGGAGATCATGGGGCTTTGGTCCTCTGTTTCCTACGAACGTTAGATTAAACACCAAATGAGATTTTGGATGTAAAATGTGATGTTCATGCCTTGTATAGTTGGCTATATTGGCTACACTTATAGTTCAGTGAGAGCATCCGGAGGTGCATCTCTAGCGAGGCTGGGTTCACACTGTTACGTTAGCAAGATACGCAGATTGTTTTCTTTTGGAAAAGTTGTATTGTCACATTTCCTTTTAAAACAGCTCATTTATATATTTACAACATTTATACACATAAAAACGTCATAAAAGCATTAAAAACAGCATCTGAATATTACATTTAAATTGTTAAAAAGTTGTTCAAACCAATAAAAACAACCAAAAATAAAAGTACTTTTTCATGTAAAACATCCAATTCTGTAAAAGCCATTTAAAATGTGTGTAAATGATCAAACAAAAGTAATACATTTTTAAGACATGAAAACATGCAAACAAAGTGACTTTGTTAAAAAGCTTCTTCAGTCCTTTGTACAGGAACGGGGTGAGTTCTTATCAAACTCGCCTCCTCCTGCTCCTACGAATCAATTTCCGTCCTGTCCGTCGGGGCCCAGAGGAGATCCCTCCCCTAGGCGCATCGACCTAGGCACCGCAGCGCTGTCAGGCCGTGGCCGCCAGGACCTTCGGTGTTGTGGGGGACCCTTCGCCTGGGGTCGAGGCCCCCTTTCTTCTGTACCCGTAGCTACCACTGCCTGGGGGTGGGGGTGGTCTCTACTCGTTTCGCTACCAGCAGGTTGCGGGAGGACCACAGTGCTTCCTTCAGACACGTGAGGGTGGGCAAGAGCCTGGTGAAAGCCTTCGGTGGAATAGGCCTCCGGCCCACCCCTTACAGCACGAGCTGGAGCGTTAGGTCCTCCCCTGCTGGCAGACATGGGGAGATCAGGGGGCCTGCTTCCTTCCAAGATAGGCTGATAGTTCACACGTACCAAGATGAAGCTCATCTTGCTTCAAGCGAGGGTACACGGAGGTATTTCACGAGGGATAGGAGTCATACGTCGCTACGTTTATTCCACACATGGTTCCATTCCCACATAGTATTACTTCTTGAGATGGTATGTTTAGCTGGTCTATTGATTAAAGCTAATCGGCGGCCTGGCATAGCTACACATAGTCGGCTGGTGTTAGGTTCTGCTGTTTTGGGGGATTGGTATAGTTTATATGCTTTGCTTTGCTTTATTTCTGCTTTGCTTTGGCAGTGAATGAGCAGATCCTATATGCCAAGACGTGGATTATTCATTGCTTAATAAATGGTTAAATATATTTCTACCTGGCGTTTTTCTTTCTGAAATTAAGCAGAGACAGTACAGAAGGGAAACCCGAGTGCCCCGCCTCAGGCTGACGCATCAACTGAGATGGCACAAATTAGAGGCTATTAACAATCATGCCTACCTTAATGGCAGTCTATCTGTGTTCCTACAGGGGATTGGTATAGTTTACCGCACTCACTGCCTGTAGGCTATTTTATATTGATGCTTTGCGTGGGCAATGAGCTACTCTGAAGGAGCAGAGCCTATACTCCAAGACTTGCAATATTCATTGCTTAAATAAGTGGTTAAACATATTTCTACGTGGTTTTCTTTTTTTCTGAAAATGGATGTTGCACAACTAACTTCCTCAACAATAAGATAAAAACCAAACAAGCCTCCATGGACTGTTAAAAACATAGGACTATCATTCTGGGAAGATAGGAATAACATTCTCAGAACATTAAGGGAATGTTTTGTCCACCGTGATACAAACATTGCAAGAATGTCATCACAACTGGACAGATTTTGTGTTTTGGAAACCTTTCTTTTATAATGTCACACTATTAGTTATAATGAAATGTTTTGGGAACTTTCAAATATCGTAAAAAAATACGTTCTGTTAACATTGTTGCAATATCAGAGGAATGTTTTTGTTTGGGAGCATATAAATACCATTCTAAAACCACTGAGGGAATATTTTGTGCACCATAATACAAACAGTGTAAGAATGTTAGCTTAACTAGTCCGTTTTTGTGTTTTGGGAACATATCTCTTGGATGTCCCCAACATTCTGGGAATTGTTTGAAGAACAGACATGTGTTCTGGGAAAGTTCAGTTGTACCACTGACTAGGTATCCCCTTTCCTTTTCCGTTCTCTGTCATGCAACACAAGGTGAATGTTTTCTACCAACATTGTGTAATCAGCACAACTGGATAGTTTTTGTGTTATTATAACATTCTGGGAACATTCACAGAACACATTTTGGTTTGTTGGGTGGTCAAATTAAGATCCTATACCTGGGTAGGATGCGCTTCAGACGACATCTCCATTAATGTTAGCGGAATGTTCCAGTAATGTTTTCTCAGAACCAATTTAATTGAATCCAGACATGATGAATGTTTAGGGAACATTATTGTAACAATTATTTCATAACGTTACACTACAACCATATGAGAGCATTGTGGGAATATTCCCTGCTTGTTGTTATGGGTGTATTTACCGACATATTCATCAACATTAGTAGAACGTTCCCTTCATGTTTTTTCAGAACCATTTCTGTTTCTTTCACAATTTGTTGCAGAATTATGTTCTAAAAACATTACTGGTACATTCTGTTATTGTATTACCTAGAAACCTAATGAGAAAGTTTGGGGACTGTTCTGTGGTGGTTGTTACAGATGTTTCAGTGAACATTAGGAGAACATTCAAATGATATTTCATTTTTTTTAATCTTACATTTTAGATACATTTTATTATTCAAAGAATGTTTTTGGGATGTTATTATCATAATGTTAGATAAAACCCTAACTTGAAGTTAATGGGACTCTTAGCTAATGTTCTGGGAAGGTTCCCGGTTTGCTTGGTAGTCACTTTACCCCAACCTGCATGTACATATCTACCTCAACAACCTCGTACTCCTGCACATTGACTAGGCACTGGTACTCCCTGTAAATAGCCTTGGTATTGCTATCTATAGTGTTACTATTTTTTTTTTAAATTATTTATTAATTGTATTACTTTTTAACTCTGCATTGTTGGGAAAGTTCTAGCAAGTAAGCATTTCATGGTTTTATTTGGCACGTGACAAATAATGCACTCCTGCATTACGGTGTTATTCTGGCATAATGTGTATCTGTCTTTGTGATAGAAATACAATGTAAATGCCTAGGCCTACATCATACACAGCATACTGCAAGAGTAATATTGCAGGACTGCACCTTATAGCAAGTGTAATAGGTAGCTGTCCTCATTCAATACTGTAAGAGTAATTCAGCATGTTAAGAGAAACACTTCCACTTCCCAATCAACTACACTATCTCCACCTATGCTATGGTGAGTTGATGTGTGTCCCATTTGACAAATAAGCACAATGTTCAATAACAGATGTTATATATTTTTCATTCTTTGTGATTTTCTCCCTCCTCTCACAGACACTCAACTCCACCAACACCTTTTGGACAACAAACCACCTGGACTAACAACAGAACTACTAGCATGACAGACCAAGCCTGGTCCCTTAGCTCAGTGGTTATCTCCCTTTTTTGGTTACTATACCCCCTATCACATTGTACCCTTGGGGATTAGTAACGTACTGTACTCCCTATTGTTCATTTTACCATTAGACACACAGTGCATTCGGAAAGTATTCAGATCTCTTGATTTTGTTCATATTTTGTTACGTTACAGCCTTGTTCTAAAATGTATTCAATAGTTTGCTTCCCTAATCAATCTACACACAATACCCCATAGTGACAAAGCAAAAACAGATTTTTGTACATTTTTGCTAATTTATTCAAACAAAAAAAATAGAAATATCAAATTTACATAAGTATTCAGACCCTTACTCAGTACTTTCTTGAAGTACCTTTGGCAGCAATTACAGCCACAAGTCTTCTTGGGTATAATGCTACAAGCTTGGCACACCTGTATTTGGGGAGTTTCTCTGAACAGCTATTTTTAGGTCTCTCCAGAGATGTTTGATCGTGTTCAGGTCCGGGGTCTGGCTGGGCCACCCAAGGACATTCAGAGACTTGTCCTGAAGCCACTCCTGAGTTGTCTTGTCTATGTGCTTAGGGTTGTTGTCCTGTTGGAAGGTAAACCTTGGCCCCAGTCTGAGGTCCTGAGTGCTCTCGAGCAGGTTTTCATCATGGATCTCTCTGTACTTTGCTCCGTTCATCTTTGCCTCGATCCTGACTAGTCTCCCAGTCCCTGCCGCTAAAAAACACCCCCACAGCATGATGCTGCCACCACCAAGCTTCATCATAGGGATGGTGAGACGTTTCCTGCAGATGTGATGCTTGGCATTCAGGCCAAAGAGTTCAATCTTGGTTTCATCAGATCAGAGAATCTTGTTTCTCATGGTCTGAGAGTCTTTAGGTGCCTTTTGTCAAACTCTAAGCGGGCTGTCATGTGCCTTTCACTGAGGATGGGCTTACGTCTGGCCACTCTACCATGAAGGCCTGATTGGTGGAGTGCTGCAGAGATGGTTGTCCTTCTGGAAGGTTCTCCCATCTCCACAAAGGTACTCTAGAGCTCTGTCATAGTGACCATCGGATTCTTGGTCACCTCCCTGAACAAGGCCCTTCTCCCCAGATTGCTGTTTAAGCGGCCAGCTCCAGGAAGAGTTTTGGTGTTTCCAAACTTCTTCCATTTAAGAATGATGGAGGCCAGTGTGTTCTTGGGAACCTTTAATGCTGTAGACATTTTTTGGTACCCTTCCCCAGATCCGTGCCTCGACACAATCCTGTCTCGGAGCTCTACGGTCAATTCCTTCTAAATCATGGCTTGGTTTTGCTCTGACATGCACTATCAACTGTGAGACCTTATATAGACAGGTGTGTTTCTTTACAAATCATGTCCAATCAATTGAATTTACCACAGTTGTACTAAGTTGTAGAAACATCTCGAGGATGACTAATGGAAACAGGATGCACCTGAGCTCAATTTCGAGTCTCATAGCAAAAGGTCTAAATACTTATGTAAATAAAGAATTAATATTTTTTATTGTAAATACATTTGCAAAAAGGTGTAAACCTGTTTTTGCTTTGTCATTATGGGCTATTGTGTGTAGATTGCTGAGGATAGTTAGTTTTTGTCCATTTTAGAATTAGGCTGTACCATAACAATGTGGAAAAGGTCAAGGGGTCTGAATTCTTTCTGAAGGCACTGTAACTCTACAATTCCAATTCACAACATCATTTAAAAACAAAATGTCCTTTTCAAACTTCTTATGGGTTCCTGGGACAGTAGCGTCCCACCTGGCCAAAATCCAGTGAAATTGCAGAGCACGAAATTCAAACATACTCAATTCAAATATTTAACATTCTTGAAAATATATATGTTATAAATCAAAATAAAACTTAACTTCTTGTTAATCCAGCCGCCGTGTCAGATTTCAAAAAGGCTTTACGGCGAAAGCAAACCATGCGATTATCTGAGGACAGAGCCCCGCATACAAAAGCATGAAAATCATATTTCAACCAGGCAGGTGCGACACAAAACTCAGAAATAGCGATTTTAAAAATGCCTTACCTTTGATGATCTTCATATGGTTGCACTCACAAGACTCCCAGTTACACAATAAATGTTTGTTTTGTTTCGATAAAGTCCCTCTTTATATCCAAAAATCTCAGTTTTGTTGGCGCGCTTTGTTCAGTAATCCAATGGCTCACAGGCAGACAAAAAATCCATGTAGTGTCCATAAATTTAGCAGAAACATGTCAAACGATGATTATAATCAAGCCTCAGGTTGTTTTTAGCATAACTAATTCATAATATTTCAACCAGACAATAACGTCATCAATTTAAAAGTAAAACAAGAAAGGCGCGCTCTCAGTCGCTCGCAGGACGACTTCCCAGGTTCCACTCACTCAAAGTGGTCTTACTCCCTAATTTTTCAGAATAAAGCCTGAAACTATTTTCTAAAGACTGTAACCTCTAGTGGAAGCCATACGAAGTGCAATTTGAATCCTAAATTACTGAATACTGTAATGGCATTCAATAGAAAACTACAAACATAAAAAAATCCCACTTCCTGGGTGGATTTTTCTCAGGTTTTCACCTGCCATATCAGTTCTGTTCTACTCACAGACATTAACGTTAGAGTGTATTCTATCCAGATCTACCAATTATATGCATATCCTAGCTTCTGGGCCTGAGTAGCAGGCAGTTTACTTTGGGCACGCTTTTCATCCGGAGGTGAAAATAGTGCCCCCTACCCTAGTGAGGTTAAAACACTTTTCCATAAATACAGGTATTTCATCAACCAGCACATTTGAGTTCAACCATTATATTTGTTGTAATATTTGTTATATCTTTTCTGGGGGTGGTAATTGGAACCAGCTTTCTCCATGGTTACAGGATCTTGTCTGTTTTTAGACACAATTGAGTTTCTTAACTTATTTTCCTACACCGTTTTACTGACCGTGTTAATCTAAAAATTAATTTTAGATGTAAGATTCTTCAAAGTAGCCACCCTCTGCCTTGATGATGGCTTTGCACACTCTTGGCATTCTCTCAACTAGCTTCACCTGGAATGCTTTTCCAACAGTCTTGAAGGAGTTCCCACATATGCTGAGCACTTGTTGGCTGCTTTTCCTTCACTTTGTGGTCCAACTCATCCCAAACCATCTCAATTGGGTTGAGGTCGGGTGATTGTGGAGGCCAGGTCACCTGATGCAGCATTCCATCACTCTTCCTCTTGGTCAAATAGCCCTTACACAGCCTGGAGGTGTGTTGGGTCATTGTTCTGTTGAAAACGCATGATAGTCCCATAAGTGCAAACTAGATGGGATGGCATATCGCTGCAGAATGCTGTGGTAGCCATGCTGGTTAAGTGTGACTTGAATTCTAAATAAATCACTCACAGTGTCACCAGCAAAGCACCCCCACACCATCACACCTCCTCCTCCATGCTTCACGGTGGGAACCACACATGCAGAGTTCATCCGTTCACTTACTCTGCGTCTCACAAACACACAGCTGTTGGATCCAAAAATGTCAAATGTTGGATCCAAAAATGTCACCCATTTCTCCTTCACCCAAATCCAGATATCTGATGTTGTGAAAGAGCTGCAAAATCTGGACCCCTACAAATCAGCTGGGCTAGACAATCTGGAGCCTCTTTTTCTGAAATTATCCGCCACAATTGTTGCAACCGCAATTACTAACTTTGTTCAACCTCTCTTTCGTATCGTCTGAGATCCCCAAAGATTGGAACGCTGCCGCGGTCATCCCCCTCTTCAAAGGGGGAGACACTCTAGATCCAAACTGTTACAGACCTACATCTATCCTACCCTGCCTTTCCAAGGTTTTCGAAAGCCAGGTGAACAAACAGATCACTGACCATTTCGAAACCCAATGTACCTTCTCTGCAATGCAATCTGGTTTCCGAGCTGGTTATGGGTGCACCTCAGCCACGCTCAAGATCCTAAACGATATCATAACCGCCATCAACAAAAGACAATACTGTGCAGCTGTATTCATCGACCTGGCCAAGGCTTTTGACTCTGTCAATCACTGCATTCTTATCAGAAGACTCAACAGCCTTGATTTCTCAAAGGACTGCCTCGCCTGGTTCACCAACTACTTCTCAGACAGAGTTCAGTGTGTCAAATCGGAGGGCCTGTTGTCCGGGTCTCTGGCAGTCTCTATGGGGGTGCCACAGGGTTCAATTCTCGGGCCGACTCTTTTCTCTGTATACATCAATGATGTCGCTCTTGCGGATGGTGATTCTCTGATCCACCTCTATGCAGACGATACCGTTCTGTATACTTCTGGCCCTTCTTTGGACACTGTGTTAACCTCCAGATGAGCTTCAATGCCATACAACTCTCCTTCCGTGGCCTCCAGCTGCTCTTAAATGCAAGTAAAACTAAATGCATGATCTTCAACCGATTGCTGCCCGCACCCACCCGCCCACCTAGCATCACTACTCTGGATGGTTCTGACTTAGAATATGTGGACAACTACAAATACCTAGGTGTCTGGTTAGACTGTAAACTCTCCTTCCAGACTCACATTAAGCATTTCCAATCCAAAATGAAATCTACAATCGGCTTCCTATTTCGCAACAAAGCATCCTTCATTCATGCTGCCAAACATACCCTCGTAAAACTGACTAACCTACCGATCCTTGGCTTCGGCGATGTCATTTAGAAAACAGTCTCCAACACTCTACTCGGCAAATTGGATGCAGTCTATCACAGTGCCATCCGTTTCGTCACCAAAGCCCCATATACTGCGACCTGTATGCTCTCGTTGGCTGGCCCTCACTTCATATCCGTGGCCAAACCCACTGGCTCCAGGTAATCTATAAGTCTTTGCTAGGTCAAGTCCCGCCTTATCTCAGCTCACTGGTCACCATAGCAGCACCCACCCATAGCACGCGCTCCAGCAGGTATATTTCACTGGTCACCCCCAAAACCAATTCCTCCTTTGGCTCCCTTTCCTTCCAGTTCTCTGCTGCCAATGACTGGAACGAATTGCAAAATTCACTGAAACTGGAGACTCATATCTCCCTCACTAACTTTAGGCATCAGCTATCAGAGCAGCTTACAGATCATTGCACCTCTGCATAGCCCATCTGTAAGTAGCCCATCCAACTACCTCATCCCCATATTGTTATTTATTTTATTTTGCTCCTTTGCAGCCCCAGTATCTCTACTTGCACATTCATCTTCTGCACATCTATCACTCCAGTGTTTATTTGCTAAATTGTAATTATTTTGCCACCAAGGCCTATTTATTGCCTTTCCTCCCTAATCTTACTTCATTTGCACACACTGTATCTCACGAAGACAAATACACACCAGTTAGCTAAACAGATACACATACATCTCTTGAGCGTTTCTTTCGACACATAATCTGGTCTTTTAACAGGCTGAAGCAATCTTCTCCTCCCATGATGATCATTTACATTGTGTATTTCTCTCTCTTTTCAGCTGTCTCCTCTGGTTCAGTCCCCATAGCTTCCCATGAACAAAATTGAAAAGGTTGGCACAAAATACCCCGGCTAACACCTCCATGCCTTAAAATGCTAGTCACCCGAGGATCACAACGATGTCACTGTCGAATTACGTAATGGGTCGCACGCAGTCTTTCCCTCGAATTAAACCTAGTCCTGTTTTCAGTTCCATGGCAAATGGAAAGCAAACAAGAACCAACAGTTCGTGCTGGTTCCGGCAGGGCCTGCCACGGTTTTTTTCTAGTGGAATTGCGCCAACAGAGTGCCTTGAGAAGGAGGGAAGGAAGCACCTGAACCACCTGAGAATACTCTGCCAAAGGAAAGGAGGAGACACCCCCGGAACAGCCATCAGAGTGCACCAGAGCTACATCCGGCCACTCTTTGAGTATGCTACACTAGCGTGGTGGAACGGGAGGTGTTCTCATGTTAGAAAACTTCAGACAAAACCTTGCCATCAAGATGGCATGCAGACAGCCTACGTACACAAAGACTACATTCAGACTTCATACATGAATTTTCAGGACTGAGAACACTAGAGGAGAGGCTGTTTTGGGGTACAGGCTGTTCTGGGGCAAGGATGGCTGTTCTGGGGTGCTGTTCGGTGGACAACCCATCTCTGAAGCCCATGATTCAGGAGGAACAAACTGATCCGCACAGATTTTTATCCAGCACCCTTACTGATATTTAAACATTTTAATGCCTGGTTTTTAACTCCTGGACCTACTTTAAACCATCATACCCTTGTCCAGGATGGTTGGGGAATGCAATAGAAGCTGACATTTTAACAACCTAAACCCTGGTTTTACTGCACTGTAAGTTGATATATATTTTCACATAACTTTTAATAACGGCAGGTAACCTAGCGGTTTAGAGCGTTGGGCCAGTAACCGAAAGGCTGCTAAAATGAATCCCCGTGATGAGAAGGTAAAAATTTGTCGTTCTGAACAAGGCAGTTAACCCACTGTTCCTAGGCCGTCAATGTAAATAAGAATTTGTTCTTATATACTGTACATTTTTACTATTTTTACTATCCATACTCATTTCAAACACCCTAGGGAGAAGCATAGAGGCTGCCAGCTTTTAATAAAAGCTTTTAAGAACATTTTACGTTAAAAAAAATACATACAGTACCAGTCAAAAGTTTGGACACCAACTCATTCAAAGGTTTTTCTTTATTTTGACTATTTTCTACATTGTAGAATATTAATTAAGACATCATCACTATGAAATAACACATATGGAATCATGTAGCCACCCTTTTCCTTGACGACAGCTTTGCACACTCTTGGCCTTCTCTCAACCAGCTTCATGAGGTAGTCACCTGGAATGCATTTCAATTAACAGTTTTGCGACTTTTTGCCACTCCTGTTGAACGACCGAAACACAAAAGACATCAACAACCACAACCATTCACCCCATTTCTCAAAAATCAAAAACACCACATTCCTTCCAGTATGCCGAAGAATAAGTTTCCATCCTCTACATTCCATTTTGAATAGTTATTTACCCCCTCCCCCAACCCAAACCCCCTCCCCTAAACTGGGTTTGTATCTGATTCACAAACCTACCCCTTAAATCTTACCTTAAACCAGGTTCATACCCTCTACCCCATAAATGTATCCACAAAAGTTTGTTTTAAACCCCTAGCGTCGATATCCACACCCCCACAGAAATGTAATTAGTATAATAAAAAAATCCTCATCAAAATCCATCTGTTTAAGAGATATCGTTTTTTTGGGCTGAGTCTCAAATTCACAGCAGACACCAATTATACCACCGATGCCTTCCGCATCTGCGGTGGAAGGTGGCCAAGCTACAGCGATGTTTGTCAGACCAGACCAGAAACATCTGTAGCGTCCGAACAATCTGTTTTTCCATGTATGAATCTGTTATTCAAATATATGTTTTGTATATTTTGTTTTTATAGCTAAAGGGTTCCTAAAATTCAAAATCAGATAGCGAAAGGATCCTTGATATGACCATTTTATAACAATTTCTCGACTTAGATTCTTAAGGATTTAAAAAAAATCAAGTTGAGGAAGAAAAAAGGAGAAAACTCCACCACCCCTTCTCCCTTGTACATTGCCAAACCTGACCTTCAAAAGAGGGATAGAAGAGGGCATGAGATGTCCCTACCAGTCCCAAAGTTTGTCATCGTCTCTTTCATTCTTTCTTTCAGGCTATGATTTCTCTCTCTCCCCCCTCTGATCAGGCCTAGAATAATGCTTGTTAATGCTTTGTAACTTAAAGGGACATTTCACTATGTAGTAAAAAAAAGAGAGAAGATAGGCGTTTCCAAAGACATAAACAAACCAATTAGTAGACAATTTGTAGGCAATTAGCAGGTAATACCTACTCCTAATTGATTGAAATCACATGATGCACACGGATGATGTACTTATCTTCATGATTGGCTATACTGTCACTCAACCATAGTCTCTTGCATATTGCTAATTCATCTTAGTGTAATGATCGTCGTTTGGAGTAGACCAAAGCGCAGCGTGGTTAGAATACATTCTTCTTTATTACACGAAGAACACTTAACCAAAACGACCGTGACTGCTAATGAAACAATGTGCTAACGTATAACATAGACAATAACCCACGAAATACCCAAAGAAGATGGCTGCCTAAATATGGTTCCTAATCAGAGACAACGATAAACACCTGCGTCTAATTGAGAACCAATCTAGTCAACCATAGACCTACATAAACACCTAGATGGAAACAACCCTATAAATCTACAAAACCCCTAGACAGTACGAACACCCTAGATGAGACTAAAACACAGATACCACCCTCGTCACACCCTGACCAAACCAAAATATATAAAGAAAACAAAGAATACTCAGGTCAGGGCGTGACACTTAGTGTGAAATATACATTTTAATAGGCTAATAACATACTCATCATGGGTCACATGTGATGAATATACACATGTCAAATATTACCCCACCACAAAGCTAACCAAGCATTTCTATTTCCCTGAGGTGTCTGATGTTTTCCAGACATATAGCGCCATAGAGAGCTTGACAGTGAACACAGACAATACCTTGTAGCACTGAATATCAGTCGTCTCCACAAGCACTTTGTTTACAGAAGGAACCGTATCAATCCTCTTCACCCTGTATAATTTCCACAGTCTATTTCCTCTACAAGACAGAAGGACAAATCTAGACAGGCAGGTAGAGGAGCCATGGCCACAGAAAATACATGTTTGTCTCCAGAGAAGCCTTTCTGATCTACAGAGATTTATAAAGTAACTTTTTTCAGCCATGATTCCATCTCAGAGAGGGGAGCAGTAGAGAGGAGAGAGGAGAGGGGTAGGAGAAGAGAGGGGATAGAGGAGGAGAGGAGAGAGAAGAGAGGAGGGAGGAGAAGAGATCTAGGCTGAGAAAAGCAGCACTACGGGTAGTTTGTCTTCCTCAACGCCTATGTCAGGTGTTCTGGCAGAACTATCTCAGATCAGTGCTGGGGACTGGGAGAAGGAGCAGCAGCCTCTTCTCTCACCCGTCATCTGATAGGACGAGAACCCCTGCATGTCCTGCATCTCCGAGAGTCATGGGACAGAACGCTGAGAGAGAGAGAGAGAGAGAGAGAGAGAGAGAGAGAGAGAGAGAGAGAGAGAGCCCGAAGCGGGGCCTGGAATCAGCTGAGCACAAAGGCTGCTGAGGGAGGAGAAGTATGGAAGGGGGGAGACAGGAAGAGAGAGAGGGAGTAGTAGGAGAGATAAGAAGCGATGCTGTCACCACGCTGCATGGAGCCCAGCGGGTTTCTGGGTGCTGGGGAAGTGTAGGTAAACAGGGTGTCAGTCACCTCACAGTTCACACAAAGACCTCTGTCAGTCTGTCTGCAGGACCATAAGGGAGTGCAAATGCATTTTTATGAACTGATCTGAATACTGTACGTACCCACAGCTTTAAAAGAAAATCAACCCACTACAGCGGTCTGGAAGGTGAAATAAATCAAACAATGAGGACGTAGTAGTGAATGTGTCTACATCAGAGAACCAAGCAATAACAATGAATGCATGTCCCAGTGCTGCTCACACATCAATTTGCGCCATAAAATGAAATGCCATGAGAATGTTGTCAAGTGAATCCATAAACCCTATCCTCCAAAAATATTTTCAATCTCTGATCTGAAATACCCGGCAGTTTCTCGCCCACCTTCGCGGAAATGCGGCACAGAGAAACACACTGGAAGGAGGCCACTGTGTTGTGCTTATGGCGGACACAGAATGTCAGGTCTGTAGGTCAGGCTTGGACCACTGCATATTCTTCTATGTGAGAAAAACAATATGGGTGGGACTGTCTCTCTTGCTCTCTACCTCCGTGCGAGTGTGTGCGCGTACGTTTGTGCGTGTTTGTACACCTCAGTTCAAATTAACCTGACATAAAATGATGAAGTCATTTCAAGTGCATACTGTCTGACAGGGTCTGTCAGAGACGAGAAAAATGTTAGCGAAGTTCCAATCGGCCCGTGGGTATTGAGGCCAAATCGTAGTCTGTTGGATGCTTCTAAACCCACTTAAAAGCTAAGAGACTATATGCGCCGTGTGATTCCCTTGTAGTGTTGACTTGAAAAGAGGATTTTCTTCCCCTTGATCTGCAGATCGGAACGGAGGAGCCTGAAACGTGGCACCGCTCACATCAAAAGATTTTGCTGAGTAGTTACTATTTTTTAGAATCTCCTCTTTAACTGATGGAGTGTAGGGTTCTGATGAAACAATCACAGCATCATTATGTTTGCAACAGCTGTGCTTGGAGCTACCAACACTGTCCAATTGATCCAGGGAGAGCATGTGGTTCTCTTCTTGCCTCTCAGAGGATTGAACGTTTTTGGATAGAGCATAAAAAAAGCTTAAGAGGTATTTGGACAAAACTCCACTTAGTAAAGAAATGTGTATTGTCCGATTTTTTTGTTGCTGCCAACAAGTTACACTACTTGTTTGTTCTGTTTGGTAATTGTGGACAACAAAACCTTGGTTCATAACAGAAATAGAAACGTTGTTTTCACCCATGGCTGGTACACACTACTGTTCACCAGATTTGGAAAATCTGTTCATTGAATGTCATATTGTGTGCACTCACCCCTGTGCTAAACAACAAAGTTCCAGAAATCTTCCCCCTAAAATAGACCCTGGCTTCAATGTACCCACTCCCTGGGCTTCATGCAACCTGATCATCAGAACCAACCAAACCCATATATAATGGATTAAAACAGCTGTGCAAGAGATCAGAGTCAAATCTCAAAGATACTCTTTCACCCAGGAATAGCAAAAAAAAACTCAGATCAGATCCAAGCAGTAATTTTATTAAATATGTTTCAGTCGGGAAAAGAGAAAAAGAGAATTCTGGATGTCAAGCACTGCTTCGGACATGTTTAAGAGGCATTCTAAAGTGGGTCTCCCTGGTCATTTCTCTCAGCCAGATCTGTCTCTATGACCAGAGTCATCCCAGTGTGTCCCAGCAACACAGATACATTGCGCTATGACTCGATCCCACAGTTCTATGTTAGATCTATCATGCTATCCCACAGTTCTATGGAAGATCTCTCCTCTCTAAGACTGCCACATTCCTCTGCTCCACTTAGATCTGTTCTGTTTCAGTCATTCCTGTGCTCAGCCGAAGGTTCCCTACCGCCCTTCCTGCTGTATGACATCACATAGAACCAGCCCTGGCTGGCCTAAGCCCTGACAGATAGCTAGCCATAGTGCTAAGGTGCTGTGTGTGTGTGTGTGTGCGTCTGTGTGTGTGTGTGTGTGTGTGTTGCTCCTCTGAACCTCTAAAAAGGCACAGCAGTAGAGGAGCAGAGATGAGTAAGCAAAGAGTGTCATAACACTTTCATTAGCTAACCCAAGGATGCTCAGGTGATCTGAGTAGCCACGGGTGTCACTCTGGTATAGGGGAAAGGGCTGTTCAACTACATGACCATTATTCTTAATCATTCAATATATATTTTCACTCTCTGTGGCCTTTGCGGGAATCAAACCCACAACCGTGGCGTTGCCATGCCAAAAATACCCCTTGGTAGTGTCATGACTGTCCTGATCAGGTCGGGTTACAGGAGACCACAACCCTACAGATTATCTCTCAACCACAACAGAGGAGGAGAGATCTAGGGGTCTGAAGATGTGGGGGGTTTTATGACCCCTCACGCCCCTAGTAAATCTCAGGCCACAGACAAATTCCTTTGTCCTGTTACTATGGATAACCAGCCTCAGAACATTAAACATGAAATAAAGGGACTTTGGAACAATGGTTTCCGTCACCCACAATGGTGGTCATGACGATAGATGGAATATGAAAATGTATGTCATTTTTGTTTTGTTATTAAAGGTTAATAGATGACGTTATTACGAAAGCATTGTAACGTAAAGAGTTTTCCTAGTAGATGTTTGATGTTTATACATTGTACGTTGTATGGAAAATATCGAAATCAAAGAGAATGTTTTGGGGAAGATGAAATGTTAAGTTAGTTGTCTAAAATTGGATTTGAATAAAATCTAGACCTTGCCTCTTAACTTGGTACGCCCAGAGAATTGCCCTAAAGGTGGTTACGTCCACTTCTGACCCAAGGGTATAAAACCTGTGAGTAAAGAATTCACAGAGAAGACTACGTGACCCAAGCTGCAGCAAGGTCGAAAAAGTCAACGAACCCAGAACGCAACGCAAGTTTGAAGACAAAGAAATCCTTATCTACCCAAGTAACGGATGAGTAGCTGTGTTTAAGTGGGTGAATTCAAGTCGAACCACCTAGCCTCCATCTCCCATCGAATCGTGGTATCTAAAGGGTTTCATTCCTATGCTGTGAGCTCTGAGCTACAGAGCTGTCTGTCCTCAGAAGACCCCTTCCAGAGCAAAGGGTGAGGAAACAGACTCCTAAGCCAAAAGGACACTGACATCGGGAGGACGAACAGAGAGGTGCGCCATCGAGCAGCCTGAATGGTCCACGCAGAGAATCCTCGGAGATCATCCCCACGTAATCTTTTTTCTCTCTCTCTTTGAAATCCCCATTGTGGGTAACACGCCCCATAGTGTGTTGGCCCGTTATACTAAGATCTAATCAATATCCTATAATGTGTTTTGTCTATGTGTATCTTTTATCATCATTTTAGCTTTTTAGTAAATAAATGTCCAACTAAGTTTGGTGTGGTACGAACTCATTGGTGAGACCCGGGTCTGTGCAGATTCACTGGCTGTGCGACGTTCAGAATGAGATTGATAGAGGTAACTGGTTAATTAGCGGCTTTTGTAAAATCGATATTCTGATATTCTTTGAGTTAATTTGGGAAATAGAAACTCAATAAAAACTAGTTTTCCCATGGTGCCCCAGGTTAATGAGTTAATAATTGCTTGATTCAGTTAATCACGCAATTAGAAACTTGTAATCATTCGATGAGCAACAGTCGTCACATTAACTAATACAACGTCACGACAGTAGAATTGGAAAGCAACCACACCATTTAGAAATGTTCCCTTACTTTGGGCAAATAATTGATGCACACAACATAAATATACACAAGTCTAGCCCTGAGTGCAAATCACTTCTGGTGACCGAAAGAGAGTGGCTGTTAATTGCAATCCTGCTCCTAATACTTTACCTGAAACATTCACACTTAGTCTTTTTGTAAGCACCCCGTGGCTATCTTCAATAAATGCGGATGACAATATTAATTTTAAAATGTTTTCCTTATAGGGGAGAGTGGAGTAAGTTGAGCCAAAGGGGTAAGTTCAGCCACCCTTGTTTGTAGGAAACAATACACAAAATGTATCAATTGACCACATATTTAGGAAGAGGTCATAAATCCATGGAGTCTGTGAAGGAAGAAACCACATGGGATATGTGGTGAGCAAGTTAGGCCCCAAGAACATATTTTCACCAAGTCAAGTTAATATATTGTGTTAGAGGTTTCATGATGCTATTATCTAAATCAAAGTAGATAATGTTAAGATTGTTCTATACATCAGTTTGGGTCTCTATAACCTTCAATATGAGGTCCTAAACCTAGCTTGAAAGTGCATCCTTGAATCTGTCTAGGCTATTATAGTCAAAATGTTAGGATGAGCGAATGGTTGAACCAATGGAAAGTAAAAGAGTTTTAAAAAGTACAAAATGTTTGTTAGGTGTTAAGCCTGTGTGGAACGACACTTACAATGATTAAAAGACCAAAAAAAGCAATGTGATTGTGTTGAATTGTGTTTGTAAAATAAAGATAGACATGATTTTAAAAAGGTAATATTCAGTACAGAAATGTATAAGCGGCGTAATTTACCCTGTACCGCGACTCAATTTACCCCATACCTGGGGTAAGACAACGCTTTTTTTGGACAAGCTATGTTTTCAAAACTGAAATGTTTACACAAATTCTGATTATTTCCAGGGATACACAATACTTGGAAAATATATGCAGATATCTTTGTTCGAAAGAATACTATATTACTGATGCTGAAAGTAATACAAATATATATATATATACCTACCCCACTCTCCCCTATGCACTGGAGACAGAAACAAGAAAACGTAGAATCATTTAATATCACAAGTATAGCTTGACCATTTACTTGCCCACAGCACAAAACTTCCTATTACATTTTTAACAACTCAGCTAACGTTAATAACAGGCTCAGCATTTTCTACACTACTGTAATGGTCACAGCACTGTACTGGCGACATCATACTGTGCTCCATCTGGATATTAAAATGGTGTAGGCCTATCCTAATCGCATCCACCAGGAGACTCTATGCGCTAGCCATCTGGATATTAAAATGGTGTAGGCCTATCCTAATCGCATCCACCAGGAGACTCTATGCGCTAGCCATCTGGATATTAAAATGGTGTAGGCCTATCCTAATCGCATCCACCAGGAGACTCTATGCGGTAGCCATTGAGCCTGGGGATAAGGTTAGGACTATTGCAAAGAGGGTCCTGTCCATTGCACTACAGTAGCTGTAAAATAGTGGTCTCAATCCAAATGAACCTGTATCGCAGTATGCACAGTTTAGTTCATTTGCAGGCAGGGAAGCTTTTCCCCCAGTGGTCAAATAGAGAATGTGGTTTTGGACTCTAGGTAGGTTGCCGATGTTATAGTTCTTTTTTAGTTATACGGTGCCTTCGGAAAGTATTCACACCCCTTGACTGTTTCCACTTTTTGTCAGGTTACAGCCTTATTCTAAAATTGATTTTTAAAAAAAATCCTCAGCAATCTTCACACAATACCCCATAATGACAAAGTTAAGGTTTTTAGAAATGTTTGCTAAGTCATTAAACATGAAAAACAGAAATACCTTATATACATAAGAATTCAGAAGTATGAGACTTTAAATTGAGCTCAGGTGCATCCTGTTTCCATTGATCATCCTTGAGTTGTTTCTGCAACTTGGAGTCCACCTGTGGTAAATTCAATTGATTGGATATGATTTGGAAAGGCAAACACCTGTTCACTATATAAGGTACCACAGTTGACAGTGCATGTCAGAGCAATAACAAAGCCATGAGGTCGAGGGAATTGTCTGTAGAGCTCCGAGACAAGACTGTGTCGAGGCACAGATCTGGGGAAGGGTTCCAAAATAATTCTGTAGCATTGAAGGTCCCCAAGAACACAGTGGAAGAAGTTTGGAACGAACAAGATTCTTCCTAGATCTGGCCACCCAGCCAACCTGAAAGGTCTTGGTCAGGGAGCTGACCAATAAGCAGATGGTCACTCTGAGAGACCTCTAGAGTTCCTCTGTGGAGATAGAAGAAACTTCCAGAAGGACAACCATCTCTGCAGCACTCCACCAATTAGGCGTTCATGGTAGAGTGGCCAGACGGAAGCCACTCCTCAGTAAAGGCACATGACAGCCTGCTTGGAGTTTGCCAAAAGGCACCTAAAGACTCTCAGACCATGAGAAAGAAGATTCTCTGTTCTGATGAAACCAAGCTTGAACACTTTGGCCTGAATGCCAAGCATCATGTCTTGAGGAAACCTGGCACCATCCCTACGGTGAAGCATGGTGGTGGCAGGATCATGCTGTGGGGATGTTTTTCAGCGGCAGGGAATGGGAGACTAGTCAGGATTGAGGCGAACATGAACAGAGCTTGATGAAAACCTGCTCCAAAGCGCTCAGGACCTCAGACTGGAAAGAAGGTTCACCTTCCAACAAGACAACGACCCTAAGCACACAGACAAGACAGCGAAGGAGTGGCTTCGGGACAAGTCTCCGAATGTCCTTGAGTGGCGCAGTCAGAGCCCGGACTTGAACCTGATTAAACATCTCTAGAGAAACCTGAAAATAGCTTTTCAGCAATGCTCCCCATCCAACCTGAGAGGATCTGCAGAGAAGAATGGGAGAAACTCCCCAAATACGGGTGTACCAAGCTTGTAGCATCATACCCAAGAAGACTCGAGGCTGTAATCGCTGCCAAAGATGCTTCAACAAAGTACTGAGTAAAGGGTCTGAAGACTTATGTAAATAAAAAATATTTTTAAAGTTTTTGCTTTGTCTTTATGGGGTATTGTGTGTAGATTAATGATGGGGAAAAACATTATTTAATCAATTTTAGAAAAAGGCTGTAACCAAACCAAATGTGGAAAAACTCAAGGGGTCTGAATACTTTCCGAAGGCACTGTACCTAAAGTAATTCAGAGTTCTAAGAGACCTGGCCTATGTATTACTACAGAAAAGCTTCAAACAGATGACCAAGGCCTGTTGTTACCACCTCAAAATATAAAGACACTTGATCAGTGGACTGTGGATAACCTGTGCAGAGTCAAAAAGGTCAAATAGAAATACAGTATTTCTTCTAACATATGGCTTTGTTGATGTCCTGGTGTCAAGAGGAGCCGTGACCCTTCTGGCCGTCCAACCACACGACATCAAGAGAGGAGTTCAGAGTTTCCCCTGACCATGTGACCTCAGGAAAAACTCCTGCTAACATTCAGACGCTTTAGATAAATACTTGTATGCATATAGCTTTCGTGAAATGAATGAATTGTCACCTGGTAGTGTTTTTGGCCTAACATTATGGGTTTTTCTGTCTATACTCTCCATAACATCATTAATAAGTTGCCATCCCAGTGCAACAATTGTTCATTGCACTTTTCATATTAGTAAAAATGGGAGATTTTTTCCGCAAGTTAATTTTCTGTTTGACTGGGCACTCCCAATTAGCCTTTCTTCCTCCATTTAAACTGGGAAGAAATTGATTTAAACAATCAGCATAGCCTTTCTATCTATCTATGAATGAGTAAGCTTTTAAGCTCAAAGAACTCAAAACTAATAAATGATAATGTACAATAAGCTTAATATGTTAATTCTCCCATTTGTTTCCCTCATCCATTCTCACTATCAATAGCAGACCTGCCGCTCATTTTAATTTGGGTTTCTTCTTGGAAATGATTGTGAATGTGAGAGGAAATGAATGTCCTTCTGCATGACTAATATCCATGTCTTTATAGTGGAGAAAAGTCTGTCTCACTGTAGAACTGCTCTGGATGCTGTAGTCATAGTCAGAATGGCAGGGTAGCCTAGTGGTTAGAGCGTTGGACTAGTAACCGGAAGGTTGCAAGTTCAAACCCCCGAGCTGACAAGGTACAAATCTGTTGTTCTAACCCATCATTGAAAATAAGAATTTGTTCTTACCTGACTTGCCTAGTTAAATAAAGGTAAAATAGAACTATCCAAAATTATTCATAGACACAGGCTGTTTCTAACACACTGAGAAGCACCGATGGCACTACATATAAACCCCATGCAGACTAGTCAATCAGTGAACTCTCACGTTCAACTTTATTCACTTTGCGTTGCCAGAACTAAGTACTGACGTTCTCATATCTCTCTACAGTAGTTCATCTTAGTCATACCATTTTACAGTTATCAGACTGAACTCCTCTGTGAAGTTTAATCTGTTTTATTTTCAGGCTATTGTTTGTCACGGTGTTAGATTAAGCTTGGGATAAAGGTATTCGCATCCAGGTTCAAAAGTTCACAAGTGTCCCTTTCCACCCATTCTGAGTTGTACTGAAGCACGGCGGCGAGTGAGCGAGGCAGCTACTCGGATGACTGTGTGAAATGCTGAATAGAGGGAGGGGCCTCTATCTCAAAGGTATCCAGTCACGTAACTCGGATGACTGTGTGAAATGCTGAATAGAGGGAGGGGCCTCTCTCTCTAAGGTATCCAGTCACGTAACTCGGATGACTGTGTGAAATGCTGAATAGAGGGAGGGGCCTCTCTCTCTAAGGTATCCAGTCAGGTAGGCGATAGTCTTCTCCTCCGAGGAAACAGACTAAAGAGGCCTGTAAAGGAGCAGAGAATGGGGAGCTGGATGGCACACAGCCAAACCGCTAAGAGGTGTGCTGCTAACACACATAGAAGGCCTGTGTCTCAATTGGCATCCTATTCCCTTTTTAGTGCTCCACTTTTTACCCTCTGGTCAAAAGTAGAGCACTATAAAGAGGAACGGGGGTGCCATTTGGGAGGCATGCAGAGATTAAACAGCTGCTCCTCTAGCCCCTTCCTCTGCAGGGACCTTTCATGGGAGGAAATGAAAGCAGGTCCTATCCTTCTATCCATGAGATTATCCTTACATTTGTTGTTTATCGTGTTTCAAATCAAGGGAACCCAGATCCAGCCTGGAGCTATCATTCTAACTCACACAGTTCCGCTCCTCTGCTTCACATATCTTCCTATGACGCTAATTCTTTAACAGTTTGCAATTGAAACGGGATGAAACTGTGAAATGACAATAATAACAATGGGAGTCGTTAGAGAACAAAGAACGAGGGAAGAAAATGCATCAGTGTGATCAGGTATTGAGCTCCCATTGGTAGTCTAAAAAAAGAAGTAAATCAAGTTCTAAACATGACTATAATCATATTTGTTACTTTGTTATCAACGTGAACACAGCAGGACAGGAAATTGGGCAAGTTTTCTCAATACAAGGAGGAGAGTGAGGCCTAGATGGAGCAATATCTCCATACGCTGGTAGGCAATTGTAATAAATGAAAGAAAATGTGAAAAGATGACATTTTGCGGACACGTCCACCTGCAGGCGGCATCACTGTGTGTGAGATTGTGACCAG